>NC_056744.1:1712762254-1712914754 GCF_019279795.1 Protopterus annectens
AGGTGGTCCACACAGCCTACCTGGACCTCGCAAAAGCCTTCGATACAATACCCCACTCGGGCATTATAGATAAGCTCACCAGCTTAAATATAAACCCCTATGTCACTAGATGGGTTGAAAACTGGCTCAAGGACAGAACCCACATGGTTAGAATTGCTGGAGCCATGTCAGACTCCAAACCAGTTACAAGTGGCATCCCACAAGGCTCAGTCCTGGGACCTCTCTTGTTCAGTATATATTTCTCGGAGGTACAGGCCAACACGGAAGGACTGTGGCTGACCAAGTTCGCAGATGTCTGCAAACTGGGCACCATAATCGACTCTCCAGCCGACACAAGCATCCTCCAAAAGGGCCTCATAGAAACAGACAACTGGTGCCAGAGCGATGGCCTCAAGCTAAACGCCAAAAAGTGTATATTCATCCCCTTTGGCAAAAACAAAGTACCCACAAATTACCACATAGGTGGTAATCCATTAAGTACAGAAGAAGTAATTAGGGACCTGGGGACCCAAGTTGATAGCAATCTCTCATTTGACAACCACGTGGCCAAAGTGGTTAGAAAAACATTTTATATAGCCCACCTAATCATGAAGGGATTCACATCTAGATCAGGGGAGGTCATCGTGCCTCTTTACTCATCCCTCATCAGGCCCATAATTGAGTACAATGCCCCTTTTGGGATGTACCTTACCAGACACCTGCAGCAACTGGAAAGACCCCAAAAGTACCTCACCAAGAGGATCAAAGGGCTCAAACAGATGCCATATGCTGCCCGGTTAAAGAAACTCCAGCTCTACTCAGTGGCATACCGCCTGTTCAGAGGCGATCTGTGCCTGACATATAAAGCCATGTCCAACCCGAAATTAATGGACATGCTGCACCTCAGAAAATCCAAATCCTATCGAGCTACACGCTCGAGAGACTTGAACCTCAGCACTGAAATAAATAGGACATGCTGGAGGGACAGATTCATAACCCAGAGGCTCCCTTCACTCTGGAATAAAATCCCAGTCCAGGTTAGGCAGAGTCCCTCATTGACTCTCTTCAAGAGGAATCTTGATGAGTGGATGGGAGATCGTAGGTTTACCCCGGGTATGACTTCTGTGTCACTGTTAGACAGAGGCACAGTATACTAACCTCAAAAAAAGGGCATAGCAAAATTAATTTAAAATGGGTGGCGAAAGCCAAACACATTCTGGCTAGGCTTATAAATGCCCTAGGGCAGATAGCCTAGTATGAACCTATGAACCTATGAAAAACCAGATAAGGATAATCTAAAGGTGACACTGGTCAAAATCAGGAGTCTAACCAAAACCTCCATTTCCTGGAAGATCTCCTCATGCTGGAAAACATTGATGTCTGTAGTTACTGACATATAGTTTAAAGTCATGAAAAGCACCCCATGAGTGCAGGGGTATAGTGCCTTTCCCACTTTTAGATCAACTATTGTAGAGAAGGGGACAAAAAGTGGAGGTTTCTCAATTTACATAAAAAATAAACACACCTCAAGGCTGGTCAATATGACACACTGGTGTTTCTCCTTGTACAGCTCACCATAACAAAGTCCCATACCCCATCTTTGCATGTTAAAGATCTCCCTCTACAACCCAGGAAACTCACACCATTTACTTAAATGAACTGGAGTCACTACACATTCAACCCGTCACCATATTCATGGGTGATTTCAACTACCCCACTGTAAATTGGGAATCATACATATAACCCCAAACTTGCAAGCCAAAGATTCCTGTATTTCATCAACATGAACATCCTGGATCAACTAGTCCGAGTGCCCACTAGAGGTGCAAACAAACTTAAAGGACAACAACAGGGTTTTTTATTAAAAACTCAACATCTCTGTCATTTTTTTCCCTATTTATTGTCTCTGCTATGAATAAACAACAACGCAGCATTTAAAATATTTTAAACTGACTGTTTCTCTCCACTAGTACAGCACCTTAATGTACTGTGGTGGTTTCACTTTCAAAAACTTTTATCCCGCCCTTGCTGCAGTCTCCAATTCATTGATGTCATCAAGGCCACTAAATACAGGTAGTTTTCTGGCTATCTGCCTCCCCAAACATGACTGTCCTAAAAACCCACCCATGCTGCGATGTCACAGATCCCTAGTCCTTCCCCTACCCATACAGAAAGGCTAGAACAAGGAAACAGTACGAGTCAAGTCTTCTGCTGTGAGGTGTCAATCACAGCAGGTAACAGCTCAAATTACCCTTAGCACTTTGACAGCTAGGGACGTTAGGTGTGAAGGGGGATGGGAGATGAGTTAAAGTAGTACAATTCAAACATCACAAAAAATGCAGTTTTGCCATTCTAAAAAGCAGCCGCAGTAAAAAGCAATTTGAAAGTCTGTTCTGTGGCATTTGCACTGTTTATGTTTTAAGTAGTCATTGAACGGCATGAAATGTTATTTAAAACTAACTGATTGAAACACAGCAGTGTATGCATGTAAAATCAGTGCAGTGACAGGAGCTTTAGGAAGAAAGATGCCTGCATGATGCAACTTTTTACAGACAAGGACTGCATTTGGGGATACCTACAGGCAGACTAAACAATCATAATTACTTCAAGATGCCAGACTCCATGTGGCCAGATTCAGAAATTATTTATAAAAACATTTAAATTCCTGTAAATAGTCCCAGAATGATGTTAAAATATAGGAAACACCACACCATGATTAAATAAACATGTTTTTTGAGTCTGTGGGTGTGGTTCTCCTTTAAGCTAGTCCTTATCAACATGGGAGAATGTTGCACCCCCTTTATGTGTAACATCCTCACTGTTCCGGCCAGACTATAAAGCTTTCTCTCTGTGACACCAGGCTAACCTTAGAATTTTTCTAAGGCACTCTTTGGTTTTTAAGTCACACACTGGCAGAATTTAAAGCCACCCCTTCAGACCTAGGAGAACACTGCTATCTATGCAGAATCATTCACAAAAACCCTTTATGATCACATAGAGGTAGTGGTACTACCAAAAGTAAGCAGAGGTCAAACTCAAAAAACAAATGAACTGGTAGAATCTCAGCATTACTAGGATGTACAACAGAAAGAAGAAATCATCTCCAAAAATAGGAAGTGCAATGACCAGCAAATTAAGAACTTCTTTGTCAAAGTAAATAAGCAGCTAAGAGGACTAATTAAGTCTATCAAAGCTGAGTTTGAAGTAAAAGGCATTTTCAACTATGTCTGCAACCTCAAGGGCAATATACAACAATGTACTGAACGGATAGTAAATGGAGCCACTTATACTGAGCTGGAGGATATAGCAAATCTACTGGCTGATAAATTCAGCTCTAATTGTACTCGACTCTCACCCCCAAACACCACTCAAGAAATACCCCAAACCATTACTTCCCAAATTACGACTAGGGACCAGGTCCTCAAAGCACTGTCCAAGGCCAAAAGCACTGCATCAGTGGGACCGCCAGTCACTAGTCGAGTATCTAAGGGCTCAGTGCTGAGCCTGCTGCTTTTTGGCATTTACTCTTTTGAAGTCATGGCTAGTACTGGAGGCCTCTGGCTGACCCAAGTTGGGAGATAATTGTAAACCAGGTGCAGTCAAAAAATCCCCAAAACACACAAATACCCTAGAAAAAGTCCTGACACTGACTAAAAATTGATGCCACATTCACTGACTTAAACTCAATGCCAAGAAGTGCATTACAGTCTCTTTTGGAAAAGCCTGACACCCCAGCAAATTACCACATTGATAATAGACCACTGAGAGTAGACCCAGAGGACAGGGATTTGTAAACACATGTAGACAGTGACTTGGCGTTTGACCATCTTGTATCTACTGTCTTAAAAATTCTCTTTAAACAAAGCTATGGCATCTAGATCCTTGGATATCAATGTTCCGTTGCACTCTGTGTTCATTAGACCAATCAGTCATATAATGCAATGCCCTCTTTGGTACGTACCTGAATAGGCATATGCAACAACTTAAGAAAAGAAAACATGGTATAGACAACATATACACAGACAGTCTCAAAGCCTTATCCTTATACCGAGTCTCCTACAGGTTGCAGCAAGGTAATCTGTATTTCACCAACAAACCATTATCTGATCCAACCTTAATGGACATGCTGCATATCTGTAAAACAAATAGAATCAGAAACACCCAATCCAGGGACCCAAACCTCATCTGCAACATTAATAAGACATGCTGGACAGACAGGTATTGTCTCAGAGACTGACACATTTGTGGAACATGCTTTCTATCCATGAAAAGCAGAGTTCTTCCCTGCACCTATTCGAGAGTAACCTGGACCAGTGGATGGGAAATCATAAATTTACTCCTGCTCTGGCACCTGTGTCTCTATTAGAGAGACTTATCTAGTAAATACTTGGCCAACCATGCCAGAGTAATATATACCCTCATAAAAACCTATGAACCAAAATTTGGCTAACATTTCTGTGAAGCATGGTTAGGCTTAAAAAGGCCTGCTAAGACTGACGGCCTAGTAATCCCCTATGCTCCTATATGTGCAATACATATAGTATTTCCTAACAGAATAGATCAGTATCTTTGGCTATAGTCTTCTCCAATGTAGGGGTACACATCTGTAACAAACTATGGAAAGAACATCTTATCACAGATGCATAACACTGTCATTCCTTACAGCTGTCTTCTTTGAAAATGGCAATTCTTCCATAAGTAACTTTAATTTATTTACTCACATACTCTTTGTTGAGTAGGTTAGTCTAACTAAGCCAGTGTCCTCTTTTCAGAGGACCCCCTAAGATGGTATTTTTACTGAATAGGGGAAATTTGGCCAAGGCACCACAGAAAGTACAGTTGTGTATACTTACCATAAATATAGATGTTCGAGTGTATTCACTGTTGCAGTCATCACAATAGGGTTATCTGCCTGCAGGTAGCCCTCAGTCGCCCTGAATACCAGAGTCTTGGGATTTCTGCATCAGATGCTGTCACCTCTTCAATGACGTCAGGTCGTCAGGAATATAAAACATGCAGCCGATACCATTACATCAGTTTTTCTTGCCCCAGATGTCAGGAACCCCCAAAATAGGAAGCAATTACATGGTGTGGAACACGTCCAGTAAAAAGTAAATACCATTTCCATAAGATATGGCCAAAAAGAGGATAAGTGGAAAGAATAGAAAAGACAAGGGGGTGGAGGGAGGGTAACCAGGACTGCAACAATAAATACACTCAAACATCTACATTTATGGTAAGTGTACACAACTGTACTATGTCCTTTGTGTTTCACTGTTGCAGTCATCACACTTGGGTTGATTCCCAAAGCTGAGGAAGGGTGAAGGCAGTCAAGAAGTATGGCTGGCTAGCAGGCCCTGTAAGACTGATGTGGCAAATCCAGCTCTGGATTTAGAAAAAATAGGTAAGTGGTAATGCTTGGTGAAGGTGTGTACAGAACTCCAGGTTGCAGCTTCCAGGATGTCCCTGGTAGGGACTACCTTGAGAAATGCTATAGAGGTTGAGGTAGCCCTAGTGGAATGGGTTCTGATACCTTGTGGGGTAGGTTTTCCATGGTGTTTGTAGCAGAAATGGATGCAGTGTGCTATCCATTTGGAAATGGTTTGCTTTGAAATGGCCTTGCCCTCTGCCCCTGTAGCGAAGCTGACTAGCAGATGGTCAAATTTTCTGAAAGGTTTAGTTCTGTCAAGGTAGAACCTGAGCTATCTGTGCACATCCAAGGAGTGCACAATCCTTTCCCCTTCATTCTGAGGATTAGGAAAAAAAGTTGGTAAATGGATGGATTGGTTTACAGCCACAAAGGATACCACCTTGGGCATAAATGATGGGTTAGTCCTGTGCACATGAAAAGTACCGAAGGGTTCCACAGCCATTAGTGCCTGTAGCTCAGACACTCTTCTTGCTGAAATGATGGCCAGGAGTAAGGCTGTTTTCTATGAAAGGAATTTTAACTCTGCTGTAGCAGCAAGCTCAAAAGGGGGGAGCGTGAGCTTCTCTAGTACAAAGTTAAGGTCCCAGGCAGGGGTGGGAGCTCTCCTCGGAGGCCTTAAATTGTCAGTTCCTCTCAGGAACTGTTTGATGAGAGGGTGAGAAAATAGAGGTGACTCAGTACTGTAGTGAGCTGAGATGGCAGAGGCATGAATATTAATTGATGAGAAGGATAGGCCTTTGTGGAGTAGCTCTGCTAGGTAATCTAGGATTTGAGGTAAGGAGGGCACAGCGATGTCCTTTCCTTAAGACTGGCTCCAAAAACAACATCTTTTCCACTTTTCTGAATAGGATTTCCTAGTACTAGGCCTTCTGGCGTCAAGGATGATGTCCAGCACCTGTTTGCTGAGGGTTGCTGGTGGTGTATTCAGGGGATAAGCCAGGCTGCAAGGTTCAGGGTTTGCAGCTGTGGATGCAAAATCTGTCCCTCCTGCTGGGACAACAGGGAGAGGGTCTGATGTAGGTGCTAGGGTGGCACTGCTGTCAGACTGCGTAGGAGTGGGTACCAGTGCGTGGCCAGTCTGGGGCAATAAGGATTGTCCTTGGCCTGTCCTGTTTGATCTTGAGTAGTACTTTTGAGAGGAGGGGCAGAGGGGGAAAGGCATAAACTGAGATGTTTTCCCATGTAAAGGATACAGCATTCACTTTCCACGCTTGGCTGTAGGGATTTCTGGTGCAAAATGTGTTCAACTGATGGTTTTGAGGGGCGGCAAAGAGGTCCACCTCTGGAGTCCCCCACCTGCAGATTAGAAGTTTGAATGAGTTGGGTTCCAGCTTCCACTTGTGTGGGCCCAGTAGATTTCTGCTTAAGTTGTCTGCCAGTGAATTCTGTTTGCCTGGCAGGAATTGAGCTTGCAGGTGCACTTGGTTGCTCAGGGCTGTGTTCCACAGGGCCATGGCTAACCTGCAGAGAGGGTAGGAATGAGTTCCCCCCTGCTTGTTTATGTACCACATAACTATGGTGTTGTCTGTCTTTATCAGGAGTTGTCCTGGAAGGATAAGGTATTTGAAGGCTTTCAGAGCATTCTGTACAGCTAACATTACTTTTTGATTGCTATGCAGGGGAATTTGTTCTGGGCTCCATTTGCCTTGAATGCATTTGCCTGCCATGTGAGTTCCCCACGTGTAGTCTGATGCATCTGTTGTCAGGATTTGGTTGCCAAGGGGTTGAGTGAAAGGAAGTCCCCTGCTGTGGTTGCATGCCTCTGCCCACCAAAGGAACTCTGCCCTTAGACAAGGAATGATAGGAATGAGTATTTCCAGATCCTGAGATTGTTGACACCAGAGGCTTTTTAAGTACTATTGAAGTTTCCTCATATGCAGTCTTGCATACAGAATTAGTAGAATGCATGAGGCCATGAACCCTAGGGTTTGCAGTATTTTTCTTGCAGATAGCTGCGTTTTGGTGGCCATTAGTTTGAAGTAGTTTGTCAAATAAGTCTGTTTTTCTGGAGTGAAGAATGCCATCTGGGAAGTTGTGTTCAAGCTTGATCCCAGAAATACAATCTTTTGGTTGGGCACCAGTTGTGATTTTGTTTTGTTGATGGTGTACCACAGAGAAGTTAGAAGTCTCTTTACAAATGCCAGGTGCTGAAGTAGCAATTTCTGACTGTCCACCAGAATTAGGCAATCGTCCAAGTATGGGTAAATTTGAATATTTCTCTGCCTGCAGTATGCAATGGCTGGAGCCAGGCACTTTGTAAATACCCTGGGCGCAGTAGAAAAGCCAAAAGGAAGTGCAGAGAACTGATAGAGAGCCTGCCCTGAAACATAGATATTTCCTGCAAGATTCCCTTATGGGGATGTGCAGATAAGCTTCTTTTAAGTCTAGGGTGACTAGCCAGGCGTCCTTGGCTAACATAGGAAGAAGCTGTTGCAGAGTCAACATTTTCAATTTTGGGACCACCAGGAAGGTGTTGAGAATTGACAGATCTAGGATAGGGCACCAAAAGACCTCTTTCTGGGCACCAGGAATAGTCTGGAGTAGAAACCCTGTCCCCTTTGCTCTATAGGCACATGTTGAATAGTCCTGATACTAAGAAGAGAAAGCACTTACTTTTGAGCCTCTGCCCAATGGTTTGAAGGAAGGTCTGGCAACCTGCTTGGCATTGGCAGTGAGTGGAAGTAGAATCTGTATCCCTGGGATACAATGTTTAGGATCCACTGGTTCTGGGTAATGGACATCCAGTTTTGTGCATGCAGGGCGAGTTTTCCTCCTAGGGGTGTAAGTACTTGGGCTTTGCTGGGAAGGAAGATAGACAAGTCATTGTGAACTTTTTTCATAAGGAGGTGGCTTACCACTCCCTATTTTAGAGGAGGGAGCACTCCATTGTTTAGATCTCTGCATAACCTAAGACTGTAGTCTTGGTGGCCTGTTGCCCCTGGGTTTGGACTGAGAATGTCTGGGAAGGACTGGAAAGGACCAGTTTTTAGAAGATCAATGCCTACTGAATCAAGGTGGCTGCACCTGTAAAAAATCTTTAACAGTTTGCATAGATTTAGCTTTTTCCTTCATCTTTTTAAGAACGTCTCCTGCTTTTGCGCCAAACAATTTTTCCTGATTTAATGGAGCATCTAGTAATTTTGCTTTGACATGGTCTGGCAAGATTTGCTCCTTCAGTCAAGCATGCCTTCTCAGTACAGACCCAGTGACAGCATCTGCAAGATGCTTCTAAGGCATCAAAACCACACTGCAAAGTATGTTTACTAACTTGGTTTGCAGAATGCATTAGCTGTTGTAAATCTTTATTTTCTATACAGTCTGGAAGCAACAACATTTTTTGTTTAATTAGTTCCATAATATGCTACTGGTACTTCAACATGTGAAACTGGCAATTCAAAGCCCTGATGGCAAGAGTTGCAGAAGTGTATACCTTCTTACCCCATCTGTCTAAAGTTCTAAAATCCTTGTCCGAAGGGGTAGGATTTTTGGCTGTAGTAGCCTTAATGCCTTTAGGTCCCTGGAAAATAGTCTCTGGATCTGCAGTGGGATTCTTAAAGAGGAATCTGTGAGAGTCAGGTACTCTGTAGTACCTGTTAGGCTTTCTAGGAGCTGGTGGTAAAGTATCAGGAGTAAGACTGGATTCCATGAAGACATCATCTACAATGTCTAGGACAGGGGGTATAGCTAGAGGTCTGTGCTGTGGCAAGTCTAAAAATTCTCTGAGTCTTTTTTTGGACTGAGGGTAGTCCTGGCATTCCCAGTGGAAATGCTCTCTTAAAGTATGCAAGGTTTCAACAAAAAAAAAAGTCCTCTGGAGGGGAGGCAGAGGGAATAGAATCCTCTGCATCTGAATCTTCACAGGTAGACAAGGATATGTCCTGGTAATCAGAGGGATCAGAGTCATCGGACTCATGGTCTGTAGAATCAGAAGGAAAATCAGTTCTTTGTCTTTTAGAGGGGGAAGGCTGGCTTCCCCTAATTAAAGTTATAAGGTCTTCAGCCATTCTAAGCATTTGTTTCTGTGGCAAGGGAGCTGGAGCATGCGCTTTGGTCATCGGTTTTCTAGGCGTAGTGCGAACTCTGGGCCTGAGAAACTCAGTATTTCTAGTAAAAAATGATGCTGTCAGTTTAATGCGAACATCGGACGGTCGGAATACACCCTCAGAAGCTGGTGCCTGCACAGCAGCTCTGGACCCATCCAAGACAGAGACATCCACAGGTTCCATAGACAAAGAAGCAGCTTGCGGCATACCGGACTCCAAATGGGTCTATGCAGAGGCCTGCGAATCTGTAGAAATGGGTATCAGGGGCTGTGAAAGCGCCTCACTTAGTACCGGCAAACTGGCGACTAGTGGAACGGAAGCATCGTCGGCAGTTTTGGACATATGCAGTCTTTGTCTTTATCCTTACACTTTTTTCAGAAGACTGACAGTCGGATAGCTTATGGAAGTCATTTCTGAAAACTGAGAATGAGCGAGAAAGAATATAGTGACAAAGATAGCCCGGCAATGAATAGTTCGGGCATTAAACAAGGCACAAAACCTACAACGAGGAACATCATGGTCTGGGCCTAAACAGATGACGCAGTAAGAATAAAAATCTCTGTGAGGTATTTGCTTTCCACAGGCGAGACAATTAACTTTTTCTGACATCAGTTAGAGCAAGAAAAAAGGATCCCCAATGGGGGAACTTAGCTTTAAAAGACTTCAGGTCTGAAACTCGAAAAATGAAAATTTCAGGTAGCGGCCGACCGGCACTTGTGAACTTCTGCTTCGGGCTCCCACATGGCAAGAAAAGCTGATGTAATGGCATAGGCTGCATGTTTTATACCCCTGACGACCTGACGTCATGGAAGAGGAGACAGCATCTGATGCAGAAATCCCAAGACTCTGGTATTCGGGCCGAACGAGTGTTACCTGCAGCAGATACCCTAGTGTGATAACTGCAACAGTGAAACACGAAGAACATCTTCTGTTCTTTTTCAAAAAGTGCTGTGGACTTTTTTACATCCACTTTGCACCAACTGGCAGGTGGGATTTTGGTTTAATATCTCATTAAAAAGACAGCACACTCAGCAGTGCAGCCCTCTCCTTATGCTGCACTGCAATGACAGTATCGGAAAATTAATCCAAGAACTTGCTATAAGAATCAAACCCACAGACTTCTGATCTTACTGATCTTACAGCTTGCTTTAAGCTGCTTAATTACTATTGTGCCCAATGCTTGCTTTTGCGTATTTAAGCAGTCAAAATGGTGACACATGCTTAGGATATACACACCTCCAGGCTAGTAGCTCAGCATACTGCATCCGAGATTATCCAAGTGCAACTAACTCTGGGCAAGACCGCAATCCAAATTGTAGCTTGCTACAGATCCCCCACCATGCCCCAGGATTTCCACTCCTCATTTCTTAATACACTGGAAAATATTAGGGTACAACCTAACACCCTAATAATGGGCGATTTCAACTACCCTACCATTAACTGGGAAAACTACTCATGTACCAACTCTTGTGCTCAACGTTTTCTGGAATTCATAAATTCCAATGCCATGGATCAACTTATCCACACCCCCACCAGGGGCAGCAATATCCTAGACCTGGTTATCACCAACATGGGAAACCGGTGCGTCACACCAGAGGTCAATTCCTCGTTGGTCAGATCCGACCATAAGCTAATCACCCTAGACATCCACATCCCTCCCCCACCCCCCATTAGGGAAACAACAGTAAAAAATTTCTCCAAAGCCAACTTCACGCTTCTTAAGACAGAAGTGGCAAACTTGACGACAACCATGCTGACGGACAATAGAGGTACGACTGCTGAATCCTACACTAATGCACTTTATAAGCACTTACATGAGTGCATGGATCGTGCAATCCCTAACAGAACCAAGATGCTATCCTCCAAAAAAAGGAAGCCAATCTGGTGGTCCCCTGCCATAAACAAATTCTACAACAGAAGAAAGAAACTGTTGCAAAAAAGAGTAAAATCCCATGATTGGAGAAACTCCCTGGTCAGCTTCAGTAAGAAGCTGAGATCCCTCATAAAATCCTCCAAAGCTAGTTATGAAAACAAAATCACCACTGACTCTAAAGACAACCCCAAAGCATTCTATAGCTATGTCAAGAATCTCAATGGCAACACTCAGATCTGCTCTGAGTTGCAGCACAATGGCACTAAATATACAGAACCAACGGATATTGCCAACATCCTGGCAGATAGGTTCAGTGCTAACTTTACCCCTCTATCATCCCCTAAAGGGCCCATCTCTATACCAGAAGAATGCAAAGTTCCTGTAATCACGGCTGCACAGGTAAAAAACACACTATCCAAAGCCAAGAACACAGCATCCATGGGACCTGACGACATCCCAGGCTGTGTTCTACATGAACTACAGAACGAACTGGCACCCCACTGGTACCATGTTCAATCATAGCCTCACCTCAGGCTATGTGCCCACTGAATGGTGCACAGTGACAGTTATCCCACTCCACAAAGGGGGAGCCACCACAGACCCCGTAAACTACCCCTCCATTAGCCTAACGAGCCTGGTCTGCAAGGCTATGGAGTGCATCATCATGGAACTTATAAACAATGACATTGGTAATCTCCAAACTCAGGACCCCACCCAGTTTGGGTTTGTAAAAGGCAGATGATGTCTCCTAAACCTGATAGACTTCTTTGAAGCAGTCACCAAAGCCGTAGATGAGGGTAAGGTGGTTCACACAGCCTATCTAGATCTCGCCAAGGCTTTTGACACCATCCCCCACTCTGGAGTTATAGATAAACTCACTAAACTAGGTATAAATCCCTACGTCACAAGATGGGTTGCCAACTGGCTCACTGACAGAACCCACACTGTGAAAGTAGCAGACTCCAAATCCAGCTTCAGACCAGTGACAAGTGGAGTACCACAGGGTTCAGTCCTGGGTCCTCTCCTGTTTGGTATCTACTTCTCTGAAGTACAGGCCAACACATAAGGTCTTTGGCTAATGAAGTTCGTAGATGACTGCAAACTAGGAGCCATAATCAAAACTCCAAAAGATGAGGACATCCTACAAAAGGGCCTTGCTGAGACAGATGCCTAGTGTCAAAGCCATGGCCTCAAGCTCAATGCCAAAAAGTGCATTGTCATTCCTTTTGGTAAAAACTCAGTACCCATGAACTACCACATAGGTGGTAAGTCTACTTAACACCAAAAGTGTGATAAGAGACCTTGGGACACAGGTGGACAGTAGTCTCTCCTTTGATAATCACATCGCCACAGTAGTCAGGAAATCCTTCTATGTGGCACACCTCATCACAAAAGGTTTCTCATCCAGGAAAAAAGAGGTCATTGTTCCCTTCTACTCGTCACTCATTAGACCCATTATAGAGTACAATGCCCCTTTTGGTATGTACCTCACAAGACATCTACAACAGCTGGAAAGGCCACAGAAATACCTCACAAAGAGGATTACTGGCCTCAAAGAGATGCCCTATGCAGACCGTCTCAAAAAACTGCAGCTTTACTCTGTTGCATATCGCCTACTCAGAGGCGGTCTCTGCCTAACACACAAAGCTATGTCAAACACAGAGCTTTTAGACATGCTCCACTTAAAGAAATCCCAATTCCTACGAGCTACACGCTCTAGGGACCTAAACCTCGTGATCACAATAAACAGAACATGCTGGAGGGATAGATTCCTGTCCCAGAGACTTCCCATACTCTGGAACAAACTACCTATCTATATCAAACAAAGCTCCTCATTAGCACTGTTTAAGAAAAATCTTGATGATTGGATGGGAGATAGGAAATTCACCCCAGGGATCACTTCTGTGGCTCTGCTCGACAGTGGCATAGGAAAATAATTTTCTTGGGTGGCAAAAGTCAGGGTACCTTTGGCTAGGCTTATATAGGCCCTAGGACCTATAGCCTAGTACCTACCTATGAACCTAAAAGCTACAAATGCATAACAGTTTATTTTTATGTTTGAAAATGAGGCAATTTTCCCCAATACCTATGAACTGCTACATTTCGGTACAGCAGGAGGACTGCAGTGCACGTCTGATATACCCAGCCTGTGGGTACATTCAGGATGCTTATATGTGAGGTCTATATTAGATCATCGAAACAGCAGAATTTCGAATGATCTAATATCGAACCCAATATCGCGAATGCTGAAAACAGCGAAGCTGCACAAAACCGAATTCTTTCAGTTGGCCGTTGTTGTGGCTTCACTGTTTTCAGCGATGCGGTGGAAAGTTATGGGTTGGGTTAAGGTAAGTGTGTGATTGTGCGAACGTTTGGGTTAGGGCACGGGTCAGGTAAGTGTGCAATTGTGACAGAATTTGGGGTTAGGGGAGGGTTAAGTGAGTTAGGGTTAGGGCGCGGGTGAGGTGAGTGTGAGATAGTGAGAATTTGGGGTTGGGGCGGGTTAAGTGGGTTAGGGTGCTGGTGAGGTGAGTGTGCGATAGTGAGAATGTAGGGTTAGGGCAAGGGTGAGGTGAGTGTGCGATAGTGACGGTCCTTAGGCTTAGGGTATAGTAGTGTATATGTAGGGTTAGATGTAACTTTTAAATGCATGTGTGTGGATTGCTGCTTTTTAGTGTGCTTGTGGTGTGTGTGTGTTTCTTGGAACAGCAAATTTTTTCCCTGGGAAAAAATTTGCTGTTTTGAGCTTTCGATATTGTTAAGGCTCCGGTTTTGCAGTTCGACGTTACGGCATTCGATAATGAGCCGTTTCAATTATCTGATATACACCCTTATGTGTGCACCTCCATCATGCTTCAGAGTGGTGATAAGGTGCACTGCACCCGATTCACAGATCCCCATTTCCTGTCCAAGTCACAGGTTCTCGTTTTACTCCTTGTGAAATTGTGATAATTTTCATTGGCTATTCACAGTGACAGCTACAAAAGCTAGTTCTTCAGGGACACTGCCCACCTAGTATTCCAAAGAGAACAAGCATATGCTATACCTTCTATACAGCCATCTCAAGCAGCACCCCATGTAGCTGCATTCAGGAATGTGGATGCTTGGTATGACTTGGCATTGGTACATACCAGGGATACAGGGATTCCCAGGATGTGCAAGAAGTGCATGCTTGGTGTTACTTGCAATGCCACAGCCAACAACAGCTCCAGCTGTGAGAAACAGAGATGAGGCAGGATTGCCCTAAGAATTTCGCACAGGCATAATTTTTCACTGTGTAATTTTAAAACAAGCTGTTGTTATAATTCAGGGCAGTATTCCTAATAACAGTTGTTTCTTCTGACAGCTACTAGGACATACCACATTGGCTACTGTGGTGGCTCTGCATTTGTACTGTGGTTGCTGTTGATGGCACATATTACTGCTCTGGCACTGATACATTTGTGTACTGCACATGGCTATTCTGCCATGAGGCTGAGAGGACCATATCGAGCTTCCGCTCTGCAGCATTTAGTTGTGGGACTGTAGCTTCACACTGTTGACTGGCATGAATTACGTGCGCCTGCATCTGGCTGTCAACCTATTCCTTTGGCTTTCAGCAACTGGAAAGCAAAAAGGCCAACTACTTTGGCAGCCACAGGAAACTTGCATAGGAACAGGGCTAGACTATTCTCTACTGACTGGCAAAATATATAGACAGAGAGACAGACAGACAGACAGAGAGTATGATTTGTAGGACATCTTCACGTATGTACCTTACCCTCTGTGTCTCCCTTTTGCAAGTTAAGATCACATTGGTCTCCAGGTATGGCAACCACTGCCTGCTCCTGGTCCAGATTCAACTACATTTGCTAAAAGCACCTCCCAGAGGAGAGCTCAGTCCTGTCCCTAGCAAATACTCCAGCCTGATTACCTGCTGTAACCTAACAATTACTGCAGGAGATGGTGAAGTCAGACGTTGACATGGCTGTGCTACGGGCAGATGGAATGGAGTGCTTCCCAGAGGAGAGCTCAGTTCTGTCCCTGGCAGGTAGTCCAGCCAAGGTACCTGCTGTGGAATAACAATTTCTGCAGGACATGGTGAAGTCAGAAGTTGATACGGCTGTGCTACTGAGCAGACAGAATGGAGCGCTTTCTGGAGCATATCGCTGATTTACTTGAATCGTAGACTATTGTCATCAGTCCACCAGAGGAGGGTGCAGCCCCTTCATTTGGCCACCCTGACCAATCTTATGGGTCCTACTAAAGTTCCTCAGTGTCAGTCAGCAGATAGCAAGCTGCACATACCTCTCCCTGTGCCTGGCCAAGTGTTTTCCCATATTATTCTGCCAAAATCCATCTATTGTATGTCGTCCTTTCACCCCCATCATCATTTATCTGCCCTCTGTGTGTTCCTATTTAGGACATCTCCACCTGCTAGCATCCATATCCACCATGGTTTGCCGTAGTATTTTGTGTTTCTTCAGTTGTTTCCACGCACTTTGCCCCATTGTTCTTTCCTTTGTTATTTTTCTCATCATCTTGTATTTCTCCATATGTAAACCATGGCAGCTATTCCCACAAAAAATGCCCCATCTTTCTCACCTACCTGCTAGCCTTTCACATGTACCTCTGTTTGCTATAGTCCCCCACTTCATCCTCTCCTATATTCCCATTTCCTTCCCTTTAATGAGAATAAAAGATGTACAACTTCTTAACCCCTGAGACAGCAGATGTGTAACTGCTATGAGGTGGCTACCAACACATAGTAAAACCCCTATTGCTGCATGAACAGACCTGTGCTCTCCATTATAGCTATGCTACAATGTCTGTATTCTACAATAAAAGTCTCATGAGGTTACTGTGAGCTGGAATATGGCTACTGCAGATGGCACTCTTGATCTTCTAACTACATGTGGCTCTGCTAGGCTCTGGTCAGGTTGTGGCTTTACTCCGCTGTTTGCTCCAATGTACACTCTGCTCACAAGTGGTTATTTAATTATGGTTACTGCTGCCTTGCGTTGCATATGCAGTGCAACTCTTGCCAAGACTTGTAGCATATTTCTGCAAATTACAGCCTTGATGTTATAAATCTGCCCCTTTCTTTACTATAACGTGTCAACTCATTACCTGTCTCTCTCTCCATATATGCTGCTGCAAATTAAATTCATCTTAATATTGTCTCGCTGCATAATGTACAGAATACAGGTGAATAACCATTTTCACTTTGTTTAACTACTTTACTCCTAGTGAAAAAATGTAGTCACCTAGCTCAACAAAAATGCCTGCTTGTATTGTTGAACAGTGATGACAGAAATTTGCTAGGTGGCTCATAAACACCTCCTTTGTCACTCTAATTAAAATGAAATTGTAGTAGCTGAAGTGGTTCAAATCGACAATAGCAATACATTGTTCTTTTCCCCTCTAATCAAATAGCCATTGGCTGATATAGAACATGTATTAACTACATTGTTAGCATAAGGTCAATGTGGTCTCCCTCCCAACCACATCTGAACCATGATTTTTGAACTTGCTACTTCATATCATTCACGGTTACCCATTACTTGGGAAACTCATTCCACAGAGTGCAGGGCTTAATTCTTTAATACACACTCCCGCTTAAAACTCCAAAATGAATACTTGTTACCACCTTCCAGACTCAACTCCTCCAAACCAATCTGCACTTTAATCACTTTACACCCCTCTTCCACAAGCACCGAAAAGTATCCCCATCCCTTCCACATCAACAGTCTGAATCCAGGCCAAACACATTTACAAATTTAACAGCAAAGAAGACCAAGACTCATTCAGAAAATGTAAAACCAAACATATAGTCAACCATTCTCTCTGTCTCAATTAGGAGTTAAAAGTAAACTCATATCCATAATATACAAAGCAATGAAAAAATGAATAACTGTATCTTTTATAAAACTGATCATAGCCAGAGACATCAACTCCAACTCTGACCCAAAACAGTTCACAAAGTGTACACTTTACAGAAACCACTAATAATAATAATCACTCAGACTTAACAGATCAGCCAAATCTCATAACCCAGCTACACAATCTACCCCAAACCCTACCACTTACTGTCGCTGCAGCCTTCAAACCCAAATGTTCATTCTCCCTAAAATTCCACAATCCAAAATCAAAACTACAAGTAAAAACTTTCTTACACCTCAATGGCCAAAATGTCAACAACTGGGACTACATAAAAACATGGTTCCAACAAGCCAAGCCTGATAGATTAGTAATATCAGAAACATGACTTGAACTAAATTTGCACCCTTCCTCTTTTCTTAATTTTAATTACCTCCTATTCTGGAAGAAGTCGCATGGGCCAAAAAACAGAGAGCCATACTCCCAACTGAAAAGAATCCTGCTTATCAAATATCATTTGTAAGTCAAACTTCTTGCTCAAATGAGGGCTCCCAGAATTCACTTGTGAAATAACTCCAAATAAGCAACAGAAAATATCGTAAATAGAAGCTGTCCCCATCCATCCACCTTCAAGCCCAAACTTAATGGAAAATCCCACTGATGAAATTCTAATAGTGGTACCCAAAGGAAATAACTTAACAGGAAACTTCAAAATCATTCTATTAGCCAACAGACAGACACAAGTGTTATGCCACCTCAGACTAAAACTATGTCAACTAATCTCTTCCCCTGCAAGGCCTAGTCTCACGTCACATAAATACATATTAGATTACCTATTAACAAATATCTCACAGATGTAAACAGATCACTTGCCTCTCAAACTCTCTTTATGACCATAATTTTGTTAGCTGCCACAATTTCTAATAAAACACAAACAGCAAAATAAGCAATAATAAAAACATAAAACTTCTTAAAAAAGCATGTAAATTTGAGCTATTTTCTGAAAAGACTGCATGGACAATGTTGCTCTCAGATCAATTCAAATATAAAAGTGCTAATGAAAAAAGGGAAAATATGGAACAAATGGAAGGCTTCAAATTGTACTATTAATCACTAAGGTTCCTAATACTAGACATCAGTGCAAACGGGCAGTAAAAGGAAGAAAGAGTAACACAGAATGTTCAAAATTGCATTTTTTAGGCTTCAGGTGAGTGTTTTTGTCTAAGAACAAACTTTATCAGACTTTATAATCAAACACTTACAGCCAAGTACAGATGATAAGGTAGCTCCACTATGACATGTCAAGTTACAACATGATGATAAATAAACTCACCGATAGGAGTTCAACTTTTCAATAAAATTAAATGTAATCATTTTTGTAGGGGAAGTCCCTTCTACCCCTGTATTTGTACACGCAAACCACAGGGAAAATATTCTCTGACAACAGATTTCAATGGAATCACTGATACTGTCAGAGAATTGACTTTTGGTCATTTTAATATTGTGCAGTAGTAGGGTAGCATACATGGGTTTATGGCAGTTGGTCAAATAAACAGCAATTTTGACATCTGTTTGGTCAACTGAAAAGTGCAGTTGTGTACACTTACCATAAATGTAGATGTTCGAGTGTATTCACTGTTGCAGTCATTACATTTTGGTAATCCTGCTGGCAGGTTGCCCTCAGTCGACCTGAATTCCAAAGTCCTGGGTCCTGCGTCGGCTGCTGTCACCCCTTGCGGCCGACGCCATTTTCTTTAATTTTTCTTGCCCCAGATGTCAGGTGCCCCTAAAAGGGTAGCCAAAATTTATATATATATATATACATATATATACATAAAAATATATATATATATATATATATATATATATATATATATATATATATATACATGCACCAATATAAACTTTACCTACATCTACAAGCAAATACACCACATAGGTTGTATAAATCAGAGAAAGAAAGATAGGTTCCATCAGAAGAAAAGGGGGATGGCGGGTGGGTAACCTGGACTGCAACAGTGAATACACTCGAACATCTACATTTATGGTAAGTGTACACAACTGTACTATGTTCTTCATGTTTCATTGTTGCAGTCATTACATTTGGGTTAATTCCCAAAGCTAAGGTTGGGAGGCTGGAGCTAAACAGCATTTGGGGCGGCTATGAGACCCTGCAGAACTGCAGTGGCAAAGCCTGCCCTGGATTTAGAGTAGAGTGGCAGATGATAGTGCTTTGTAAAGGTGTGCACTGAACTCCAAGTAGCAGCCTCTAAAATGTCCTTGGTAGGTACTCCCCTGAGAAAGGCTGCTGAAGTGGCTGCAGCTCTGGTTGAATGTGGCCTAATGCCCTTAGGCACTGGCTTTCCATGGTATAAGTAGCAGAAACGAATGCATTGGCCTATCCATTTTGAAATAGTCTGCTTTGAGATAGCCTTTCCTTGTGATCCTGCAGCATATGTCACCAGTAATTGCTCTGTATTTCTGAAAATTTGGTTCTGTCCAAGTAGAATCTAAGCTGTCTGTGTACGTCCAAAGAATGCACAATTCTTTCCCCCTTGTTCTGTGGTTTTGGATAAAAAGTTGGCAGATGAATGGTTTGGTTGACAGCCACAATGAATACCACTTTAGGCATAAATGTTGGGTTTGTCCTCAGGGAGACCCTGTCTGGATAAAAAATGATAAAAGGTTCCACAGCCATGAGTGCCTGTAGCTCTGAAACTTGTCTTGCAGAAGTTATTGCTAGGAGCAGAGCTGTTTTCCAAGATAAAAACTTTAAATCAGCAGTAACAGCTGGCACAAAAGGAGGCAGACTGAGTTTTTCCAAGACATAGCTGAGGTCCCATGCAGGCATTGTTGATCTCCTTGGAGGCCTTAAATTTTTGGCCCCTCTGAGGTACTGTTTTAATAAGAGATGAGAAAAGATTGGTGGCTCTGCATTGTAATGAGCTGAAATGGCAGAGGCATGAATTTTAATAGATGAGAAGGATAGGCCTTTGTCCAGTATCTCAGTTATGTATCGTAAAATCTGAGGAATATTTTGCACAGCTGTATCTGTTCCTTGTGCCTGGTTCTAAGCACAGAATCTCTCCCATTTATCAGCATAAGATTTTCTAGTACTAGGCCTTCTGGCTTCCAAAATGACATCCATCACAGCTTTGCTGAGAGGTGTATTTTGTATGACTACATTATATGCCATGCTGCCAGGTTTAAAATCCTGAGCTGGCTGTGCAGGATCTGATTGTTTTGCTGGGACAGTAGATGCGGTACTTGTGGTAGGGTCCAAGCTGGGCATTGAGACAAACTCCTTAATACTGGGTACCAATGCTGGCGGGGCCAGTCTGGTGCAATCAGTATCATCTTTGGCTTCTCCTGTCTGGCCTTTAGGAGTACTTTGGGGAGGAGAGGCAGAGGGGGAAAGGCATACACTGATAGGTTTTTCCAGCTGAAGGATAGGGCATCCACTTTCCATGCTTGTCTATGATAAATCCTTGTGCAGAATCTTTGTAGTTGGTAGTTGTGAGGGAAGGCAAATAGATCTATGTCTGGGCATCCCCTTCCTTATTATCATGCTGAAGACTTGTGAATCCAGCTGCCACTCATGGGGATCCATGAGGTTTCTGCTTAGTTCGTCTGCCAGAATATTTTTCCTTCCTGGCAGGAATTGTGCCTGCAGATGTATTTGGTAAGTCAATGCTGCATCCCACAAAGTCATGGCTAGTCTGCAAAGGGGGTAAGAATGTGTGCCCCCTGTTTGTTTATATACCACATGACCGTGGTGTTGTCTGTTGTTATCAGTAGTTGTCCTGGTTGAAGAAGGTCCTTGAAGGCTGTCAGGGCATTTTGAACAGCTAGCATCTCTTTTTGATTGATATGTAGATGCATTTGGTTTGGGGTCCATGTTCCCTGAATGCATTTTCCTGCCATGTGGGCCCCAGGCATAATCTGACACATCCGTTGTTAGTGTCTGCCTGGCTGGGGGTAATGTGAACGGCTGTCCCTTGTTTTGGTGACAAGCCTTTGCCCACCATTGAAACTCCTGTTGCAGGCAGGGAATGAGAGTAATTTTAGTTTCCAGGCTGTGGCAATGTTGAGTCCAAACACTTTTTAGGTACCATTGAAGTTTCCTCATATGCAGTCTTGCATATGGAATTAGTAGGATGCAGGATGCCATGAAACCCAAAGCCTGCAGAATTTTTCTTGCAGATAACTGGGCCTTTGTTGCTAACATTTTGAAGTAGGTAATCAGTTGTCTTTGTTTGTCTGGCATGAGATAAGCCATCTGGGCAGTTGTATTTAAGCTTGCACCCAGGAATATTATCTCTTGAGAGGGTACTAGTTTTGATTTCTTTTCGTTGATTGTGTTAAAAGTTTTTTTCACAAACGCCAGATGCTGTAGAAGAATGTCCTTGTTCTCTGCTTGAATCAGACAGTCATCCAAGTAAGGATATATTTGTATTCCTCTTTGTCTGCAGAATGCAATTACTGGTGCCAGGCACTTTGTAAAGACCCTGGGCGCAGTAGATAAGCCAAAGGGCAGTGCAGAGAATTGGTAATGCATTGAGTCAGCCTTGAATCTGAGGTATCTTCTGCATATTTGTCTGATTGGGACATGCAGGTATGCCTCTTTTAGGTCTAAACTTACAAGCCAAGCATTCTTGCCCAGCATTGGCAGTAGTTGCTGCAAAGTCAACATTTTGAATTTTAGTATATCCAGGAATGTATTCAGAATAGATAGGTCCAGTATTGGCCTCCAGGCCTTGCCCTTTCTTTGTACCAAGAACAGTCCTGAGTAAAATCCTTGTCCCCGCTCTTGCTCTGGCACGTGTTGAATGGTCCTCATGTCCATGAGGGATGAGACTTGTTTTTGTGCCTCTGCCCATTGATTTTTTGGCAGATCTGGCCAGCCGTTTGTCTTTGGCAGGGTATGGAAATGGAACTTGTAGCCTTGTGACAAGATATTTAGAACCCACTTGTCCTGGGTTATAATGTGCCAATTTTGAGAAAAAAGTGCTAATTTTCCCCCTAAGGGTGCTACCAGGAAATACGTGCTTGGTGCAGGCAGGGGGAAGTCATTAGGACTGTTTCCTGTAAGGTTGTGATTTGTCTTCTCCACTTTTGGAGGTAGAAGCACCCCATTGTTTTGACCTGTATGAACCTTAAGCCTGGGTTCTGCCTCTAGGGCGCCTGGGTCTACCCCTTTGAGGTCTGTCTGGGGTCTACCCCTTTGAGGTCTGTCTGACAATGGAAAGGACCAATTCTTTGTTGGCCGGTGTCTACTAAACCTAGGTGGCTGTACTTGTAAGAAATCTTTGCTCGTTTGCATAGATTTAGCCTTGTCGTCCATTTTCTTTAACACCTCTTCTGCCTTAACACCAAACAAAGAAACATGCTGTAAAGGTGCATCTAATAATTTAACTTTAACATGATCTGGCAGATTTTGTTCCTTTAACCAAGCATGCCTTCTAATTACAGAACCTGTAACTGCGGCCCTGCAGGAGGCCTCTAAAGAATCAAAACCACATTGCAAAGTATGCTTTTCAACTTGTTCAGCTGCATGCAATATATCCTGCATTTCCTTGTTTTCTGCACATTCAGAATTTAACAACATTTTCTGTTTAAGCAATGCCATGACATGTTGCTGATATTTGAATATATGAAACTGACAGTTTAAGGCCCTTATAGCCAAGGTGGCAGATGTGTAAACTTTTTTCCCCAACTATCCAGTGTCCCAGAATCCCTGTCAGAAGGGGTAGGGTTTTTTGCAGCGGAAGCCTTAACACCCTTGGGACCCTGAGAAATAGTTTCCGGGTCTGCAGCAGGGTTTTTAAAAAGGAATTTATGTGAGTCAGGTACCCTGTAATATATGTCAGACTTAACAGGAGCTGGAGGCAAGGAGTCAGGGGTAAGGTTTGACTCTGAAAACACATCATCTACAATGTCTAACACAGGAGGGATGGCTAGTGGCTTGTGCTGAGGTAGTAACAGGAAATCCCTGAGCATCTTTTTAGACTCTGAAAAATCTTGGTTCTCCCAGTGGAAATGCTCCTAAATGGTATGTAAGGTTTCCCCAAAAGAATAATCCTCAGGAGGAGAAGCTGAAGGTATGGATTCTTCAGCATCAGAATCCTCATAGGGGGAAAAGAATATTCCTGATCAGAAGAGGAATCAGAAGAAATGGAAACCTGATCTGAAGATTCATAGTCAGTCTCTTGCCTAGGCCTTTTATCAGGAGGGGGATGGGAACCTCTGATCAAGGTAATCAAATCTTCGGCCATTTTGAGCATTTGTTTTTTGGGCATGGAGGCCTGTCCACATGGCTCTTGAGTTTGCTTCTTTGTCTTTGAAGGTGCTTTCGTCTTTGCCTTTGAAGTTGGTTTAATGTATAGGTGTTTGGGTCTGAATACACCCCCAAAAGCCAGTGCCTGCTCAGCGGCACTGGACCCATCTGAAGGATTAGCGTCAGAGGCTCCAATACTCTGAGTTTCCAGCGGCATGGCCGACTCCACGTGGGAGTCGGTAGCAGCCTGTGACTCTAAAGTAGCGGTCATCAGGGGCTGTGAAAGCGTCTCACTGAGAACCAGCGAACCGGCGACTGGCTTAGGAGAAGCTTCATTTGTTTTGGGCCTCGGCTGTCTTTCTTTTCCTTTTTCTTTGCGTTTTTTGTGAACTCCGGTAGTCGGATGGCTTTCCGACGACATTTCTGGATAATTAAATCTGCGCCCAAAGTAATTTAAAGCATAATCATACAGATGCTTAATAGTGCATTGGTTAAATCTAGCACAAAACCGACAACCCAGAAAATTATGATCAGGCCTAGCATGGAATACAGTAAGAATGAAAGTCCTTATGAGGTATTTGCTTCCCACAAGAAATACAATTGTTAACTTTTTCTGACATCGGTTCTGGAGCAAGAAAAAAGTTTCCCCAATGGGGTACTTAGCTTTATAGAAGACTTTGGATCAGAAATTCGAACACAAAAATCTCAGGAGTCGTCCGACCGGCACTTGCAACATGCTTCTGCTTCTGCTTCGGGCACCACACGGCAAGAAAGACTAAAGAAAATGGCGTCGGCCGCATATTTTATACCCCTGACAACCTGATGTCAGGAAAGGGGCGACAGCAGCCGATGCAGGACTCAGGACTCAGGACTTTGGAATTCAGGCCGACTGAGGGCAACCTACCGGCAGGATTACCCAAATGTAATGACTGCAACAGTGAAACACGAAGAACATCCAATGGTCAGCAGGTTTCAGAGACAGACAATGCCCAGGTTGAAGAATATTCCCTTTCCCGGAATGTGTGATCTCAGTGTTTGTATATATAATTAGCAGTGGGATGTTGGTGTAATCACTGGAGCATGCGAAAAACATGTCACATTTAAGTATTTCGATGTAATGCTGTCGATATCCTTGTCATCCGAACAGCAGTCCTACAGCTAAACTACACACACACACACACACACACACACACACACACACAAGAAAATAAAAATGACACTTTTAAGCAAAGAAATCTGTTGGTACAAACAAAAACACACACAAGCAATACTTTCCTACTGAAAGTAGCAATCACAGAATTCAGTGGCAGTAAGCTGAACTCAGTCAGATGAAATTTCATCCAGTCCACAGTTAACATCTGTAAGGAAGCTCTAAACTGCTTTTTTGGTTATAAGAGTGCTATATAATCTCAGACTCTGGAACAGCCGATCTATCAAATGTCAAGTTAAATCAAGACTTATGAAAAGAATGACTATTCTTGTTCCACTAAATATCCATTTTTTCTGGTAAGTTACAACTACCACGATCCCTCCCCCTTTGTCCGCAGGATGAATGTAGAGATTATCTCATGCAACTAACTGACAAAGTGCCAAACTGCATTCTATTCAACTTAAAATATGTGCGCCTATGTTCATTATTAAAATATTCCTAAATGTTATCTTCACATATTTTAGCCTTGACCACTGGCGGATTAACTGGCAAAAACTCACTTGATTTCCTCAGCCAAGATATTTTTCAAGTACAAAATCACATAGTAGCATGCAGGGTGGACAGAGCGCAAATGCATTTTGCTGTTGCTAATAGAGACCATGGCAGTGATAGAAATGATTGCAGCAACAAACTTAAAATGAGTTTGACCTACTCTTGTCATGGGGGTCCTATATGTAATATTAAAAATCATTGCCGCATCTTGGTGTCTGACGTTAAATGTAGGAGTAAATTTGATAGTGAGCCACGTTTTGTTTTTAAAAATGGTCCTTGTTTGAGGAAAATGCTTTGTTATAAATCTTTGCATTTAAAAACAGATGTTAGTAGGTCAGTGCAGAAGAAAGTAGGGACGTATCCTTGTAATGGATGTAATGTAGTAAATGAGGGTGCTACACACACTTTTAAAGGGAGTGATATTAAGACTCACACTGAATGCCTTGAAATAAAATGGATTCTTAGATTAGCAGCTCACGGGCATAAAGAACTAAATTAATATGTCCCTTTAAAACCTGCAATGAGATTGAGAAGTCTAAAATGTTGAATGGTTGAAGTATTTTATTTAGTATGATTAAAGCTGTACATATATGGAGCATGTTTTATGTTGTTTTAGATCTGAAGAAGCACCTAGTAGTGATGCGAATGCACTCATCTTTTTACTAATTTTATTATTTTGTTGTGTTTTTTTTTTTTTTTGTTTTATTAAAGTGCATGCTCTACCCTACCAGCTTCTGCGTTTATTTGCATTATTTAATTTTACCACTCAATTTTCACTATTCATTAATGAAATAATGACCCCGTATCTCCCCAAATCAATTACTGCTAGTGAAGATATGCTCCTTCATGGATCAAATCCAATTTCTACAATAAAACAGAAACAACTGCAAAGTGATTTCAATTCTCTTTATAACTGGTTTGGAGAAAAACTCATATTCAGTGTTTCCAAACTGTCAGTTTGCTTTTTGGAGCAATTCAAAAGCTAGTAAATTACACAATTTAAAAATGACAGACTTACATAATAAAAAAAATATACTTTATTTATTTTAATTTTATTTTGTATTTGTTTACCGAGACAGTCTGTCTAGACATCAATCTCTCTTCAGGAGATGCCCAGGGAGAAAAGCTCCTTACAAATACATAAAAGTTTATGAATATGCACAGGCATATTACAGTTTTAATGGATTTGCACAGACAAATACAAACTATTGCAAACAAGAAGCCAGAGAAAGACTGCTCAGACATAAGGACCCAGGTGAACTCCAACCACCTGAGTGAGATCTGAAGGACAATTTGTTTTGAGGATGGAGGGAGGGATGTTGAACTGAATGAAAACAAGACAACATGGATCTAGCTTTATGGTAAGTACATAACTTTCATATCCAATGTGGTCTGTTTTTGTCTATTTTACCTTTGAGACAGATTCCCAAGCTGCCAAAACAATTGGTTAGTATCAAGAAAGGATACTCTTGAGAATGGCAGAGCCAAAAATGTATGAGCTCTTGACTGTACATCCAGTTTGTAGTGTGACACAAAAGTGTGGACACTAGATCAAGTGGTTACAGCACAAATTTCATCAATAGGTACCTACACAAAAATGCTGCAGATGTAACAACCACCCTAGTAGAGTCCACCTTCAGTTTCCTGTAAAAAAGAGGACCCAAATGACAGTATACAAACCTTATATAATTGGAACTTCTCCTGAACAGGGTTACTTCAGAAACAACTTAACCAAATCTGGCTTTGGATATGGTAAGAAAAGCTGATCAGACTTCTTGAAATCATTTGTTCTATGTAAGCAGAAATTAAGTTGTTGAGGAACATCCAGCAAATCCAAAAGGTATTCTCCTCTGCTGGAATATTTTGGAAAGAAAAGCAGATTTGAAGGTTTGTTCCAGGTTTACTTCAGGAGCCACTTTTGGTATAAATTGAGGGTTAGTTCCCAGAGAAAGCCTGTCGTTATGGAAAATGAGATAGGGGTTTTACAAGATAAGGCTTGCGACTCAGAAATCTTCCTTGAAGATGTTTTAGGAAACAAAAATGCACTCTTCACAGTCACAAATTTAAGATTACCATAGAAGGTGGCTCAAATGGAGGTTCTGACAATGTCTGCAACATGACAGTTATATCCTATGAAGGGGATCTGGGTCCTTAACTGGGTGTCTCTAAAAAAAAAAAAAAAAAAAAAAAAAATTTTTTCAAAAATGCCTTAAGACACCCTTATTGAAGTAATGGATATCTGGTTTTGTCCTATGTGAAAAATTAAAAAATGCTGCCAGCTGTACCATGACGGTGGAAATACTAAATTGCTGTGAAAAAATTCTGCCCAATATATCTAAAAATGGAAGGGAGAGTGGCTAAAATGCGTGTAGACCTTTGAAGGATGCCCATATTGTAAATCTTTTCCATTTACTGATATAAACCTTTCATGTACTGGTCTTCAGAGAACAAGATAAAATTTGAAGGACAAAATAGCTTGGCATTTCTGGCCACCATAAGAATTGTAGAAACCATACGGTTAACTTCAGATTTTTTAAGTACTGGTGAGGCTGACCGGAAAGGTGAACAAGATGAGACCAGAGGATGGAAAACCAAATTTGCTGGGGTCAAAAGGGGTCAATGAGAATCATTTGGCCTTGTACCTTCTGGCTTTCTGACAAAACCTGGTAATTAAGGAAGAGGGGGAAGGCATAAAGAAGACCCAGATGCCAATCTACTGCACTTGTTTAGGTAGGAGGCAAGTGTAGATCAGACTGAACATGTGAGGTATGCTGTGTCTTTAAAAAGCATTTCAAGACTGTGCATGCACACATAAATGCTGCACATGTGCTACTCCTAGTGCCATTTTGAGAGAGCAGCCAGACAGAGCATGCATGATCACAGTAGTTAGTTTGTAAATCTTCTTCGTCTTCTTCTTCTTTTGGCTGCTCCCATTAGGGGTCACCACAGCAGATCGACTGTTTCCATTTCTTCCCGTCCTCTGCATCTTGCTCTGTCACACCAACCGCCTGCATGTCCTCTCTCACCACATCCATAAACCTTATCTTAGGCCTTCCTCTTTTCCTGTTACCTGGCAGCTTCATCCTTAGCATCTTTTTCCCAATATACTCTGCATCCCTCCTCAGTACATGTCCAAACCATCGTAATCTTGCCTCTCTGGCTTTGTCTCCAAACCTTCCAACCTGGGCTGACCCTCTACTATACTTATTCCTAATCCTGTCCATCCTTGTCACACCCAGTGCAAATCTTAACATCTTCAACTCTGCCACGTCAAGCTCTGACTCCTGCCTTTTTGTCAATGACACTGTCTCCAACCCAAATAACATAGTTGGTCTCACTACCCTCTTGTAGACCCTCCCTTTCACTCTTACTGGTACTCGTCTTGTCACAAATCACTCCTGACACTCTTCTCCACCCACTCCATCCTGCCTGTACTCTCTTCTTCACCTCTCTTCCACACTCACCATTAGTTTGTAAATAAGTTACTTAAGTTAAAGTCAGTTAACTTCTATCGAGATGTGTTTGTATAAAATAAAGCTGCTTGAACATAACCCATGCAGACTCTTCTATTGTGTCAAAAGTAGGAGAGTGACATGGTGTTAGAACCGGGATTGAAGAAAGTAATATTCAGAGCCATGAGGTGCAGAGATGACAATGAAGGTAAAATAAAAAGAAACGAGTAGAAACAGAGCCAGAAAAGAAAAAGGAATCAAAGGTAATGAGAAACCACACAAGCTGTTTATTTTCTAAGAAAGATAAAATGGGACATTACAAAGGCAAACACCACATTATTAGAAAAGCAGAAAGCACAAAACCAAGGGAAATGTTTAAAACAAAAGCATTTAATGAAACAATTAACAGAAAAGCAAAACAAATATGTTTAAAGTAAACAAATGTGCTTGGGCAAAACGGGCATGTTTACAGTAAAATGAGCACAAGAAAGGTACAATGGGCATGAAAAGAGATTAAATGAGCAAAACAAATATAATAAGGGCAAAAAAGGGCACATTACGCATAAAATAAAGCAGGGCGAGTGCATGTTTTGGCAAAGTGCTGTGCTTTGGTATAACTGCAACTTCGTATTGTATCAAGGGCATAACTAAAGTTCTAAAAGTACTTACAGTGTGTGCTTATTACTGTGTAGTATTTCAAAGAATTTCTTGTGTGCAAAGTGCAACTATTTCGTGAAGTACAGTTAAAGTACGGCCATTTTGAAAAACTTGCTTGTGCTGGGTGTGTCTATCTGCAAAGTGCTGCCATTACAGATTGTTTCTTGCACTGTAAAGAGTTCCTTAGCAAGGTGCTGCCATTTTGGTGAGATTTCAGTGTGTTGTTTACAGTTTATTCGCAAAGTGCACTTACTTCGAGATGTTATTGACTTAGAGCTTTTCTTGCCCAGTTTATTCGCATTGTACAGTTATTTGAAGTGCTTGTTAAAATGGTGATAAATTACTTTTTGCAGAATAATTTCAAGAGGATTACAATGCCCTAGAGACTTATTTCACAAAATTCAGTTACACAGAGCTTTGTGCAGTTATTTGAAATGTTTCTTACATTGATAAGATGCGATTTCTTGCAATACACTAATTTCAAGAATATTACAGTGCTTGAGAGAGTTGTTTTGCAGAATAAGCCCAACTGCATGATTTTGGAAGCCCAAGAGCATAGTTTCAGAAGTGCAAAGTTACAAATATTGGCTTAAAGTTCAGGCATATGTGTATGTGTATATGTGTGTGTGCTTATTTCCAAAACCCTTCATTGGTATGTGTTAACATGGCAGACGGATTTCAAAAGCCCTTACCTCTTGTATTTGATCAGAATATTGCAGAGAATTGGAGAATATTTGAGCAAGACTACAATATTTTATATAAGCAGCTTATTCAGATAAAGATGCACACACTAAGGCATTCATTTTACTAAACCTAGCTGTGTCTGAGGCCATAGAAAGAGAGCGTTCATTTTTATATGCACCAGCAGTATATGAAGGGAAAGGTGAAAGTTATCAGATTGTTGTACGGGCTGAATCAAGGGAAGAGTTCAGAGAAATGCATAAGCCCCAGATAAATATTACATTAGAGAGGCATTTGTTTTACATGAGAGATCAGAAACCAGGGAAAACTTTTGCAGCTTATATAACTGACCTGAGAAACAAAGCTAAAACGTGTCAGTCTGGTGACTTAATAGAGGAGTTAATAAAGGACAGACTCTTGTGTGGTATTAATAGTGCTGCTGTGAGAAAGATTTTGCTTCATGACAGTGATTTAATGTTGAGTAAAGCCATAGAGATTTGCCAAATCCAGGAAGTGACAGAAAAACACACAAGTATGCTTGCAAGTGATAACAGGATGGTTTCAGTAGGCTCCAGAGCAAATGTAGATAGCATGCAATGTGTGGCAAATAGAGGTCGGCCTAAGCACATGGCAGGCACTACCCCTGCTGGCTCATCAGGTAAACCTGGTAGCTTTCCAGTAAGTTCTAAGACCAGTTCAGTTAAAGAAGCATGCTCAAGCTCAGCACAGTACAAGCATGGATCAGTAAAACCCAAATCTAGCTTTATTGTTAATTGTCGCAATTGTGGTGCAAATCATTATTCTAAAAGAGAGAAGTGCATAGCATTTGGCCAGCAATATCACAAGTGTAAAAAAATGGAACCATTTCCAAAAGTTTTGCAAATCAAGTAAACCTCAAACAGTTGTAAAGAAAGGTCACGCAAAAAAAGCAATTGATCAAGTAGAGCCGAAGCAATCAACTTTCTATGTAGATGACGTATCAGTGCTTGGTGAAAGAGCTGATGCAGTTCATTTTTGGTGAAAAGCAAAGTATTTTGTACTGTTCAGATCAATGTTAAACCCACAGAGCTTAAAGTAGACACTGGTCCAAAAAATAATGTTGGACACGTGTTATTCCTACTGCCATTTTGAGAGAGCAGCGAGAGAGAGAGAGAGCATGCATGATCGCAGTACTTAGTTTGTATATAAGTTACTTAAGTTAAAGTCAGAAACCAAAAAAGTCAGTTAACTTCTATCATTATGTGTTTGTGTAAAATACATTGCTTGAACATAACCCATGCAGACTCTTCTATTGTGTCCAATGTAGGAGAGCAACAGCAAGGTTGGCCCAGGGATGGAAAATCTTCAATGACACTGCTTAATTGAAAGGCCATTTGTGAGGTAGGAGGACAGACCTTCTAAGTTTGTCCTTTAGTACACTGAGAGTTTCATGGGTTGTGTGTTGTGATTAGAAAGTGACATGAAGACATTGTCTACTGTCACACTGTCATAGCTTCTCAGCATAGAGGGTTATGTTGCATTTCTTCCTGCTTGTTGATGTACCAGATGGCAGCCATGTTGTCAAACTGGACTGAAATCACATCCTCTGATAGGGAATACTGAAAAGCCTGCAACACTAGGAAGACTTTCCTCATCTCCAAGGTTTTGTTGTGAAGTCTGGCCTCCATCATTGACCATGAACCTTGAACTGTCTTCCCTCAAAATGCCCCCTACCCCTACCACAGAAAGGAAGTGTCTATGATTACTGTGGCAATTTGTGATGAAAAGAAAATGGATGAACCTACAAGGCAGGTCAACCAAAGGGCGATGTTTCTTGTAAACTGGTGTGAGACAGATAGGTGAATGAAGTGGATGAAATCTTGGTGTCCATTAGACAGAAACAGTCCACAGCAGAACTCATGTAGTATCTTGCTTGCTGAACTAAAGTGATAGCTGCAGCTAAAAGTTAAAGAAAAAAAAATCTTGCTGGAGGACAAGGACGGGATAAGGAAGTATCCCGGATTGGGGAAGTTTGACTATTTAGTGAACTGTGTCCAAGTGGCATCTGATAAATTTTATCTGTTGCATCAGTATTAGATAACTCTCAAGAAAGTCGATTGTGATAAGGTGAAGGAAAAAGTCTCTGCATTTTACCAGTAGATCCTCAGCTGGAGAAATATGGAGCTAATTGCCTATATAAGGGAACACCTGAAGGTCATGGAGTCTAAGGTATGCTGCTACCACTGCCAAGCATATGGTGAACACCCTGGGGGCTGTGGTGATGCCAAAAGACAGTGCTCTGAATTGGAAATCTTTTGGATGGACTGCTTGACTATCTTGATATAACAGTAAGCATCCTGGAAATCTATGGAGCAAATCCAGTCATTCTTCCTAAGAAGAGGTACAATGGACTGAATTGTAACCATCTGGAACTTTGTTTTACAAACTGTTTGGCTTGGGTTCTCCTTTTTCTTTGGAACTAAAAAGAACCTCAAATAGACTCTAGACCCTAGTTGGAGTGGGGGAAAGTACAGTTGTGTACACTTACCATAAATGTAGATGTTCGAGTGTATTCACTGTTGCAGTCATCCTATCATACCTTGTCTACGCCTAGAGTTCCTTTGGTGGGCAGAGGCCTGCCACCAAAACAAGGGACTATGGTTATTTACTTGCAGTAGCCCTCAGTCGGCCTGATTAACAAAGTCTTGGGTCCTGCATAGGTTGCTGTCTCTTCTTCCATGACGTCAGGTCGTCAGGGGTATAAAACATGCAGCCAACGCCATTCCATCAGTTTTTCTTGCCCCAGATGTCAGGTGTACCCCTAATGGGAAGCAATTAAATATATAAATATACAAGGTTATACCTCCAACCAAAAAAGCAAATACACCAAAAAAGTGTTTAAGCATAGTAAAGGAGAGTAGAGGTATAGCCAAAACAGGTCAGGGGGCTGGAGGGAGGGTAACCAGGACTGCAACAGTGAATGCACTCGAACATCTACATTTATGGTAAGTGTACACAACTGTACTATGTTCTTCGTGTTTCACTGTTGCAGTCATCACATTTGGGTAGACTCCCAAAGCTAAGGATGGGAGGAGGAATTTAAATAGCATTAGGACCAGCTATAAGACCCTGCAAGACTGCAGTGGCAAAGCCAGCTCTGGATTTAGAGAAAATTGGCAAATGGTAATGCTTGGTGAAAGTATGTACAGAACTCCAGGTAGCAGCTTCTAGGATGTCCCTGGTAGGGACGCCTCTGAAAAAGGCTATAGAGGTAGATGCAGAGTGAGTTTCTCCAAGACAAAGTTAAGGTCCCAGGCTGGAGTTGGAAATCTCCAGGGTAGTCTTAAATTTTTGGCCCCTCTGAGGAACTGCTTGAGCAGTGGATGAGATAAGAGGGGAGGTTCTGTGTTATAATGAGCTGAAATGGCAGAGGCGTGAATTTTGATGGAGGAAAATGACAGGCCCTTGTGAAGCATCTCAGTTAAGTATTGTAAAATCTGAGGTAAATTGGGCGCTGCTGTGCTCATCCCTTGAGATTGGTTCCAGGCACAGAATCTTTTCCATTTTTCAGCATAAGATTTTCTAGTACTAGGCCTCCTTGCCTCTAAAATGATATCCAACACCGATTTACTGAGGGATGGTAAAGGAGAGATTAGGTAATTAGCCAGGCTGCTAGGTTCAGTGTTTGAAGCTGAGGGTGCAGAATTTGGTTCTCCTGCTGAGACAACAGGGAAGGAGTCTGAGGCAGATGCCATGGTGCCAACAGTGACACACTGTGCAAGAGGGGGTATCAGTGTTGGCGTGGTCAGTCTGGTGCAATCAAAATCATCCTTGGTTTGTCCTGTTTGATCTTTAGTAGTACTTTGGAGAGCAGAGGCAGAGGAGGAAAGGCATAAACTGATAGGTTTTTTCAGCTGAAGGACAGAGCATCCACTTTCCAAGCTTGTTTGTGGGGAGTCCTTGTGCAAAATTTGTCCAATTGACAGTTTGGAGGGGGGTGTGGCAAACAGGTCTATATCTGGGCTCCCCCATTTGCTTGTCAACATGTTGAAAATCCTTGGTTCCAGTTTTCACTCGTGTGGGTCCATGAGGTTTCTGCTTAGTCCGTCTGCCAGTGTATTTAGTTTTCCCGGCAGGAATTGAGTTGTAGATGCACTTGGTAGCTCACGGCTGTGTTCCACAATGCCATGGCTAGTCTGCAGAGAGGGTAAGAATGTGTACCTCCCTGCTTGTTTATGTACCACATAACAGTGTTGTTGTCCGTCTTTACCATTAATTGTCCTGGAAGAATGTGGTCCTTGAAGGCTATCAGAGCATTCTGTACAGCTAACATTTCTTTTTGATTGATATGCAGGTGCATTTGACTTGGGTTCCATTTGCCCTGAATGCACTTCCCTGCCAGGTGAGCCCCCCATGCATAGTCTGATGCATCTGTAGTTAGGGTTTGGGTGGCAGGGGGTAGTGTGAATGGTAGTCCTTTGTTTTGGTGGCAGGCATCTGCCCACCAAAGGAACTCTAGGCATAGGCAAGGTATGATAGGATGGCTGCAACTGTGAAACACGAAGAACATCTGCAGAATGATTCCTTTCTAGCACCTTTTTTTTTTTTTAATTTTGCTACTGCTAATTCCATATGACTGGGTGGAACATCAGAAATTTTTCTATGTTTTGGAGGATTGGAAACAGAAGGAATAATGTAGCCTCTGGTGATGATCCAGTGTACCCAAGAATCTTGAATGGCCTGCCAGGCCTGAGGGTACAAGGATAGGCACCCCCAAATGTTTCCAGAGTGTGGGAGTTGGGCAATCATTCAAGAGTGCTTAAAGGGTTTCTCCAAGATAGGACCAATAAAACCTTAATTCTCTGGTCTGCCTTTGCCTTATAGGTGACATCCATTAAAACTAACCCCTCACCCCAGGCAGGTTTGTCCACAAGAATGTCCTTAATGAAACCCTGGGATTTTCTGAATGACCCCCCTCCTGGTTCTGTGAAAAGGTCAGTTGAGGAGTGGAATAATGAATTTTGACCACAAACAAGATCTTGTTATCCTGTTCACTCCTGGTAAATATATCTTTCACTTTAGGTCCAAAAAGTATTTAACCATCAAATACAGCATTAATAAAACATGTTGTGAAGCCTTCCACAAAATCGCAAAGGCACACACAGGTCTGCTACAGAACTGCAATGCTGCTGCCTGGCTGCCCTTTCTGTACAATTAGTTGCACTGGAAAGCAGATGCATGGACATGAACATTGACTAGACAACTAGAACTCTAGCAACTTCTGGATGTCTGCAGGAAGATTACCTGAGAGGGATTTGGTCAATTCTTTAGTTAAATCTCTCTGAAACCTAGTCACTGCAAAAAGTCACTGAAGCATATGTCCATTCCCCAAAGCAATTCAGAGATGTATGGGGTTGGACAGACTACTCTCCTAGGAGAGTTCTCTCTTATGGCTGCCACCACAATTATAGGATCTATTGAGTTACCCTTGCTCCCATGAGAAATATTCCTGGGATCTACTAAATTTTGTCATGTTTACATGGAATTGGCTCCACCACATCAGGTTCTTTCCAGGCCCACTGAGAAACTAGGTCTATAAGCTCTTCAGCAAGCAGAACCACCCAGGAGGTATAAGATCCAACCCTAAACACTTCAAGGAATATGGACTCCTCCTAAGAGGAGTTTCTGATGACCTACTTCCTTGCCATTTCCATCCATCCATTCACAGCCTCTTTTTCCCCACTTTTCCACGTGGGTTCACATGGCCACTTCAATAGTGACAATCATCTAGAGCCAAGTGGTTACACACACCCACACACACACACACACACACCCACACACACACACACACACACACACACACACACACACACACCCACACACACACACACACACACACACACACACACACACACCCCTATGGCCAATTTAGAGTGTCCAATTCATCCACTGTATGTCTTTGGAATGTAGGAGGAAACCAGAGCATCTAGAGGAAATCCATGTGAACATGGGGAGGGCATGCAGACTCTGCAAAGAAGGCACCCCAGCTGATAATCAAACCAGGGAAGCTCTTGTTGTGAGGTGACAATGCTATCTGCTGTGCCACTGAGCTGTGCCACCCTCGCTGTTTCATCAGCTCTAAAATGTCTCTGAATGAAATGTCATCAAGAGGGGATAATGGGGACCCCTCTCCTTTATCAAAGTCCTAAGTGACTTGGGCAAAGAGTCCAAATGTCTCCTCTTACATATCTGTTTCCTAAGATCCTCCTCAGTAAGGACCTCTGGAGAAGGTTCAGAATCAGATGGGGTGTTTTCCTGGCAAGTGTCCTTGAGGTTGTGAGAAGATGACTGTACTTGCAGATCAGGATAAGCAAACTCTGAAACAGACTGCAATGGAGGTCAAGATGGTTCTGATCATGGAAAAAGCCAAAGACACTATTGGAGCAAAGGAAGTCTCTCCCATAACAGAAGCAGGAATATGCTAAGCTATTGAGAACCAAGGCACAGAAAGAAAGAAATGATTCCAAAAACTTTGGAGTCAACCCCACCCCAAACCATATGCTGTTGCTTCAGCTCAGAAACTAAGCCTGATTTGACTCTGGAGTCGAGACAGCAAGGGAAGCTGTTGGCATTGACGTTGAGAAGACCAATGGTGCTGGCATAGGGGATCTACAAGGTATGCTTGGATCCGAGGATTTCAGATCCAACAAACGGACCAGTAAAGGACATAGTAGTGGTGGTAGTAGGGACCAGACTGTGCACCTGCAAAGGTAGCAGTGACAGAAGGAGCCACAACTGACTTTGCATCTGGAGGAAATTCTGCATCATCCTATTATCTGCTTCTGAAAGACAAAATGCGCAGATTGACTTGAACTGTGAAGCCGGAGGTGATGGCAGAGAAGGGTACTTCTTTTGGAGAAAGGGGGAGTGCAGCCTTGGGTTCACTGCTTTCGGTGAAAAACATGTAGGAATGGAAGGTGATTAGGTCAGGAGTTTTACTGGATCCTAACACCTCAAAGTCTTCACAGCAGGACTCAACATATTCATCAGATACGGTTACCTTTTACAGGATGTTTTCTCCAGTTACTTTTCCTTTCAGAAGTAGTGATGCACAGACTTAAATCTAGCAATTTTACACTTCTTTCTTTACCTGTGACTATACAAGAAAAATAATTTCGGGGCTAGTATACTAAGAGGAAAAGCCTTGCTATATTTAAATGACACGAGTGTTGGAAAAAGGAAACTCTTTGCATTGGAAGAAAAACTGAAAAAAAATTGAGTGCAAAGCTAGTACCTTTATAGACTGCAGAGTGGAATGTGAACAAGCTGTTAATTACGCAATAAACGGTAATTACTTATCAAAACTCATATGCTGATTGGACAATTAAGTCAGCCTGGCTATTGTAAATTGAGTACATATCAAAAGAAAAAAGTCTGTATACTAGTATAATGTTGAACAGATGGACTTTTGTACTGGTATACAATGAAAAACCTATCCATAACCTGTTTTTCAGAGAACAGAACAAAATATGAGGAACAATTAGGACCTTCAGCAAAACTCTGCACAGCTGAGAAGAATTTTTGGTTACCTGCATTATGATAGATCATACTACTGGTAATCATACCACTCAACTGCAAAGAGTTTTACAAAATATCCCCGATTTACCTCATATACTTGCCTTGCCATTCATAATTTATTTAAAATTTTCTCTTCAATCACCAAAAATTTGGCAGTCAATCATGCCACATATTACAGTTTTATACTTCACTCACTTTCTGTCTGTTTTTTTAATGACAGACAGAAGGACATAACTGCTACAGAGATTCTGCTTCTTATATTGTATAAAGCGTTTATATCACGCTATCGAAAGATGAAAATAGCGAACGCTATTTCATCGAACTTAAAATATCTAAACCACATAATATCGAACATTCAGAAATGCGAATTTTTTCCTTGGGAAAAAATTTGCTATTCCGAAACACATACACACAACACAAGCACACCTAAAAAACATCAATCCACACACATACACTTATAATCCTTCAACTAACCCTACACTAAACTGTACATACACTACTATCTATCCACTTACCTTAACCCAAACTCTAACCCTAAGGTCTATCACTATCGCACACTCACCTAACCCGCACCCTAACCCTAACTCACTTAACCCGCCCCTAACCCGCACCCTAACCCTAACTCACCTAACTCGCGCCCTAACCCTAACTCACCCAACCCGCACCCTAACCCTAACGACCACATAATCGCACACTTACTTGAACCCGACCCGTAACTTTCCACCACAGTGCTGAAAATAGCAAAGCCACAGAACCGGCCAACCAAATTCTTTCCCTGGGAAAGAATTCGGTGTGTTCTGCAGCTTCGCTATTTTTAGCATTCGCACAAAACGGGTCTATATTACAACATTCAAAGTTTTAAAACTTCAATGTTCTGATATAGACCCTATAATTTAGTGTCCAAGCATTGGGACACAAGTGCCATACATACAAACAATACATCTGAATGCAAGGTTTAGACCTTCCTGTTGGATGTTAGTATCTTGGGATAATTCTATTTTGGAATCATCTGCAATCTTGATTATCCGGACACTGATTTTGGTCTTGGCTGCAAAGAAATGGATATCAAAGAGAAGCAGACCCAGCACAGAGCCCAAAGGGACACTGCTAGTGACCGGCCTCTTTGTGGAGTTGGTCTCAATTATCCTAACTTCCTGGGTCTTATCTGTGAGCCAGCAGGCTATCCAAAGTGTTACAGATGGCTTTATGCCTAATTCCATGAGTTTGTTTACAATGCATGAGGGGGATATTGCATCAAATGCATAAACATGTCAAGCTAGGCAGTATTTATCATTCTGCCCTTATCCATTGCCTTGGTGACAGTCTCAAAAAAGTTTAACGGGTATGAACTGCCTTTGATGAAACCAAACTAGATGGGGCTCAGTGTCTGATGGTTTCCTATGTCATTTCCATGGGTTTGTATTTGAGACTAGTTAGACTAAAGGATCTGTTGGCGGTCCACCTTTGTACAGAAGGATGACCACTGGAGTCCTCCATTTCTGTGACACAAAGCCTGTTCAGAGGTTCTGATAGGTCATATTTCAGGTTATTTAGAAGGCATCCTGTGCCATTATTGGGGCCCATCAAAGTTGTATTCTTAGTCTTAACAGAGAGCAGCTAAAACTTGCTCCCCATGATAGCTGGAGGGGTTAAGTTAGATGGTATTTACTGGAAAGTGGCTGGGCATGTGTTAGGAGTTATGTTGGAATTTGATTTGTCGGACAGCAGATTTGCTACATCTCCTGACTCTGAACATGGCTCTATTTACAAACAGTTCTGAACACTATTTTATGCTGTATTTGAGGTTACTCACATAACTAAAGAAGACCTTATGATAGTCATTTGCCTGGGAAGTTATTTTTATCTCAAATTGGCTTTCTTGGACTTAATTAGCCCTCTTAGTTGTCTATTTAGTTTGATAACATAGTTTTTATCTTTTTGGGTGTTTCTATGCCTAATTTTAGCTATAACTTTTTTTTCTTTTGTTGTAAAACTTATTTAATTAAGGGTTCTACCAGAGTTTATTTTAGAGTTTGTTTTGGGCTTATACAGCAGGCTTTAGGCTACATGGTTGTACAGAGCTTCTGTGGACAATTCCACATAGGCTGCTGTGCTATTTGGGTTTGGAGGGGCTTGGAATTTTCAGTGGTTAAAACTTTATAACAGTTAGGAATTATTCCAAGGCAAACTACTTCTATTGGGTTTACTGGGACTGCAGAATTGATTTTTATTTCAAAGGAGACCGCTTTGTAATCCAACCTTACTAGAGAGAGCATGACACTGGGTGGGGTGCAGCATTCTCCCATATTTGTGAGTACCATGGTCCAACATATTTGTATTTCATTACTGTTCAACTGTATTTCATTGCTATTTACTGCAATTCATTACTGTTTAACTGTATTTTACTGTATTTCATTACTGTTTAACTATATTTTATTGTACTGTGAGTTCTGTTATTGTATGTGGTTAATCTGTGTTTTTCTGTGAGTTTTACTGTATTCTTAACCCTTAAATTGAGTAGCATAGTCTGAATACAGGTTTCCTGCATCCAGAGCGGTTTGTTTTTGCCTTTTGTGTTTCTGGCAGCCATCTTGTATTTGACTTCTGTGTTTCTGGCAGCCATCTTGTACTGGTAGGGGCCTATCTTCCCTGCTAGTGAGAGCAGCAGGGCTGCCTGGACCTTGTCTGGCACAAGCTGACTGGAAAAAAGAACAGGGTCTAGCAGGACTGGCTAGATTTCTGTGTTACTATAATCTATTTTTTGTGGTATTTAAACTCGGCTTTTGAGCTGGTTTGGGCATTGTGCACCACAGCTGCACTGTTTTTAATGCATTGTGAGGTATTCCAGATACAAATTTTACCTTAGTAGCACTTGTGTGATCACCTAAGTAGTACTCATCTTAGACCTTCCACCCTTTACGCTCATAGCTCTTTCTGGCCTCTCTCCCTCAGATTCTGACAAATATGGATGGATAATTTCCTACAGTTTCTCCTACCAGTCTGGTTGAGATGGGCATCCTGAGACAGTGTAGCGACTGCCTCATGTACAAGGACAACCCTCTACTACTACTACTACTACCACCTAGGAAAACAATTTATGAGAGATGCAATTACATTAAGAACCTAGAGTCTATGCTCTCTCCTCACAAGCTAGTATATCTGGCACTGACAAGGTTGTCAACACGAACACCACACCTCAAACACCACCCACATCTACACAACACACACCTCATATGTGGAGGTTCTCAACTAAAATATACCCAAAGAGACCTCTGAGGCAAAAACACATGCATACTGCACAGCCCACCACGCCACACATAGTCCACACATCTGTCTCTCACAGCCACTAAGGCCTAACCACACACCCAACATATTAGTCATAATAGACTCCATTCTGAGACACACAGATGAGCCCCTCACCAGGCTGGATAAGGAGAAAGTCACCATTAGTTTTTTATCAGGTGCCAGAATCCGCCATATCACACATGTACTCAAGTCTCTCAACAGGTACTGTTATGACTCTGTCATACTCCACGTTGGCATGAATGACTTGAGATGTACTTCCCTGGACTATATAAACAGAGACATGATCAAGCTCACTGAATATATGTTTCCAAGACAGTATCTCCCTAGCCTTAAGCAGCATTCTACCATCACCCAGAATGATGCCTCAATGTAACCAGAAAATGACTGAATAACAATTGGCTTGGTTTCTGGTGTCATTCCAAGGGCTCTTGTACCTGAAAGCCTGGGAAGACATGATCAACAGACCATGATGCTTTGCCCAAGATGGACTCCATCTGTCTCCCTCAGGCTTCAGGATCCTGGCAAAGGCTCTTGCGTCCCCATAGTGCCTTTTTAGACAATGCCATGAGGTCAAAACTACCAACATGAAAATTTCATCAAAACGTAAATTAAAGGTCTTGCTGCTATAAACTCTAGGAGTCTAAACATGAAACTGCACTCATTGCAAGTATTCTTAACCCGGGAAGATGCCAACTTTTGTTCAGTCACAGAAACCTGGTTCAAAGCTGTAGAGAGCACCCCAGCCAAATCGGGTTACTCATTCTATCATACATTCAGACCCCAAACTGTGGGCAGCAAAGCAAAAGGAGGTGGAGTTTCAATATATATTAAAGACATATATCTATCCAAGCTGGTCAAGCAGTATGACACACAGGAGACACTCCAGGTGCAGTTAACCATGGACAAGACCCCTAGTCAAATCATAACTAGCTACAGACCCCCAACTTTGACTCAAGATTACCACTCCACCTATCTGGACCTCTTTAAATCTACCGAGATTCAACCCTTTACCCTAATCCTGGGCAACTTTAACTATCCAACCTCATAAGAGGTGATATCTTGGACTTGGTATTAACCAACATGAGTAACCACTGCAGCATCCTTACATTGTCATCACCCTGGTAAGATCAGACCACAAAGCAGTCACTTTCGAACTCACCATCTCCCCTGACCCCCCCCCCCCCCCCCCCAGCTACAGTCAAACAAAAAAAACTTCTCCAAAGCTGATTACAACCTCCTGGGGGAAAGTATTAACAGCTTCATAGCCTCCTTCCCCTCTGTAGGAACTGGCACAAATGCCCAAACCTACACAAAAGTACTATACAAGCATTTATATAGCTGCATGGAATCAGGAATACCTGACAGGACAAAATCCTCCTCCTCAAAAAAGAATAAACCTGTCTGGTGGACATCTATAATAAATAAACTCTACAATGAAAATAAAAAAAATTGCTATCCAGGACCAAGAAGGAGCAGGTGCCTCATTGGAAGCAATCTCTCCTTAGCCTGAATAAGCAAATAAGAGCAATAGTGAAATCCTCCAAAGACTGAGTCCAATCTGGCCACATCTACTAAAGACAACCATAAGGCTTTATTCGCATATGTCTGTAATCTCAAAGGAAGTACTCAGATCTGCTCAGAACTGGTGGCCAAGGACACCACATACACAAATGCCGTAGATATAGCCAACCTGCTAGCAGACAGGTTCAGTGAAAACTTCACCACTCTGCCCCCCCCCCATCAGTAGATCAGGACATCCCCAGCACCTGCCCCCTCCCCTTAACTTTAAGAAGCAAATCATCACTGCCCTCTCAAAGGTAAAAAATATGTGTCTCTATCTCATAGTCGAACAAGCAGAATGTAGACTAACCTTTAATTGACACATATGTGTCGAAGCTGCATTTCAGCGAATGGCCAAATCATCGATTTCTATCCAAGGGAAAGAAATTGGTTGGCCGTCCTTTTAAATCTGCCCTTTTCCCAACTTTAGTACGATCTCAGAGTTTGTACATTTAGTTAGGCAGGGTGTGGGGGGTGAAGCCCCCCACTTTATAATGTTTGTGTAAACACTATAAATACAAAAATACAGCCACCATGGGACTTGATAATATTCCAGGCTGCATTCTACATGAACTCAGGCACTGTCTTCCCTATGCACAAAGGTGGAGTATCCACCGATCCAGGAAATTATAGTCCCCGTCAGCCTAATTAGCCTGATCTGCAAGGCCATGGAACAGATTATCATGGACCTCATTAACAAGGACATTGGCAACCTTGAAACACTCAATCCCACACAGTTTGGTTTCGTCAAGGGGAGGTCATGCCTGTTAACCTTGGTCAGTTTCTTTGAGACAGCCATCAAAGCCATGCATAAGGGGAAGATGGTGCACACCGCCTACCTTGAACTGGCCAAAGCCTTCAATACTTACCCCACTCAAGTATAACAGAAAAACTCTTTCAACTAGGCATCAGTCTGTATGTTATCAGAAGGTTAGCAAACTGGCTCACTGATAGAACCCACCTAGTCAAAATAGGGGAAACCACCTCAAGCCTTACACACGTAATGAGCGACATACTTCAGGAATCGATCTTCAGGCCTCTGTTGTTGGGATATACCCTTCTGAGGTGTAAACCAAAACCTGTGGGCTATGGCTGACCAAGTTTGCAGATGACTGCAAGCTGGGCACTGTCATCAGTTCCCCTAGTGACATGGACATCCTCCAAAAGGGTCTCACACAAAATGACTGCTGCCAGAAACATGGCCTCAAACTGAATGCCAAAACATGCATCATCATCCTCTTTGGGGAGGGTGATGTCCCCCCAAATTATCACATTGATAACAATGTCTTAAGCATGCAATCAGTCATGAGGGACTTGGCCACCCAGATTGATAGCAACCTGATTTTTGACCACCATATTCCCTCCGTTGTACGGAAGGCTTTTTACATGGCCCACCTCATTAAGAAGGGTATCTCATCCAGGGACAAGGAGGTCATAACATCCCTGTATTCTTCCCTTATAAGGCCCATTATTCAATAAAAAGCCCCTTTCGGCATGTCCCTCACAAAGCACATGCAGCAGCTGGAGAGACCACAGTGGCTCGTTACCTAGAGAATCGGGGGCCACCATACACATATAGGCTAAAAGCCTTATCCCTCTATTCAGTTTCATACAGATTCCTCAGAGGTGACCACTGTCTGACATGCAAGGTGATCACAGACCCCAGCTTGACGGGACTGCTGCGTATCTGCAAGTCAAGCTCCACTTGAGTAACCCGCACTCTTGGCCTCAACCTGGTCTGTGATATCAACAAGACTAGTTGGTGGGACAGATTTGTGTCCCAGAGACTCCCCCATCTATGGAATAGACTCCCTCTCCACATCAAGCAGAGTACCTCTTTACCCCTATTTAAATGCAACCTGGATAACTGGACGGGAAACAGAAAATATTCCACCTGTGTCCTTGCTGGACAGAGGCATCGGGTGCTGATTTGTCTAAACATGGACCAAACTCTTGCCTAAGCTTATAAGGGCCTTGAAGCCAATAGCCTAGTAACCTCATCTGATCTCTTTGCATCATGGCCTATTTTCCACATATAAAATTTCATTTTATCACATTTACAAAAATGCCCTTCTTTCTCACAAAAATAACATGTTTTTGGTTTCTCCCAGTTTTTACCACACCCCTATTGCCTTTGACATTTATAAACTTGGAATATGGACAAGTTTTTCCATTTCTATTTTCAAAACATTGCAATCCCATCCCCACATCATAAACCGCTGTTATCATTAACGTTTTGAAATGTCTGTTACTTCTTTACAATTTTTTTAAAACGCCCTTTCAAAAGTCTCTTTTTCTACTTCTGTCCAAAACCGGATATGTATTTTCTTCATTTCCAGAAAAAAGCTTAAACTGTTCCGGATTATCATTCTGTTTTCATACTCTCATAGAAAATTTACCGTATCATGAACAGTCTCAAAAATAATGCAACAAAATGTCTTGTTTTTTATCAAAAAGAAAGCTCTTACCTCTTGTACCTTCACAACTAAAGAAGCATTATAGTGTCAAATACCTCATATCTATTCAGCTTTATTCTTTTTACTCTGTATTCACACCACAAATTTTATTTTTATGCTGACATTTTTTTTTCTGTTCTCCATGATTGTTTAAAACATATACAGAGACAGTTAGAAGCAGTGTCCCCTTTTAGGACCACCTCCAAATCTTCCTCCTGTATTTTCTCCATTATTTCTCCCCAGAAAATGTGTCTTCCATTTTCTGATTCACTCTGATTGACTAGCTTTTGCAATATATCATTCTGCAAAGCCCCTGACTGTAGGATTGTAATGACATATTCCTTCACCATCTCCTCCGACTCAGCAAACACATTTTTTAAAAGACCCCGGAATCCTCCATTTCCCTGCACATATCTCCCTGCAAGCTGAAGCACACCTCCGGTCCTTCCATTACTCTCTACATGCTACAAACAGTCATCCCAGATGCCACTGCACCAGGAATGAGACTTGCACGTGTACTCACTCACTGTGCAAGCCACGAGTAGGGGAAGTTCCCCAATAGAAATCTCTCCCAACAGTATAAATACTGCTTTGGGTCTCCCCTGAAAAAAAGCCACTGACCTAATGAGACTAACCTGGTCAACAAAAGATAAATGTGTGTGCAGAACAGCCAGTTAATACATTCTCAGAGATGCTTTCAGCTGCTTTGGCTGCAATACCATTGAGTGGGCAAAAACCAGCATTACTGTACAAACACACTCAGCAAGTCGGAAATTAAATCTAACATCCAAGCTATCCAAGCTGCAGCCCTCAGTGGTGCAGAAGCAGAAAACAAATATAATAGATATAAATAATAGTAATAACTATAACAAATATAAAATGAATAGCACCATAGGCACCACTTTACTCTCATCATAAAACATATTGTCTGTGTATTTCCTTAAGAAAGCAGCATACCTGACAAAACTTAAGACATTTTCCATATCTAAGAGAGGCAGATTAGTACTTATAACCATGATGTCATACCTTTGTAACTGGTAGCAGTTATAACCATGATGTCATGTTGTATATATTTGTCTGCAGGTTTATTTCTTTGCACTATCAATTTCAATCTCACATTTCAACCCAGTACTGCTCATCAGTCTTGGAAATCTTCAGACATCCATCACAAACACTACATCTTGATGGCATGTTCATAGAACCACTCTGCCTCTCCAGTACAAGTAAGAACTCTACACAAATTTTAAACATTTATGGATAGAAAATATATTTCAGCGATTAGGGCTCATTCTAGATTGGCTAGCTCCAGTCTGTCAGTAACATCACCTCCAGAATGTCAGCCATAAATGATTACTTACTACACAGAGGTATGAGAAAAACATTAAAAAGTATTATAATTTTGGGCACATGAAACAATGTATGTACAGACAGGATTCGTATAGTAATTGGATTTACAGATTTCAATCTGCAGGCGCTACACATATTTTGTGGTCATTTTAAAACAGAGAACATAGAGTTATAGTTTTCCCTTAACTTTCCCCCTGTGGCACTGTTAATGTTGAGCCACCAAATGTTCGAAACTGAAGAATGAGTTTACCCTTCTTTTTAAAGTGTGGTTATTGGAATTCAACATGCATGCAGGCCAGATCTGGAAGACCCAATCAGCATTACTGCAGCATTTAAGATCTCAGTCATGAGACTGAAAGCTGCTCCTCTAGTCGTTAATCAGTTTAAATGAGTTATTGCTGTAACAGAAAGGATTTGTCAGACTTTCAGAGGCCTCATAAGACAACAAGGTAGACATATTAAATACAGACTGTGCAGTGGTAGCATCACCTCACAACAAGAGATTCCCCAGTTCAATTCTTGGCTGGGGTGCCTTCTGTGCGGAGTCTGCATTTCCTCCTTGCATTCATGTGGGTTTCCTTTCACATTATAAAGACGTGTCTGGAGCATTTATTTATCCCTGAGCCTCTGCTGAAAATTGGCTTCATTTCAAGTCGGACTTTTCCAGTTAACAAATATTATATAAAAATAAATAAATAAAATAGCTCAGTATTATTCAGAAAGCAGGAGTACAGCTTCTCCACACTATACTTCCAAATGTGCACTTCACAACTATTCAACTGCTTTCTGATAACAAACACACTCAAAAAAGAGTTCATAAATCCTGCAACAAAAATCATACTCTAATGAAATCTGTACTTAGAATTATAAGCTATGTAACTCTGTAAAAAATTGTACTAATAATGTATAGAAGGGGTCACTAGACAACTACATCAACACACTTAAATGTAAACAAAATAAATACATTAACCAATAAACAAATAGTAAGTATGAATGGTGCGACAGGTTTTCACCTTTGTAAACAAATAATTCAGAATATAATAAAATTTTGTGTAAGGTTGGTTGGGGTTATGCTTTTACATGTTTAAGTAACAAGTCAGTGTGTAACAAAGCAGAGTTTGTTGGATTAAGCTTTCACCTGTGTAAACAAATAATTCTATATGTAGTAAGGTGTGGATTCTGGGATAGGCTTTCCCCTGATGGGAAAAAAGCAATTTACTGTATCAAGGTAGAGTATGGTGGGGTAAGCTTTCAGCTGTGTAGATCAGTGATACAATGTAGCAATATAATCTCATTAACCCTGAGTACCTTCTCATGGCGCCTCTGTGCTTAACACCGAGCACACCATGAGAAGATACTAAATGCAGGCTGTTACCCCAGAGTGCCTTCCACAAGCGCAATAAACTCTTATTGCAGGTTTGTAGCTGAGTTTAATGTAAAGCATGCTGAAATCGTAACTGAACTTGTAATTTATCTTATTCAGTTATGATTCAGCATGTTTTTACATACGTTTACATTAAACTTTTCTTTTTAGAAAATCTTCTTCTAAAGTTGTTGATAAGCAAGTGGTGGCAGCCAATCGGATTTCTGCAATCCAAGCCAACACCTGCGTCACACCTCCACCCCCAAAATTATGTTCTTTTGTTTTGCTCTGACAGCACTGTATTCTAATCATTGAAATGGAAAAGCGCCGAAAATGTGGTGGAACTGAGCATCAGGAAATCAGCAAGATGCTTGAACTGGTTACTGTTCAATACTGGAAAAAAAAACAAACAAAAAAAAAACAAAAAAAAAAAGAGTACGAAAGAGCATTTCATTCACTCTCTCTGGAGCAAGATACCGAGCAGGTAAATGCTTCTTTTACATTTGGTCGTAAAAAATTGCATAAATGGCTGACTTTATACATCACAGACGCTGGAGGTTACTGTAACAATTCCTATGGAAATAATCAGCACAACATAGTTTATTAAAACTTCTGCATTTTGTCCTAAACCAACTCATTTTCCACTTTAAACTTCAAATATGACAGTTGGAACGTTATAGGGATGATTCAGGGCGGAAATTCCACAACAAAAGGTAGATGTTCCGAATGCTTTTGATCTTAAGACACCGTTGGCTACATGTGAGTATCTTGTGTGACATGAAGAAATGTATGGGCAAAAACAAAAGCGCATCTGTAAATTGTATTGATCACCCACATCTCTTCTTATCCTTGTTTTATAGTAAGTGGCTTCAGAAAGCAGGCCCTATACTAGAGAATGTATTATCTGCAGCAGTGAGAAGGGCTGTTAAAAGCACTAAAGAAGTTTTTGAAACCATGTTGTTGGTCACACATTAAGTCATAAGCATTTGTGTTTGATAAGTTGTTTATAGAAAAGCTTTTCAAATATTTACATTATTGGACAGAGATTTGAGATAGGTTTTAAATCTTTGCATGGGTGAGGAAAATTTTAGTAACTGTATGATAGAATGTTTGAAGGTTACAGGGACTGTAGTGGTGGTTAAAGAGAGAATGAGTATGTGTGTTAGTGGTTACACACTTTTTTTTTTAATTGCTGCCATTTTAAGAAAATTTGGATGCATTTTACAGAAGTAGATCCTGATGGGCTAAAGTTTTAAGGAACAGTGATTTGATTTCTTTAGAGGATTATTGCTGAAAAGGGAAATATAGCCTCATAATTAGCTAGGGATTACAGTTGTATAGTTGTGTCGGAGGGTTATGCTGAAAAGGGAAAAGTGATTCAGTAATGTCTTCTGTGGTAGACTGACGTTTTTGGAATCATTGGCAAAGTCGTGGGTATCCTGAAGACGTTACTACTCGGGACAAGTAGTGCTTTCCTCCTCTATTTCTTACATGTACTGTTTATCACCCTGTTCTTTGCCCACCAAGCTAACTCATCTTCGAAAATCAACATCTTGCAGCATTAGTTTCAACAATTTGATTTTGCCCTATGCAAACCACCTCAAGTCCCTATCCCTGTAGTCTTGTCTCCTACAGGCTTTTGAAGGGAGATCTATGCCTGTCATACAGGGCATTGTCACATGCCACTCTGATGGACATCCTGCATATCCACAAAACAAACAGCAGCAGAATTATCTGTTCTAAAGATTTAAAAATTGCCTGTGATATAAATAGAGCCTGCTAGAGGGATAGGTATGTATCCCAGAGACTACCCAGTCTATGGAACAGGCTCCCCATCCATGTGAAGCAGAGTTCTTCCCTAACCCAAATCAAGTGCAACTTGGACAGTTGGATGGGAAACTGGAAATTCATCCCTGGTTTGGCACCTATGTCTCTAATGGACACAGGTAATATGTAAATGGTTCATCTTCCAGGCCCATGCTTACACTTATTAAGTTGTCAGAGATTTGGGATACATGGCTAGGCTTAAAAAGGGCCTTGTGGTCATTGTCCTAGTACACACCTATGAATCTATAATGTCCCATTGTAGTTGAAATTTGTAGATTTAGCCCGTTTACAGTAATATGGTGAAGCTCATCATGGAGTTGAAGTCTAGCTATCTAGTTTGTATGCACTGAATCCATAGCTCTCAACAAATCGAGGACAGATCCAGAAAAATGGCAGCACTTTTAGAAGCATTAGTAAACGTGCAAATTGATGTATGTTTTTGAAGTAACAGAGGGGTTAAGAGGGACAGAGTTAAGCTTTCAGTAAACTCCGGGACACTTGAGATATCTGTTGGTTATGTCCTTAAAAGGAGTGGAACGTGGGATTAAGGCACTGATTAGAATTATATACCAAGTTACCTTCCTGACCCTTGATCTCTTGATGTGCATTTGTTTGCATTGCATTTGACGTTTGATAAGTTAGTAGTTTGGGATGGTTGTGCTAACAAAGAAATCCTGTAGGCATTGTGGGTCGTTTCACTTCCTGAACAACATATTGGCATCGTGAGTACTATCCTTGATTTCTTATTGGAAGAATGTATTTTCCCAACTTCAGTGATGCAAATCCATTAGCTCGGTCTTTTCCATGTCTGGATTGCAGGACCACAATAACAGTAGTATCATACCACTGGCATTAAATATACTAAAGTATAAAAAAGGCACACAGATATGACTCTAAACAATTCAGCCATGCAGATATTTAAACCATCTGGGTGTTGTTGCATACTTTGCTGCCCTACATATCTTTTCCCACTTCTCCTTTGTAATTTGTTTACTCTTTTCCCAGTACTTACTGTACCTGTTTGACTTGATTAGTTATAGTTGTCATGAAAATTGTATATTCCCTTGTCTTTTTTGACTTTTTGCTTTATTAGAAATTCTCTGGTCTTTCAGTTTTTCCTCAGTGATGGTGTCTTTGTCAATACTCTGTTTTATTCTGTAATCTGGAAGACAGTTTGTAACCCAAAAGCCATTTACTCTCTTGGCCTCCTCCCACTATATTAACTTTTCTTCTTGTTGATTTGTTCCCAGTACATTGTTCTTTGGCTAACTTCCTTTAGTTACTTCCACCCACATTTTTTGCAACTTTATTGTGGCAGCTTGGAAGTGGATGACATGATGTTAGAGAAGAGAATGAATATCCCATTTATGGAGGAGACAATGAGAATCCAACCAAGCCACTTCACTTGGGGTCCAGAGTTGGCATCTCTGGGAGAGGACAGAGCAGAAATACGAGCTGTGGTGGTGGGGGGGGGGGGGCAGTCTTCTGAAGACAATAAGGAATGTTAGCAGAACTGATGATGGCATCTAGAAGTCTGACAGCCATGTGTCAACAGTGGTGAGATAATCCTTTTGTGTGTCACAACTTACAAGGAAAGGTATGGCATCCATATTACTTGTACATTCTGGGATGAATTAACCATATGCTTTTCAGAATATTTCTGGCTTTATCAATTGTGACAGTTTAAGTAACAGGAAGGCACGAATCAGTCAGATAGTTTAAATATTTTTGACTTTGTGTGTCTGATTCACCTGGACAGTTTGGGTGGCAGGGCTTAGTGAGACATATGGTATTACTGATTTTACACTAATTAATTACAGCATTCATCAACTAGATATTTTGAACAACATTTTTCCCTTGTCATTTATGTATTTGATTCTAATCCGAGGAATGGTACAGTGAGATAATGTTGTTATTACTATTGCACTAATTCTTACATCGATCAACCAGTTAGTTTAGATATTTGTGTGCCTTATTTTAAGCAGTGGGATGGGACAGAGAGATAAATGTTATTATTTTTAAACTAATTCTGGCATGGAGCAACCATATATTTTGGACAATACTTCTGTATTATCTAGGATTTAGGTGAGAGGAATGGCTCAGTAATATAAATGTTGCACTACTTCTATACTGAAAGAAGGTAATGAGTCAGTCTTCCCTTATAACTACACCAGGAGTGTAATAAATGTCTGCTCAACACGGTGCAGCAATTATCACCTTTGTATGAGCATGCAGAACACTGCAGTAATGCAGTGCAAGTCATGATCACATTATTAATTTACAGTCTGTGCTGTTACAGAATAACACTGAGTCCTTATCACTTGTCAGGTAAAATCCTCGTGCAGCTGCCACTGTTATTCACTTTAGGAAAAGTCGTTATCACATTGATGGATGCACTTGCTAGGTTTTGGTTTCTGTATATGCAGAGTCATGCAGAAGAATTCCCTCAAAATTCTTTTTCTTAATTGTTTCTATTGTAAGATAAAAGTGAAGGCATCCATTGTGGTTATATGGTTCATATTTTTGTGAATTACTACAAATATTGCTGTGTTGTTTTCCAACTGCCTCTATGCAGGTAAGTAACATCATAGTGTTCTATACTGTTGCGTTTTTCAGCTGTAAGTTCAAGTGTAAGGCAACACACCCCTCAAAGAAGATGGCATCTGTTCAGGTAGGAAACATTTCAACATGCTAAGACCTCATTTTGAAGACAGTATTACAACATGATAAAAGAACTGTATCTGTGTATCCTGTACACATGTACAGATATCACAGTTTATATAGGACTTGGGTTATGGAAATTATGACATTTATTTCATATTTTGGTAAATAACTTTGCAAGGAAAGCATGTCAATGTGCTAAGTAATACCTGAGTCATGGGTCAGTTGATGAATCCAACACATTTCTACAATTTCTTACATGGTGTCCCTGTCCACACTGTAACAACCCATTGTGTTAGTGTCATGGAGGGCATGAAATGTTAAGCATGGTCACATGACCCTATGTCTCCAGGTAATATATTTTTCTGATTTTGGCAAATAACTGTGGGAAGGAGCTGGCAAAGATGCTGAGAAAGAACAACTGTTTCAGGCGAGTGCTAGCACGTACAATCTAATATGTCAGTAACCATCCTGCAATGCTTCCTTTTTTATTCTGCTTTTATCAGGGATGTGTAGAGTTTAGATGACAGGAAGGGCTTAGTAATATAAAACTTGATCCCTTAGATCCATTGCTGAATGGACACATGTAAAGAGAAAAGGCATACGTAAGGCAGACTGCTGACACTGAAGGAGGTCGTGAGACTGTAGTGGTATCAGCTGTCTGAGTGGGTAGCCAGCACAGCTATCAGACAGATCAGATGTCCTTGCCTGCCACTGAAGTCACATGCTTGTTCTGGGTTCATTACTGTAGTGGCAGTCCTTACCTTGCTTTTTCTGTTTACATGTACCCATTCAGCAGTATGTTGGCTACAACAAGCATGTGTATATTTACAATTATATGTGTCTACATGGTAAAACAATGGTATGAATGCTGTACACAAATACAGATATCTGTTTTTCAGGACTTAGGTTATGGAAATTATGATTTTTTTCATATTTTGGTAAATAACTTTGCAAGGGAGCATCTGAATGTGCTACGTAATACCTCAGTTTGAAGTCAGTATTCATTGTTCCAACATGGTAAAAGAACTGTGCCTCTATGTTGTACACATGTACAGATATCAAAATTTGTTTCGACTTAGGTTATGGAAATTAAGATTTTTTTTCATATTTTGGTACATAATTTTGCAAAGGAGCATATGAATGTGCTATGTAATACCTCAGTTTGAAGACAGTATTCATAGGTCCAACATGGTAAAAGAACTGTTCCTGTATGTTGTAAACATGTACAGATATCAAAGTTTGTTTCAGACTTAGGTTATGCAAATTATGATTTTTTGTTAATAGTTTGATAAATATCTTTGCAAGGGAGCATGTCAATGTGCCAAGTAATACCTCATTTTGAAGACAGTGTTACTCCTTACAGCATGGTAAAAGAACTGTGTCTGTGCAGTGTACATATGTACAGATATCACAGTTTGTTTAGTCTTGTAGGATTATGAAAATTATACATTTCCAATACTTCTCATTATTATGCCAATATCTTTGTAAGGGAGCATGGTGATGACACAAATGATACATCATTTTGAAGCTGACATTGAGACACACAACTTCTACACTATGCACCCTCTGTCTGTTACAGGTGATGATATATTATACTTTGTTTATTTATCAATTATGAGAAATATTATATTAATCATATTTCTGTTAATATGTCCATAAAGGAACATCAAGCAGTAATGGTTAAGGTATCACTTTAAAGCTGACATTCATACAAACAAATTACATACAAATTGTATGGGTCTACATGGTACATTGACCAAGATATTGTGCTTTGCTTTTCCAAAAAGGTAAAAAATATGCACAATATCAGCATTCCTTGCCAAATATTTAATAATGACTTTGATATGCACTTACACTATTGGAAAGGACAGTGTCTGCTGAACAACTTTTGTATTTACATTTTTAGTCTAGCTCTTACAGTTAAAGAGTTATGAACATTTGTTTTCTGTATGGTGTTAGAAATGGAGTTTCTGAAAATGAGCTCAGGCTGCACTGTTATTCCTATGGTGGAAGTAAGCAGGCAGCTTTTCCCGAGCTGCTCTGGAGTGAGTGAGTTAAACAATTTTGGGTTAAGCTTTCACATGTGTAAGCAAGCGACCAAGTACTGCAAGATTTGGTTTGTGGGGGTTATAAAAAACAGACTACTGGAACACTTATCAAAAGCTCCATACTTCCGACATCAGGATCAGAAATGTTGTATACTTGGTGGATGTTGTACAGATTTTGTCAGAAAACTTCACCTACTGTCAATTTTGGCACCCTCCACCATGGGGAAAAGGTACATACTTAAGTAAACTGCCTTACACAGCAGTATAAGTCAGGAACACTTTCTTTCACTGCTTCTCATTAAGTTCTGTGAAGAACTGAATAATTATTATTCAGATCAATCCAAAATGCTTACAGATAGTAATCAGTGACTATGTACACAAACTGACTGATTTATCTAGTTAATATTTTACATCACCTGGATTACAGTTGAATCAAATCCTCTTCATGGATTCACACATTTTCTACAATTACTGAATATAACCTCAGTGTAGTCAATACACACATTCTTCCCATCAAGCCTTTACCCTTATCCTTAATGCCACTGGGCCAGGCATAACATTATATTAGCCGCCTAGTAAAATGAAGTGTGAAGTTTAAAAACTATACATTCTGATGAGCACTTATATAGTCTGCTGTGCCAAAGTTCACAAAAATCAGATGTTTTACAACTGCCTTCTGAGTCTCACCTCTAAAATGTTATAAGACACTACTCAAAAATGAATACAATGAAACAGAGAAAACGTTCAATAGTCTTTGTTCATAATGTCATGTCTTTCATAGCACCTTCCAACTCCCAGTACTATGTGGGCAGCACAGTGGTGCAGCGATTAACGTTGTCGCCTCACAGCAAGAGGTTCACCGGTTCGATTCTCGGCTGGGATGCCTTCTGTGTGGAGTTTGCATGTTCTCCCTGTGTTCGCGTGGGTTTCCTCCGGGTACTCCGGTTTCCTCCCACATTCCAAAGACATGCATCTGGAGCGTTTCTCCCCGGGCCTCCGCTGAAAACAGGCTCTGTGGAACCTAGTCGGACATTCCCGGTCAACAAATGTTAAATAAATAAAAAATAAAAAATAAATAAACAATGTAACTGCTATTGCAATAGCCTTGTTTACATTCAAATAAATGTTGCATGTATGGATTTAGCCAAGGCTATCATTACCTTATTACACTGTCTTACCTTCAGTCTTCTACTTTGTAAATTTTCCTCAAAAAGTATCAATATCAGTGAAAACAAGTCCTTAAAAATGCATTAATGAGCTTTTCACTTACTGTTGAAGCCACCTTCTTGATTACCCTGCTGTTTTGTGATATGTTTTCCCTCCACATCACACTTTGGCTGTTCATCAGAATCTTGTTTAAGTAGCAGTAATAATTTTTCTGGGAGGATTTTGTACCCTGCATATAAAAAAATTGAAAACCATAACATTAAATTTTATTCTTCTCAAGATTTCATACAAAGTGAATAAACAGAGTGTATAGACTATAGACTTCTTTTGATAGGTTTAGAATACATTCCCTCATTCTATAAGTACGGCTCCTTGTACTTATGCATACAAGTTTGTTTTACTGAAAGAATCACAGTGCAATCAATTTTAAAATAAAACAAAATACTCAGAAGTACAGCTTGAAATTGTAACCTTTTGTGATCATAGCAAGCTTAATTATAAATACTTTTGTACAGATGTTCTTTTTGTTATTGTGTAGCTAGTTATTATGTAGCTTTATAGTTACAAGATCAAACCACATTTGTTGCTACACAATGTTTTGTAGGAAGCTCATTCAAAATCAATTCACAATAATATTTGCTTTCTAATGAAGTTACTAGTGTGTATTTCTGATAAGGAACTTTTGACCAACATTTACACATTTTATCACTAGTTACAATTACATGGAAAAACAGGAGACGATTCAGAATCTTTTAATCAACATTTCTTACACTGTTGATGTTTGGAAATGCATACGCCTTCTGTTAGATGTGGAAATATTCTGAAGCCTAGCACATTGCTGCATTTACTAAATCTAAGAATGCTGTGATCTGTATCTCACAGAGCTCTGCATTAAAGGGGGAACTGTAGTAAGTTGCAGCCCACAGGTTAGAGTTATGTTCACAGATTATACGTCTGTGAATGGGGTTACAGAATTCCCTTATAAGTAGCAGTTTAGTGAGAATGGTTTATATTTTAAATATTCTCAGAATCATAAGAAAGTATAGGTATGAGCAGCCACAGAAGGCATACTAAATTAGGTGCACATATATCCAGTTAAATCACAGATTAGTCTAACTCCCAACTGTCTTAATCCTCACAGTTTTTGTAATATTCATGCCCTGCCCAACTGCAAGATCCCTCTTTTGTGTTTAAGAGCTATTATTTACATCAATGACCCACTATTTCTCTACATACTAAGAACAAAGCTTAGAAATAAACTGTGAATGAACTCCTGCTTGACTTGCTTTCAAACTGACTACATTCTTCTTTCTTCACCTACAAAGATAACACTTTTCCTACGTGTACATATCTGCATCTTAATATACACATTACTTCATGCATGCTTTCATACCCTGCATTGATCATCTATGTACATTTTATTATTATGTTGCATTTTCCCATAATGATACCAAAATACAACAAAAATTACACAGAAAAAAATAACTCACAATAATTCACCTTTTCAAAGTCACTTTTTACACCTGTATGTGATCAGGCCAAAAAAAAAAAAACAGCCTTGCATTGAGGTTGCCAATAAATGCTGGTAAGCATGCAGTACAACTGACCCCCACCTCCAGTCTGTATCACTTTGTTAAATCACTATTTAGCGAATGCCTCTTCATTGTTCACTTATTGAGCGAACAACCTAATCATTGAACTAAATTTTCAGCTAACACTTTTGTAGGTTAAAATGATGGTTGGCCACCATCTGGACTTTGCCCTTTTCTCCACTGTAGTGTGATCTTAGAGTAGCTATATTTAGTTAGGGGGTGGGGGGTGTAGCCCCCCCCCCCGCACCTGTGTAGGTCTTCAGATTTTTTTTTTTTTTTTTTTTAATGGTCGCTAGGGCAGACTACCATCACGTCACCCTAGGAATGTCTAGGCTGAAAATTTAGTTCAATGATTAGGTTTTTTGTTCAATAGGTGTTCAATAAAGAGGTGATCACTAAACAGTGATTCAACAAAGTGCTATAGACCTGACACCCCATACAGGATTGTTTCTTCTTAGAGATAATGTCTTTAACTCAAGAGTGTATGTTCCAAAAAAGAGAAAATAGAGCAGGGTACTTCAAAATAAAAGTGCCTTCTTTCCTATGCCCCTGCCAATTCATCTAGTCACCAGTTTTAAGACATAAATTTTGCAGACATCATAATATGTCATTTTTCAACTAAAAACAATCACTAAAAAAGATGACTAAATCCTTTACTGAAATAATGCAGCTACTTTTCATAATATACAGATAGCAGGACTGGAAACTAAAAGTGTGAAACACAGTATAATGGTTCATAGGTAGGTACTAGGCTATCGGCCCTGGGGCCTATGTAAGCCTAGCCAAAGAGGTTCCCTGGCTTTCACCACCCAAGAAAATTATTTTCCTGTGCCCCTGTCGAGCAGCACCGCAGAAGTGATCCCCGGGGTGAATTTTCTATTTCCCATCCAGTCGTCAAGATTTTTCTTAAAGAGGGCCAATGAGGAGCTTTGCTTGACATGAATAGGTAGTTTGTTCCAGAGTATGGGAAGTATCTGGGGCAGGACTCTATTCCTTCAGCATGTTCTGTTTATTGTGGTGACAAGGTTTAGGTCCCTGGAGCATGTGGTTTGGAGAGACTGGGATTTCTTTAAGTGTAGCATGTCCAACAACTCTGGGTTTGACATAGCTTTGTATGTTAGGCAGAGATCGCCTCTGAGTAGGCGATATGCGATGGAGTAGAGCTGGAGTTTTTTAAGACGGTCTGCGTATGGCATCTGTTTGAGGCCGGTAATCCTCTTAGTGAGGTATTTCTGTGGCTTTTCCAATTGTTGTAGGTGTCTTGTGAGATACATGCCAAACGGGGCATTGTACTATATAATGGGTCTGACAAGGGATGAGTAGAGAGGAACAATGACCTCCTTTTTTCTACAGGAGAACCCTTTTATGATGAGGTGTGCCATGTAGAAGGATTTCCTGACTACTGTGGCAATGTGGTTATCAAAGGAGCGACTACTGTCCACCTGTGTCCCAAGGTCTCTTATCACACTTTCAGTGTTTAGTGAGCGACAACCTATGTGGTAGTTCATGGGTACCGAGTTTTTCCCAAAGGGGATGACAATGCACTTCTTGGCATTGAGCTTGAGGCCATGACTGTGTCACCAAGCATCTGTCTCTGTAAGGCCCTTTTGTAGAATGTCTACATCATTAGGTGATTCTATTATGGCTTCCAGTTTGCAGTCATCTGCAAACTTTTTTAGCCAAAGACCTTCTGTATTGGCCTGCACTTCAGAGAAGTAGATGCCAAACAGGAGAGGACCAAGGACCGAACCATATAGTACTCCACTCATCACTTGTCTGAAGTCGGACTTGGAGTCGGCTACTTTTACTGTGTGGGTTCCGTCAGTGAGCCAGTTGGCCATCCATCTTGTGACATAGGAATTTATGCCCAGTTTAGTGAGTTTATCTATAATTCTAGAGTGGGGGATGGTACTGAAAGCCTTGGCAAGGTCAAGATAGGCTGTGTGCACTACCTTGCCCTCATCTATGGCTCTGTTGACTGCTTCAAGGAAGTCAATCAGGTTTAGTAGACATGATCTACCTTTTACAAACCCAAACTGAGTGGAGTCTAGGGTTTGGAGGTTACCTAAGTCTTTGTTTATAAGCTCCAAGATGATACATTCCATGGCCTTGCAGACCAGGCTCATCAGGCTAATGGGGTGGTAGTTTCTGGGGTCTGTGGTGGCACCCCCTTTGTGGAGTGGGATAACTGCCGATATACACCATTCAGTAAGGACATAGCCTGAGGTGAGGCTATGCTTGAACAGGGTTCTTTGGGTGGGGTGCCAGTTTGTTCTGTAGTTTGTGCAGTATGCAGCCTGTGATGTTGCCTGGTCCCATGGATGCTGTGTTCTTGGCTTTGGAGAGTGCGGTCTTTACTTGTTTGTCCATGATTACAGGAGCTTTGCATTCTTCCGGTATTAAGATTGGCCCTTTGGAGGGTGAGAGGGGGGTAAAGTTGGCACTGACTATCTGCCGGGATGTTGGCAATATCAGTTGGTTCTGTATATTTAGTGCCATTCTGCTGTAGCTCAGAGCAGATCGGAGTGTTGCCATTGAGATTCTTGACATAGCTGCAAAATGCTTTGTGGTCGTCTTTGGAATCAGTGGCGATTTTACTTTTCATAACTGACTTTGGAGGATTTTATGAGGGATCTCAGCTTCTTGCTGAGGCTGACCAGGGAGTTCCACCAATCTTGGGATTTTACTCTTTTTTGCAACAGCTTCTTCCTTCTGTTGTAGAGTTTGTTTATGGCAGGGGACCACCAGACTGGCTTCCTTTTTTGGAGGATAGCGTCTTGGTTCTGTTGGGGATGGCACAATCCGTGCACTCGTGCATGTGCTTATAAAGTGCATTTGTGTAAGATTCGGCAGTCGTACCTCTATTTTCCGTCTGCATGGGCGTCGTGAAGTTTGCCACTTCTGTCTTAAGAAGCATGAAGTTGGCTTTGGAGTAGTTTTTATAGTGGTTTCCTTAATGGGAGGTGGGGGATATGGATGTCTAGGGTGATTAGCTTGTGATCAGATCTATCCAGTGAGGAGTTGGCCTCTGGCGTGGAACACTGGTTACCCCTATTGGTAATGACCAGGTCTAGGATATTGCTGCACCTGGTGGGGGTGTGAACAAGCTGATCCAAGGCACTGGAATTTATGAATTCCAGAAAACACTGAGCAAATAATTTGGTACATAAGTAGTTTTCCAAGTTGATGGTGGGGTAGTTGAAATCTCCCATAATTAAGGTATTGGGTTGTATCTTAATATTTTCCAGTATCTTAAGAAATGAAGAGTGGGAATCCTGGGGTATGATGGGGGATCTGTAACAGGTTACAACCTGGATTGCAGTCTTGTCCAGTGTTAGTTGCACTTGGATAATTTCAGATGCATTATGTTGAACAACTAGCCTGGAGGTGTGGATATTCTAAATGAATATGGACATACCTCCATCTGTTTTGGTCCAGGTTAGGTGGCCGAATAGTGTGGTATGAATTATCACCTGGTAATGCAGGGGTGCTCTCTGGAGCCTTGAAACAGGTCTCTGTCACTGCACAGATGTCGATGTTCTCCATTTTAAGGAGTGCCTTGAGTGAGTGCATTTTGTGGTTTAGACTTCTAGCATTGAGTAGCATTACCCTCAGAGTTTGCTTGCTTGTACCTGTTAGTGTAGTGAATTTAGCATTTGAACCTTGCCTAGAAAAGGAACTATATGGGGTGGCAAGAGCCTTTGCCAGTATTCAGAATCCCAGCGGTGACAGGTGCAGGCCATCTCTGGCAAAGCATCATGGTCTGTCGACCATGTGGTCCAAGGCAGACAGATACTGGATCCCCTTAGAATGCCACCAGAAGCTTAGCCAATTGCTGAAGTCAATCATTTTGTCCTTGTACTGTGGTATTGTTCTTGGTTATGGCAGGATGCTACTCAGGGCTAGGGTCATACCTATCTGGGCTACAAGATCTGAAAGCTTCTCCATGTCTTTTTTCATGTAGTCCAGGGAGGTACGTCTCAGGTCATTCACACCAACAAGGACAATGACAGAGACGATTTTGTATTTGTTGTGGAGTGACCTGAGTGCATGCATTATGTGGTGGATCCTGGCACCCGACAGGCAGCTGACAGTAACTTTCTCCTTGTTTAGCCTGGTGAATGGGACATCAGTGTGCCTGACTATAGAGTCACCTATTACTAGTGTGCTGGGTATGCTGTTTTACCTTATGGGCCAAGGTTGAGTGCACACTGATTTTGTGGGCTATGTGTCATTTGGATAGTGTTGTGGGGGGGCTGTCTGTGTTTCAGCTAAGGAGGTCTCTGTTGCTTGGGCAGACATTTATTGAGAGCCTCTGCGGATGTGGGTGTGTGCTTTGTGTTTCAATGTGTGGGTTTTGGTAGTGTGGATTTTGAAGGACTATGTGTTGAGTGTAGTGTGGTGCAGATGTTAACCTTCTCCTCTTGACTGTCTAGTCCAGTCTTGGCTGGAGAGAGCTTGGCTTCCAGTTTGGCTGTATAGGTGCATCTCTCACAGGTTGTAGTGTTGGGTGGTAGGAGGAGAGGGTTGTCAGTGTACATGAGGCAATTGCCACATTGCCCCAAGATACCCAGAATCATCAGGTGGACAGTAAAAAACACAGGGAGCTGACCCATGGACATGCCTGGATAGGTGCTTATTAATTTAAGTACTAAGAACTGTTTTCCTCTTGACAAGTAAGGAAAGTCGAGTGCTGTAGTAATTTGTAGTTTATTTAGTGCTTACAAGGAGTTTTGAGCAAGTGCTGAACACAAGGAAACAATTTTGAGTGCTGAAACTAGAACACTGGTCAGTTCTAAGGGAAATTTGAAGAGCAGACTTTCTGGCACCGGGAATAGTTTAACCGTAGTTAAACGGCGATGTGCAATGCGCAAAACCATGCAAGCACAGGTTTTTAAACAGAAATATGAAAGGGATAGAAATAACCCAAAAATGGCCTATAAAATTACAGATTGTGAGCTGAAACCACTCCTCCAACGACAGATAGGCTGCTCAAAGCTCACCAGTTTCACTGATGAACAGAGAAGCTTCCTTACTTACTTATCTTAGTAAGGTCTGGGCAACACAGAAACAACAAAACAGCCCAGAATTCAGCAAGATCTGACAACCGGACTCAAATGGTTATAGAATGGCAGGAAACATGTAGAGAGATAGGATTTTTTTTCAAAAATTGAAACAGATACAATAATACAAACACTTTCAAGTCATAAAAATGGCTAGCGCACTTGTGTGTGTAGCCCTCAGCAATTAAACAGTTGAAAAACACTTAAAAACGATCAGTTAAAGAGCAAACAGTAACAGCATTTAAAAAAAACAGTTCAAATAAGTAGCAAAGTTAATAAAAAATGTTAGGAATAGTGCAGTTAGCGAGAATAAGCAATAAAAAGCAAAACAGAGGTACTTAATCCACTCAAAGACTCTCTTTTCTCCTTCTGCTGCTGTAGAACTCTGCAGGACACCCAGGCAGGCTCTTGCTGAGGTAATACAAGCGCAAAAAAAACACAGAAACATGGCTTTTTAAACAGAAAGATGAAAGGGATAGAAATAGCCTAACATGGCCAATAAAACTACAGATTCTGAGCTGAAACCACTCCTCCAATGACAGATAGGCTGCTCAAAGCTCACTACTCTCACTGATGAACAGAGAAGCTTCCTTCTATCTTAGTAAGGTCTGGGCAACACAGAAAATACCAAACAGCCCAGAATTCAGTGAGATCTGAAAACCAGACTCTTCTGGTTAAATAAAGGCAGGAAACGAATAGAGAGAGATGATTTTTTTTAGAAAATTAGAACAGATATAGTAATACAAACACTTTTGAGGCAGAAAAATGGCTAGCACACTTGTGTGTGTAGCCCTCAGCAATTAAACAGTTGAAAAACACTTAAAAACAATCAGTTAAACTGCAAACAATAACAGAATTTAAATAAACAGTTCAAATAAGTAGCAAAGTTAATAAAAAATGCTAGGAATAGTGCAGTTAGCGAAAATAAGCAATAAAAAGCAAACAGAGATACTTAATCCACTCAGTGTCTCTTTTCTCCTTCTGCTGCTGTAGAACTCTGCAGGACACCCAGGCAGTTATATTTTGAATTTCCACTCATTATAAAGAATCAAACATATGCTTCCAAGTTCTATCAGACTGTATTATTTCTGGGAGGAATAAAAAAGTTGGGTTCAATGAGCCTCTCAAATCTGTAGTTGAATCCCATTTAATACTATGCATTTTGGCAAAGACTATTCTATCTAAAGCAGAACAAATGGCTTGACAACAAGACCGGACTAAAAAAAATTATATATATAGTTTTATTACTTTAAAAAGGTAGTGCTGTTTTAATGTCCAAATGTGACTAATATTTGCTATTTAACTGTCAATCACATGGTGTTACAACTGTAAGGTACATTCTGCAAAAAGTTGATGGGAGAAAATGACATAATATGAAACATTGGACTCCAGAACACACAAAATCCTGGGCTGTTCCAAAAGTTATCCAGTGATATTAAATTAAAGTATAAAACTTAGTGTATTAATCATGTTCTGAATCAAATTAGAGTAAAACAAAAAAACTGTAAGTTGGGTACAACTTCTTTACAATCTATACATTACCAAATTATACAGTTTTTGATGCCCAAAGTGTGTTGTTTTCGCATTTTATTTTTTTTTTCATCAGTTACTGTACAAGCTACTGTATTTCTACCCTAAATGCATCCAGAGGAGATTATAACTTTCTAGTGCAAAACTGCTGTGTTACATGAAGCTATAATGAAAATCTTAAGCAAAGAAAAGGGGAAACAAAGATTAAAGTGAGAATTAAGAAAACAGACTGCTGCAAAAACAAATATATAGTTTCCTCTTCACCCCTCCGTCTCCTCCCACTTTCTTCCTCTAACTCTATTTATTCTTTTTATTCACTATTCCTCCCATTTTGACACTTTTTACCTGTGCTTGGAATGTTCATGAATACATTTTAGTTAAACAAATGTCTTAACAGACTGAATCTTACAGAACTGGCGTTGATTCAAGTGAGAGTACACACTGGGAAAGGAAATGGTGTTTAACACAAAACAAACAAATGGCCAAAGCTGGTGTCATATAAAAGCTACGAATCTGGAAAGGAAAAAGGGTGCAAGATTTAAATTCATCAATGCCTACTGGCAGACAGTTAAGTATGACGTTTTTGGTTGTCAGTAAGCTGGACTAAAACTATCTAGAACAGAGTCTGAAATAACATTAAATATGAGAAAGTCTTTTCTACTGAACACAAAAAATGGATTTTGACAATTCTTGACCAAATGAAGAAATGTTCACACACTTAATGTCCATATTTGTATCACTGAATACTGCAGATTCAGTGCCACGATTAAGTTACAATGAGACAAAAGCATTGTGTGAGTGTGTGTGTGTGTGTGTGTGTGTGTGTGTGTGTGTGTGTGTGTGTGTGTGGGGGGGGGGGGGTTGCCTTTTGAGTGCCTTACAAGTGCTGCTGCCTTAAATGCGACAAGCTAGTCCACACAAGTAGCACTGCAGGTATGATTGACACTACAGTGTTATCAGTGCTGTTGTTGTCACACAAGTAGCACTGCAGGTATGGTCGACACTACAGTGTGATCAGTGCTGTTGTTGACCACACAGGTAGCACTGCAGGTATGATCGGCACTACAGTGTGATCAGTGCTGTTGTTGACCACACAGGTAGCACTGCAGGTATGATCGACACTACAGTGTGATCAGTGCTGTTGTTGACCACACAAGTAGCACTGCAGGTATGATCGACACTACAGTGTGATCAGTGCTGTTGTTGACCACACAGGTAGCACTGCAGGTATGATCGGCACTACAGTGTGATCAGTGCTGTTGTTGACCACACAGGTAGCACTGCAGGTATGATCGACACTACAGTGTGATCAGTGCTGTTGACCACACAAGTAGCACTGCAGGTATGATTGGCACTACAGTGTGATCAGTGCTGTTGTTGACCGCACAAGTAGCACTGCAGGTATGATTGACACTACAGTGTGATCAGTGCTGTTGGTGAGTTAATTCAAAATAATATTATGTACCTGTAATAATCCAAGAAACTGCAGTGCTGGACACAGCAATTATCCAGCTTATAAATAAATAATTCTTAGAATAGCACTTTAATACAGGAATTAAAACTCAGAATAAATACTTCACTTCCTATGATAAGGCTACACTTACCTACTGATACCAAGCTTTCATAGTTCTGAACCATCACTTCCTTGTGTAGCTCCCTGTCTTGTTTAGTTAACATCTTCCACTCTTCTTCTGAAAAAGTGACAGCAACATCCTCAAATGTTTCTGGTGCCTGTAAAAGAAGCATGGCGTTCTTCATCCCTGTTTTTTTTTTTCAATAATTTTTATTTTTACATTAATAAATGTCACAAATAAAAACCATCTTACAACATGACCGTGTGCATGTATATATATATATATATATATATATATATATATATATATATATATATATATATATATATATATATATACACACACATACATACATACACATACATACACACATACATACATACACACATATATACATACATACACATACACACATATACATATGTTATACATTGATGTCAAATACCACAGGATATAGGTCATACAACATATCTATTTACACTATGTACATAGATACTTTCATTGTTAATTCCACAGTTATATAGACAGTATATACATTCGTAATATCCAAGTTATTATTTAATATATGAACTTGTATGTGTTCTTTGGTTCCATTATAGTGTATTTCTAAGTTGCTGTGTGATGAATTATGCTAATATGATGTTAAACGTTTGTTCCCAAATTTCTCTGGATTTCATGTTTTTGTTTCTTTTATCTATTACTATTTTATGAGCTAAAAGGTGTTGCACAGCTACTTGTTTAAAACCCTCCCAAGAGATATTTATCGTATCTAGCCATTTAAAAGCTATAAACAGTTTCATTAGTAGGAAAATTGTTAAAAGTGTATTTGCTTGTTTTCTTGAGATGTTGGGTGGGAGAATCTGTAACAGAGTGAATTCCCAAGTTAATGTTGATGTTTGATAACCCGTTTTTTGTAACTGTACCTTGAGAGAGTTCCAGAGTTTATAGACACATTTACAGCTCCAAAATACATGGATTAAGTCAGCTATCGGGTCCTTACAGTGTGGGCAGAAAGGTGATTTTGATGTGTTATATTTGTGTAGGATTGCAGGTGTAAAATAAGCATTATTATTGATCATGAGCTGAGTGTATCCTAACTTTTTGAGGGGTAGAATCTTCAGTGTTAGATTGATTGCCTGGCTTATTTGCTGATCATCTATGGATGGTTTAATTTTTCTCCAGTAGTTAGAGAAGAGGAGGTCCTTCTGGTATTTGATTTCATTTATCATTTTATATGAATTGGTAATAGTTTTCTTTGTTGTGATAATAGTTTTCCAAAGCCTGCTACAAGTTTCTATGTCACTATTGGTCATAGTAATATTTTGGAGATAACTGGAACACAGTTCTTTGATTTGTCTTAGGATTATTATGTGTAATTTATGGAGGTTTAAGTTGGTCCTCATTTCTTGTATTGAACAGTTAATGTAGGGATAGATATCTTGGATTGTTTTATCTTTTAGTTTGGGAAAAGGGAATAAGTCCCGCATCTTATTGTTTATTTTTAAATTTGGGTTTTTATGAAGGGGTTGCAGTATTGTCATGGCATGTCTAAGGTTCAAGAATTGAAAGAGTTTTTGCGCTAGGTTGATAGAATGTTTTAAGGGCTCTATAATGTTATAAGTTTGTATTTCTTTCTGCTTCAGGAATGGAAGTGCTTTGGGATTGAAACCTAGAGCTTTAATATATCTATAATATATTGTCACCCACAGAGGAGACCAATTTTCCATTGAAGGGTTATGTTCAGCTATTCTCAATATTCTGTTAGTGTTAATGATCGAGTAGTACATTTTAAAATCTGGTAGATTTAGTCCTCCTTTGCTTTTGGGGAGTGTTCATTTTGGATAGGAGATTCTGGTTTTTTTGGGTTCTCATATAAATTCTGCTAGGAAGGTATGAATTTGTTTGAAGAATTTATTATGTATTGTTGTCTGTGATGTCATGAATATATACATTAATCTAGGTAAAATGTTCATTTTGATTATTGATACTTTGGCCAAGAATGGTAGTTTTAGGTTGCTCCATCTTTTGCAGTCTTGTATTATATTTTGCCATTTAAGGTTTACATTGTGTTGGTAGAAGTCTTTGTTACTCTGGAAAAAGGTGATTCCCAGGTATTTAGTTTCTTCTTTAATTTTTATTTTGTTTAACAATGGTATTAGTGAGATGAGTTTGGGTGTTTTTAGGGGGAAAATATTAGTTTTATTAAGGTTTAGTTTGTAGTTAGACATAGTCGAGAAATGTTCAATTGCAGCTATTATTTTGTTTATATCTGAATTTGGTGTAGTGCAGTATATGTTCAGATCATCTGCAAATGTAGTGAGGTATATTTTGAAGTTGTGTATTGATAGAGGATTGTGATATGTATTTTGTTTAATGTATAGAAAGAGTGGTTCTAGGTATAGGTTAAACAGGAAGGGTGATAGTGGGCATCCTTGTCTTGTTCCATTTTTTATTAGGATCCTATTTAACCAAGTTTTATTTATATACAGAGATGTGTATGGGTTGCCATAGAGAGTTTGGATGATCTGAATGAAGTTATTGGGTATATTAAAGTAGGGTAGTGTTTGGAGTAAGAATTCTAGATTAACCCTATCAAATGCCTTGTGGGCATCCACTACCATTGTGTAGATGTTGATATTGTATCGGTTGGCGTAGGATATTAGTGCATCTAATGTTAATGTATTGTCACTAGTCTGTCTATGTGGTGTAAAACCGGATTGTTCTGGGGAGAGGAGTTTTTCTATCAGATTTTTCATTCTGTTTGCAAGTATAGAGGTAAATATTTTAGTATCTATATTTAAGAGGGAGATGGGTCTGTAGCTGTCGGGGTTTTTTTGGGTCTGTGTGTTCTTTTAATATAAATATAGTTTTAGAGGCATTAAACTGGATATCATTTATTTTATAGTTTATTATGTAATTCAGTGTATAGTATAGTAGTTTGGCTATCAAGGGGGAAAATGCTTTGTAAAATTCTGATGCGAGTCCATCCGGACCCGGAGCCTTATGCACTTTTAAGTGTTTGATTGTTGTAATAATTTCACTGATGGATATTGGCTCAGTTAGTTTTTTTTTTGTTGGTCTAAATTGAGTTTAGGGAATTTCAGTTTTTGAAGAAAAAGTGTTCTATCTTCCTTTGAGGTTTGTAGTATTTGTGCTCCGTATATTTGAGAGTATATTTGTTCAAATGTTTTAATAATGTCTTCATTTTTTGTGTAGTTTTTGTCTCTGTAGTTTATTTCTGATATATTGGAGGCATTTTTGTGTTGGCAGATAATTCTGGCCAGAGCTCTAGATGGTATTTGAACTTCTTCTGCGTAGGTGGCTAACATTCTGGCTTCATAGAAAGATAGGTTCCTGGTTTCTAACATATATAGATCCCTTTGCAGTTTTAAAAGTTCTGCTTCTGTTAGGTTCTTAGGGTTATTTATTAGTTCTTTTTCAAGATGCTCTATTTTCCCTTTCAGTATATACTCCTCTTTCAGTTGTATTTTTTTATAGTATGCTGCTTTTTTGATAAACAATCCTCTGATTTGTGCTTTGGTTGCAGCCCATTCTATGTCAGTTGGTACTTGGGAGTTAGGGATATTCTTCATCCCTGTTTTTTACAGCATGCAATAGAAAAAGCTACAGTTTTCAAATGGAAACTTTGTCATTTGCTATCGGAGGTACAGTTACTATGCTAAAACAGTAACACAGTTCAGACCTTAGCCAAGAGTAAATGGTTGAGAGACAATTTCAGTAAATTTTAAAAGGTAATACTACCAGACACAACAAAATAACCTGACACTTTGTTCGTAGACAGCAGTGTGGAGTCAGAGGTTTGGACGACATTAACAATTCAGTCAAGAAAAAGAATAAAATGTCACCATTTAACAGCACAGTCTCTATGCCAGGGAGTTTAAATGGTCTTTATCACATACTTCTCTAAAGTAGCAATAACAATTCTAAACATGAAAAAATTCCTACTTTAAAGCTTAACTTTTACTAAAGTAAGAAAATGTGCATACCTGCCACCTTAGTAACAATGTGTTTAAGAAGAATTAAAGGTCACAAGCTTAAAAAGTTAAACTATTTTTAAGAATTAGATACAGATCACAATTTACAATACATCTTACTAAACAAAGACTCTCAGATTTATTTATTGGTTCAGTCCATGTGCATGTAAAGTGCTGACTTTAAAATGCATGCAGTTTTTAACAAAAAGTATTTTATGTTCACAGATCTGTTACAATTAACTATTCTCAACAGGAAAAAGTTCATAGTCTTCTATATTAAGTTCTATTCCAAGAAAATGCCCAACTTGAGACTGTCTATATATATATATATATAGAAATATATATATATATATATATATATATATATATACATATATATATACACACACACACACACACACACACACACACACACACACACACACACACACACACACACACATGCACACCTTTTGATAGTAGTTAAAAAAATCATAAATGACCCGATTTGAAATACAGGCCAACCCTGTTCTTAACAATAAACTTTTATATTTTTGTGTTTCCCTCTAACATGCATTTTTATATCTTGGACTTTATATATGGACAATTTCCACATCTTGTATCATAAATTTATCACTTGGAACCTGCATAATGATTTACACTTTTACCCTTTCTACCCTAGGTGCACTCACAAAGCTCTCTCCCTCTTAGCACTGGTATAGCATTAAAGCTGACCCAAGTCTTCATTACAATTTCTGTTGTTTTAAAGAAAAGCAAAAACATAGCAATTTTCCATCTGTTTTCTATCATTTTGTCAGTTTGTTTTTGACAAGTGACTTGCCAGGTTTGTAACACCGACTTGCCTCCATGGGCTTCCTTCTTTTTTATTATTCTCCTGTCCTTGCAGTACATTATAACACTTTACAACAGCTAAGAGAAACGCAAAACTCAAAAGGTACAGTGATAAGCAGTTCAGTGAAAAATACAGTTTGAAATTATGAGAAGTGAATAAGAGTAGCCAGCCCAGCAGCTTTAATATTTTAATGCATTAAACAGAACAGTGCACAATTTAGTTTTATTTACAGGTAGCCAGTGCACTTTTTCTTAAGGCTAAAATGTAATGTTTCTGAAGCCATAAAAACTGTTTTTCCACACTGGGAGGGAAATAGAGATGAGAAAAGAACAGACAGCAATCAGTGTAAGTGGGAAAGCAGGCTGTAACATGCGTTTTAGCATGAGTAACCATAATTTTACATTAGGTAATGCCTGTGGGCTTGGCTATTGATTTGGGGCAGTTGTTCCTATCTACATGGTTAAACTTCACTTGGTGAATATATATATATATATATATATATATAGTTTTGTGCATTTGGTTTAAGTTATACAGGATAGGGTGTTCCAAGAATGTATTTAATGTTTTGTCTGTAGGTTTTCATTAAAACAAAATGTCTTGAAAATGTGAAGTAGGTTCAAATGGAGATAAGAGACTGTATAAAATATTACACTGTGAAACATGTGCATGTAAGAAATAATATGGAAATACACATTCAAAAAAACTGTCATGTATCACAGAAAGGAACAAGAGCTTTTTAGCATAATGGCTGCTCTATCAATATTATCTTAGAATGTAAATGTCCTTACAGGTATGGGCAGAAAGTAGCCAGTACTGAATTGCATTAAGAAATGAAGAGTGCAAACTGCAATGCTGCAGAAAACATATTGATAAAGAAATGAGCATGTGAATTTATCAAAGAAAGGATTTCAAGATGGATATTCAACAAGACAACACGAGAAAAGCTAAAAGTGAATAGTAATACTGATAGCTAGAGGGGCTCCAATACTTCTAGAAGAGGAAAAGAAAGACAATTATGTTAGATTTGTGGTGGCAAAGGAGGGGGATTATGCTGGCATGTATTTATATTCCACCTAAAATGGCTATACAGAGCTTAATAAAATTTTGGTTTAAATAATCAGCTTTCAGCAGGGAATATTAATAATAGGTGGTGACTGGAATTAAATTTACAACAGTGAGGCTATATCTTGGGGGCCTAGAAGGAAAATACAATGAAAGAGGTTAGGTTTCTGAACAAATTTATTAATCAATTTAGTACGGAAGATACAAATTTGGTTGAATGAACTCTGACAAAATTTATATATTATTCTTCAGGTTACAACAGCCTTGGATAAACTGGACAGAAATTATATTTCACAGGAACAAGTACATTTAATTGAATGCTTTGACAATCATCCAATAACTATTTTAGATCATGCACAGATACAAATTAAGATAAAAATGCATGGTAATGAGAAAAAAATGAGACACGACTTTTTCCTCACCTACCTGTTTAAAAGAAAGGAATTTAAGTAATGGGTAATGAAAATTATTCAAAAACAGTCAATAGAGATAGCTAGTGAGTGCAATAAAATGAAAATGGAGTTTAAAATAGGGTAGGAATAAAAACAAATATAGTTAAGTAGTACTAGGAATTATTTAGAGCAGTTGACAAAGGTTAAAGTAATGCAGAATGCGGGGAATCTCCGAGAATCAGAAGAGGCACAACTGCAGAGTGGAAGACAAAAAATAAGGGACTTCCTCAATAATACACATGAGGTTACAAAGATCGTTGTTAAGCAACTAATTTCTGATAACAAATCTGGAGCACAAAATCTTTTAGCACAACTTATGCAACAGAAAGTTAAAAGTGCTGTCATTAAACTTAAGGAGCCTGTGGCAAGAAAAAATAAATAGGAGATCCAACTGAGGTTTAGACATGTTTCTGAAATTTTATAAAACTCTGTATAAAGAAAAAGTATGTGGAAACCAAAAATAGCATAAATAGCAATATTTATGGAAAACTAAATTATGCCAAGGTTAAAGGAAGAGGAGACTCAACAAGTAATAGTAAGACAGGAGGGGATAACATAAAACTGGAATGTATAAACAATCTGCTGGGAATTCTCCAGGAAAGGATGGTACTTCAGTAGCAATTAGAAGGGAATATAGTGATAAAGATCTGGAAGATTTTGTTTAATAGTATTTTACAAGGTGGGGAAGCAACAGGATCTTAAAAGAAGGCTGTGATGGCTGTACTAACAACAACAACAAAAAAAGGTAAAGTCCCAGCTTCATACAGACCCATTTCAACTGTAAATCATTATTATAATGTATTTAGGCTAATACTAGAAAAAAGAATGGCAAAGGTGATACCAACATTGATAGACATTGATCAGTGTTATTTTGAGAAGGAAAGGTAAACATTTCACATTAATAGAACAGTGATGACCCAGACTGAAGCAGAATATAAGAAAATTATGTTGTTGGTGAGTCTTGATGTAGAAAAAGCATTCAAAACAGTAAGATGGGATTTTGTGAGTAGGGCAATGGAAGCATTTGCATTCCCTGATACAATAATAAGGTTATTTAGGGGGATACATGAAGGATTTGAGGCAAGACTTACTGTTTATTCACAGGGTAAGTGAATCAGTCTATTAACCCTCTTCAACCACAACCAGAGCTAAAAGTCCAGAAAATACATTATGGTCTTTCAATCAACAAATTAAGTATGCAGCAAACTTAAGAGCATAAAGTAAGATTGAATGCTAACAGGAAAATATTAACAGATCATGTCAGAGTGTAATGAGAAAAGAAAAATATCTACAAAATGGAAGCTAAGATATGCATACAATGCAGTGCAGTCACACATATAATACATAAACTCCAATGCCCATGTGAAATATATGCATACAAGATGCCACATTAAGAGGTTGAGACAAGTTTCTTAAATGCATTCTATTACTCATGATATGGGATGGGAGTGGGTGGGTTCTTCTCTGATAAGTTGTGTCTGGACAGAGGAACCAAGCGGGGTATCCTTGTTCCCCCCCTTATTATTTGCTTTTTATTTATAGCCGTTCACAAAGAAAATAACACTCAGAAATTCAGGGATATGGTTGGTATACAGTAATCAAGAACCATTAGTTTTATTTGTAGATATTATTTTGTACTTCACAAATCCAGAAAAGAACATTCTCAGTGTTCTGGAAAACTTCGGGACAGTTTCACGTCTTTTTGGAATATAAAATTAATGAAGACAAAACAAAGGCTATAACCATCAATTTTGTAACTCACAGATCAACTGGTTCAGCAGTACCCATATTTATGGTGACATAAAATTAAATATTTAGGAGTATGGATTAGAAAGACTTCAGTTATGGTAGCTAAGGATATGAGGGAAACGAGTAAACAAAGCACAAGACAAAAACTGAGAAACTAGAAGCTCTTGTTTACAGATATGGATAGTAAAATGCAGGCAGTGAAAATGTTTTTAGCCCCTTTACAAATTGGGCACATTTTTATCAACCATAGAAGAGGTTAAGGACAATGATTAATAAAGAGTTGAAGCAATTTGTCTGGGAGTGAAAGAGTATAAGAGTTCAGTAGAATGAGCTGATCCTCCAAATACAATGCGATGGTTTAGGATTATCTGATTTCAGGGGATATTTAGAGCTACACTGTTAAAGGCTCATAAACATAAGACAATTAGAAGGGTATAACTGAAAGTGGAAAGTAATGATGATGAAGCAGGGTGGCAGGGAGTTCAAGAAGTGAGGGAATTGAGAAGGGAGATTTTTACTAATAGGGACGACTGCAACTAGTGGTACAGAAAGAGACAAGAGGGGGGCTGGAATTTACTGGAAATAAGTGGCAAAGGAATCAACCAAATAACTAGGCAGGGAAAGGCAATAGACTCAGATGAGACCAAGAAGAATATTGGACTGAAGGTTGGAGACTGCCTTCCCTACCAGTGAATGATCTCAGGGTACAGACAAACAGAAAGGGATATGGGAGTCATAAGTGAAAGGCCTGCTCTGATAGAGTTTTTAGTTGAAAGTGAAGGGATAATTAGGAGGTTATGAAAGATTGGGAAGAGAGACTGGAAAAGTAATTTACAAAGGAACCATGGGATGACATATGTATGACCCCCAAGTATGCAACAAAGTCCAGATGGTTTAGGAGTTTTGTTTGGTAGTTTCTGCCTAGGTATTTTTACATCCAAATTAACTTCAAAATAAATTTTCCTCAGAGAGATAGCAAATGTCAGCGGTGGGATGGGGAAGAGAAAGTTAAATGAGAACATGTTCTGAGGAGTGCAATGAGCTGGCAGATTTAAAAAAATATTTTACAGAGTACTCCTGTCAGAAATATTGGGGGGGGGGGGGCAAATGGCTGCAAGTAAGAAAATTACTCTTTTCTGATGGGAAATAGGATCTAAATTGCCTAGACATAGTAAGGCCTTATTAAGTTTAATTCTGTTGGCTGCAAAATAAACAAAAAAAAAACAATTTATATAAAATGGAAATCAAAATCTAAAATAACTGTAGTTTAAAGTATTGAATATTATGAGAGAAACAAAAGAGGAGCACATTACTTAAAAATGGAATTTGTGGAAACAATACATACAGAATAATGTTGAGGAGGAGTGAGGTTTAAGGGATGACAGGAAATGAGCAATTTACATTATGTTGGGCTGAATGATAGTGGTTATGAAGAAGGAAACATATGCAATATATAATGTATGTAAATGGAAACATGCTAATATGATTTGTTTACTTCTCCATTAATGTGCCTAAGTTTTGAGTGATAATTTAATAAAAAGTATTTAAAAAGGAGTCCTGTGATTATTATATCTTTGAAGGTAACACCAATGCTGTAGATTGTGCAACTGTTACATAGGTTCATAGGTGGTTACTAGGCTACTGTCCCAATGGCCTTTATAAGCCTAGCCATGTATACACAATATAACACTAGATAAACCCAATATGAAAGATCTTGCCTAAACACAAGATCTTGGTTAGCATTGACAGCCCATATCTAAGAGGGTCAAAGGTGAAATCCCTGGCAGGAATTTACAGTTTCCCATTCAGTCTTTCAGGCTATGCTTAAACAGGGTCATAGAGGGGCTCTGTTTGATGTCAGTTGGTAGACTACTCCAGAGGAGTGGCAACCTCTGAGAGACATATCTGTCTCTCCAGCAGGTCCTATTTATGTTGCAGGCCAGGTTAAGGTCCCTGGAGCGGGTGACCCTTGTACCATTTGACTAGCAAGTGTACAACATTTCCCTTAGGTTTGCTGAGATTGCTCTGTAGGACAGGCACACAGTCTCCTTTATGTAGTCTGGACCCTACTGAGTACAGCGAAAGTGACTTCAGTCTGTCAATGTATGACATGTGCTGGAGACCCAGAATTTTCTTGGGTAGAAATCTCTGCCTTCTCTCAATTTGCTGCAGGTTCCTGGTAAGGTGCATACCAAAGGGAGCATTGTATTCGGTTACTGGCATGATGAGGGTCAACTACAGGGAATTATGACCTCTTTCGTGTTTGAGGCAATGCCTTTGCTAATGAGGTGTGCGACACAGAACGCCTTTCTTACCACAGTTGACAAATGTTGGTCAAAGTTGAGGCTACAGTCAACTTGCTTTCCCAATTCTCTCACTACTGAGTTGTTACTTGGGGTATTATTATCATTTTTACCAAAGGGGAAGGTAATGCATTTTTTAGCACTGAGTTTGAGTCCATGGCTTTGGCACAAATCACTGGTTTGTGTAAGTCCCTCTTAAAGTATATTGACATTGTTTGGGGAATCAATGATTTCACCTAATTTGCAGTTGTCGGCAAACTTAGTCAGCCACAACTCCTCCGGAATATACTTCTCAGAAATTCAGGCCAAAACAAACAATAGGGGACCCAGTACTGACCCTTGTGGAACCCCACTGGTGACTGGTTTGCTGGTTGAGGTAAAGTTCACAACTTTGACTGAGTGTGATCTGTCAGTGAAGAAGTTAGCAACCCACCTGATGGCATAAGGGCTGATACTGAACTGGAAGAGTTTATCAATGATGCTGAATGTGGGATTGTGTCGAAGGCCTTGGCTAAATCAAGGTAGGCTGTATGCACAGATATGCCTTTGTCTGTGGTTCTGGTGATGTTTTCAAAGAAGTCCAACAGGTTTAACAGGCATGACCTACCTTTGACAAAACCAAACTGTGTTGGATCAACGGTTTGCAGATCATATATCCTTTTTTATAAGGTCCATGATGATTCATTCCATGGCCTTACAGATAAGGCTGGTTAAGCGTATGGGTCTGTAGTTCCCAGGGTCTGTTCCTGTACCCCCTTTATGAAGGAAAATGACAGTTCCTGTTTTCCACTCAGCAGGGGCAAAACCAGTACTCAGGCTGTGGTTGAAGAAAGTAGCACTTTTTATTGCTAACTCATGTTTTAGACCATTTAAAATGCAACCTGGAATGCCATCCAGTCCCATAGAGGCTGTGTTTTTGGTCTTAGAAAGAGCATTAATGACTTGCTGTCTGGAGATGCTGGGTGGGGGAGATGAAGAGGGAATGCTTTGTGGAATGTTTGGAAGGGATAGGGGGTGACATTTTTGCCAAACCTGTTAACTAATAGGTTAGCTATGTTTGCAGGATAAGTGTGTGTGATGCCACCCACATCTAGTTCAGCACACATCTGGGTCCTACCTTTTAGGTTACAGATATAACTGAAGAATGCCTTATCGTCATCCTTAGCTATAGTTGCTAATTTTTTTCAAAGTTGCCCTTAAAGGATTTTACAAGTTGTCTTATTTATTTGCTCAAGCAGAAGAGGGTGTTCTTCTAGTGTTGGCACCTTTCCTTTTTATTATTAGACAGCAATTTCTTCCTCTTGTTTTATAACTTATTAATGCTAGATGTCCACCAGGGAGGCTTGTTTTTTCCCCGAGGTTCTTGTTTTGATCTTATCAGGTACAGCTGTGTCAATACATTTCTATAAGTGTTTCTACAGGGAAATTGTGTATACCTTAGTATAGTTGTCAATACCATCTGTGGGAACAGGAGCTTGGAAGCTATTTATGCCATCCCTTAGAAGAATATAACTAGCTTCAGTGAAATCTTTTAGCCTGATTCAACCTAGGAGGGGTTCAGTTGTTATAGCTACTTCAAATGTGACTGATCTGCAATCAGATTTACCAGTGAGGGTCCTATACTTGTGGTGGTGCAACAGTCAAACATGTTGGTGAGGCCAAGCTCAATAATATTTGAGCCCTTTGTGGGGCTGCATACTATTTGTCCAAGGGCATTAGTGATAAAGTCCAGGAACCTTTGTGCAAGTATGTTGGTACTCATATAAGTTTCCCAATCAATGGAGGGATAGATAAAATCACCCATGACGAGTGTTTGGTTGTAATTTGATTGAGTCAAGTTGGGTCAAATAAGCAGCATGGGTATCTTGGTTCACTGAAGGGGGCTTATAGTGAACCATGACTTAAACGGGGGGGGGTGTCTTACCCACAGTTAGCTGAACTTGGAGTAACTCAATGGTGTTTTCTTGTCTAACTAATCTAGAGGTGTATTTGTCTTTGATGAAGACAGGTACTCCATCTTCTTTGTTTCTCACACGTTCATTTTCCTGTCTGAAAGTGTGGAAGCCATTGTAGCCATGTAAGGCCAGGTTATTCTCTGGGGCCTTGAACCACGTTAATGTGACTGCACAGATGTTAACATCCTCCAGGCACAGAAGTGCATCCAGAGAGTGCAGTTTCTGATTTAAACTAGCATTTAGCAGCATAACCATTAATTTATTAGACAGTGATATTTTCATGTCAGAAATTTTGTTCTTGTGACCTTACCTAAAAAAAAGATACTATGGAGGAGGCACGTGCCTTAGCCAGTAACCAAAAGCCAAGAGGTGACAGTTGAACACCATCTCTGGTAAGGCAGGAACTGGATCCCCCTTAGAATGACACCAGAAACTAAGCCAACTGTTGAAGCCAAACACTTTTTGTTTATTTTGTGAAATCATCGTCGGTGAGGGTAGAATATTGCTCAAGGCTAGGGACATACCTGCCTGGGACACATATTCAGAGAGCTCAATCATATCTCTGAATTGAACAATTTAACTAATAAAAAAGCTCAAAGCTGAGTTCTGTGCCAGCAACCTTCAATTAGGTGAGTCCTAAATGCACTCTCCTCTCACAAGGGACTGGGGGGGGGGGGGGGCTCTCCAACAAAAGATAGCCTGGTTTAGTGCTCACTTGAACAAACAGAACCAGATTCAGCAGGTCTGAATCTAGTCTATGCTTCAGCAGACAAAAAGTGCAACAAATCAGCAGGAACAGTATTAAAACAGCAATATAGCAAAAATACAGTTTAAAAGTAAAAAACTATCCTAGTGCAAACTAGAAGCCATAATCGAAACTCCTAACGATGTGGACATCCTACAAAAGGGCCTCACTGAGACAGATGCCTGGTGTCAAAGCCATGGCCTCAAGCTCAATGCCAAAAAGTGCATTGTCACCCCTTTGATAAAAACTCTGTACCCATGAACTACAACATAGGTGGTAGTATATTTAACACCGAAAGTGTGATAAGAGACCTTGGGACACAGGTGGACAGTAGTCTCTCCTTTGATTATCACATCGCCACAGTAGTCAGAAATCCTTCTATGTGGCACACCTCATCACAAAAGGTTTCTCATCCAGAAAAAAAGAGGTCATTGTTCCCCTCTACTCATCACTCATTAGACCCATTATAGAGTACAACGCCCCTTTTGGTATGTACCACACAAGACATCTACAACAACTGGAAAGGCCTCAGAAATACCTCACAAAGAGGATTACCAGCCTCAAACAGATGCCCTATGCAGATCGTCTCAAAAAACTCCAGCTTTATTCCGTCGCATATCACCTACTCAGAGGTGATCTCTGCCTAACATACAAAGTTATGTCAAACCCAGAGCTGTTGGACATGCTCCACTTAAAGAAATCCCAATCCCTCCAGGCTACATGCTCTGGGGACCTAAACCTTGTCACCACAATAAACAGAACATGCCAGAAGGATGGATTCCTGTCCCAGAGACTTCCCATACTCTGGAATAAACTACCTATCTATATCAAACAAAGCTCCTCATTAGCACTCTTCAAGAAAAATCGTGATGATTGGATGGGAAATAGGAAATTCACCCCGAGGATCACTTCTGTGGCTCTGCTTGACAGTGGCACAGGAAAATAATTTTCTTGGGTGGCAAAAGCCAGGGTACCTTTTTGGCTGGGCTTGTATAGGCCCTAGGGCCGATAGCCTAGTACCTACCTATGAGCCTATGAAAATACAGTCTAAAATTGGACTTATGGTTAGCACAGTGCAACAGGTTCCTTGGATTGCGCAGATGAATATGTTACAGTAAAGACAACCTGGAAGCACATTACAATTACTGAATGTGTAGATCTCCAAAGTCAAGTTCTGATGGCCTAAAAGAAGTCATATATTTCTTGCATGAAACACACGAGGGAAAGCAATATTACAAAGGAACTTAAAAGAACAGCAACCGTTCCATACTGTAAACAAACCTACCAGGAAACAGAACGTACGGAATACTGTTTGTTTTTCTAAGGAGATGATTGTTAGTTCATATCAAGTTTTAAAACCATTGATGTGCAGTGATCATGGAGTCATAAAGGTCAAACTACTGCCAGATAATTTTATCAATCTGAAATCTAAACCAATGTGCAGAAGAGTAGACTATATATGGAAGCAAAACAGTCATTAAGTAAAACTAATTGGAGTGAATCCTTCAATGGAAAGACAAGAGAAGAAAACGGGTGATTTTTACAAAGAAATTGTTTGAATGTAAAAAAAAAAATGTTTAAAATCAGGATTTAGCCACACAATACTTTGGGAGAATACATTTTCCACAAGAACAAGATACTTAATCAAGATGAGAGATAAAAATATAAGAAACATAAAAGTAGTTGTGTACACATCATAAATGTAGATGTTAGAGTGTATTCACTGTTGCACACATCACATTTGGGTTATCTGCCTGCAGGTAGCCCTCAGATGACCAGAATACCAGAGGCTTAGTATTTCTGCGTTGGTTGCTGTCACTCCAGGACTGACATCAGTTCGTCAGTGGCATGAAAACAGGCAGCCGACGCCATTACATCAGTTTTTCTTGCCCCAAATGTTAGGAGCTCCCAAAAGTGAGCTAAATTATGGTGGAGTAACACCACCAGTAGAATGTAAATACCAATAGCCCTGTAAGGGTGAAGAAGAGAGAGAGAGAGAGAGAGAGAGAGAGAGAGAGAGAGAAGGGGGCTGGAGGGTGGGAAACCAGGACTGCAACAGTGAATATACTCAGACATCTATATTTATGGCAAGTGTATACAACTGTACTATGTTCTTTGTGTTTCACTGTTGCAGTCATCACACTTGGGTTGATTCCCAAAGCTGAGGATTGGGTGGAGGCAGTCAAGAAGAGCTGGGGCTGGCTAGAATGCCCTGCAGGACTGCAGTTACAAAGCCTGCCCTGGATTTAGAAAAGATAGGCAGGTGGTAATGCTTGGTGAAGCTATGAACAGAACTTCAGGTTGCAGCATCCAGGATGTCCCTGGTAGGGACCCCTCTGAGGAAGGCTGTAGAGGTTGAATTTGCCCTAGTTGAATGTGTTCTGACCCCCAGTGGGGGTGGTTTCCCATGGTGTTTGTAACAGAAATGGATGCAGTGTGCTATCCATTGGGAGAAGGTATGTTTTGATATGGCTTTGCCCTCTGCCCCTGGTGCAAAGCTGACTAATAACTGGTCAGACTTCCTAAAGGGCTTAGTCCTATCCAGGTAGAATCTGAGTTGTCTGTGCACATCTAAAGAGTGCAGGATCATTTTCCCCTTATGTTGAGGTTTAGGGAAAAAGGTGGGCAAATGAATAGATTGGTTGAGAGCCACACTGGACACCACCTTAGGCATGAAAGGTGGGTTACTCCTGAGGGAGACCCTGTCAGCATGAAAAATTATGAAAGGTTCCACAGCCATAAGTGCTTGTAACTCAGACACTCTTCTAGCTGAAGTGATGGCCAGAAGCAAGGCTGTTTTCCAAGAGAGGAATTTTAACTCAGCTTAGGCTGCAGGCTCAAAGGGGCGAGCGTGAGCTTTCCAACATAAAGTTAAGGTCGCAAGCAGGAGTAGGGGCTCTCCTTGGTGGCCTTAAGGTGTTAGCCCCTCTCAGGAATTGTTTGATGAGAGGGTGAGAGAAGAGCTGTGGCTCAGTGCTGTAATGTGCAGAGATGGCAGTGACATGGATTTTAATGGAAGAGAAGGATAGGCCCCTGTGGAGTAATTCTGCTATGTAATCCAGGATGAGAGGTAAGGGGGGCTGTGCTGGGTCAGCTCCTTTAGTCTGGATCCAGGAACAATACCTTTTCCACTTGTCAGCATAGGACTTTCTAATACTGGGTCATCTGGTTTCACTTATGACATCCAGGACTTGTTTGATTAGGGCAGCCACTGGAGGAGAAGTCAAGGAATAAGCCAGGCTGCTAGATTCAGTGTCTGCAACTGTGGATGTAAGAACTCTCCCTCCTGTTGAATCAAGAGAGGTGGACACTGGGATAGGTGCCATGGAGGCAGCAGGGACAGACTGCACAGCAGTGGGTACCAGTGTTGGCATGGCCAGTCTGGGGCAATCCTGACTGCCCATGGTCTTTCTTCCCTTATTTTGAGTAATAGTCTGGTCAGAAGAGGTAGAGGGGGAAAGGCATAGATTGAGAGGTTTGCCCACTGGAAGGATAGGGCATCCACTTTCCAGGCCTTGCTGGGAGGTTCCCTGGTGCAGAATTTTTTGAGCTGATGGTTGTAGGGGGAGGCAAACAGGTCCACCTTCAGGGTACCCCATTTCTGGGTCACAAGGATGAAAGTGTTGTGGCTTAATTGCCACTTGTGTGGGTCTAGGAGATTTCTGCTTAAGTTGTCTGCCAGAGAGTTTTGGTTGCCTGGCAGTAATTGAGCTTGCAGATGAATATGCATGGCTGAGGCCGTGTTCCAAAGGGTCATGGCTAGCCTGCAGAGGGGGAAGGAGTGGGTTCCCCCCTGCTTGTTGATGTACCACATTACTGTGGTGTTGTCTGTTTGATAAGTAGAGGCCCTGGAGAGAGTAGGGGACTGAAAGCTGTCAGGGCGTGCTGAACAGCTAGCAACTCTTTTTTGTTGATGTGCAGATGAATTTGGTTTGGGCTCCAATGGCCCTGAATGCATCTGTCATCCAGGTGAGCACCCCGGTCATAGTCTGATGCATCTGTGGTTAGGGTCTGGGCGGCGTGGGGTTGTGAAAAGGGAAGTCCCTTGTTGTGGTTGCATGATGCTGCTCACCAAAGAAAATCTTTCCTTAGACAGGGTATCATAGGTATAATAGTTTCCATGTCCTGTGAATGTTGACACCAAAGGCTTTTTAAGTACCACTGAAGTTTCCTCTTAGGCAGTCTGGTATATGGAATTAGTAGAATGCAGGAGGCCATGAACCCTAGAGCTTGCAGGATTTTCCTTGTGGATAACTGGGTTCTGATGGCCAGTTGAGAGAAGTAGCCTGTCAGATAGGCTTGTTTTTCTGGAGTTAAAAATGCCATCTGGGATGCCGTGTCCAGGCTTGCTCCCAGGAATACAATTTTTTGACTAGGGACAACTTTGGATTTCTTCTCATTGATAGTGTACTATAACCAACACAAAAGACTACAGCTCTAAATCAGGTGCAATAGTTTATTAGGTTTAGCGCTTTCTTCTCGTAATAGAGACTTCCTCAGAACAAATACACAATGTTAAACGCAGCCCCCCTTAAATACCCATAAATCAAGTAATTAATTAAATTAGATCACATGACAATGCTGAATGAACAACAAATATAAAAATGAATGAAATAAATACACAAATATACATGTTATATAAATACATTCCTGTTAAAACACATCCAATAAAAACACTAAAAACAATTAAGTATCATTTAACCTGTTATGTGTTTCAGTTTTAAAGTACAAGCTATATTTGTAACCTCATTAATTCCTGGATACTGTGTTGCCATTTTAATTTGCAAATATCTAGGTGCAGGTCTATAGTTTTTCCCTGTGGATCTTTTGCAACATTGTCAACTACCAAAAACTTGAAACAGTGATTACAGTGCACCTTAATATGTCAAAATAGGGCGTTAGTAATTTTCCCCTTCCTTATGTCATACACATGTTCACTAACTCGAGTTTTAAAAGCTCTTGAAGTCTTTCCAATATAAAAAAAGGGCACATTTCGCACTTAGCCAAATAAATTATGTTTACACTATTGCAATTAAAATGCCCTTTAATAAGAATGTTTTTACCATTGAGTTTAAATTTGTCCTTGGTTTCTAGTATGTAGGTGTAAAAATTGCACCTCCCACACTTAAAATTACCAATGTCTAGTGGAACTACTACCAAACACATCCTTACCCAACTCGAAATGATTTTTAAAAGACCTATCTTTTCTAAAAACTATTTTTGGGGTTACCCTACCCACTTTGTACTCTACATTATGACTGTAGCTCAAAATGTTCCAATTATTGACAATAACCTCAACAATCTTTTCTGCGTCCAAATTAAAGGTCGTAATGAAACTTAGGCCGAACCCTGCCCTTATTCCATTATTCACATTAAAATTCTGTTCTGGGCTAGGCCTTATTGTTCCACTTAAAATGGGTCTATACAAACCCTTAGTATGCTTTTCCACTACTTCCTGACTAATTCTTTCCAAAAATATTTCAAGGTAATCCCTCTTAACAAACATACTAGTAATAAAATTAGCCTCCTCTAAAAAATGACAATATAAACTGACCATTCTGGCCACCCTAACCAGTTGGCCCTTGACAATAGACTTCTTCTGATATAAGGGGTGCCAACTACTAAATTCCAAATAGGAATTTGAGAAAGTAGGTTTTCTGTATATATTAGAGCACAGTTTTCCTTCACCAATGTTCCAGGACAAATTTACATCTAAATAAGAAATATTCTCTTTACTATAATGGTAGGTGAACCACAAAACATCCACAGTATGGTTAATATAAGTAAAAAAACTCTTTAAGTTGTTCCTCAGTGCCCTTCCACACCAAAAACAAATCATCTAGATATCTGGTGTAGTGCAAAATATTGGGCCAATATACACTATTCATTAAAAATTCCTGCTCCCAGAAAGACATAATGAAATTGGCAAAAATGGGGGCACAAGTGGCACCCATTGCAATACCAGTCAACTGTTTAAAATACTGACCTTCAAATTGAATATAATTGTTACCTAAAACAATATCCATAAGAGCAGTGACCTTATTAATAGAGTCCTGATCATACATTTTGAGTTTTTATTAACTGTCTTTCCAACCATTGAACACCCTCATTATGGGGTATAACACTAAACAAATTAACGACATCTATAGTAACCATAATCACTCCAGGAGATATACTAATGTGCTCTAATTTCTCTAAAAAATGCCAGGAATCTCTCGTAATATAACTGAATTTTAACAAACCCTTTTGTAAAATGTGATCCAAGGACTTACTAATAAAACAGATCTTTGATCTATGTCCATCAACAATAGGGCGAAATTTTAAATTTGACAGACCCTTATGAATTTTCAGTATTCTGAAAATATTAGGTATCATAGGGTGGTCATTTCTCATATATTCATATTCATCCAAAGAAATCTGGCCTTGAAATAACATGTCATCCAATGCCAAATCTATCTTCCTGTAAGCTATATGGATCTCATTAAGGGAACTTTCCTCATAGGTCCCATCCATCAGCAAGGAATTTATTTTGTCTAGATATTCACTTCTATTCATTAAAACCACCCCACTTCCCTTGTCGGGTTTCATTATCTGAATCGTTTGATCATTAATAAATTCTCCTAATAAATCACATTATTTACCAGTTAGGTTACCAGGACTTACAAACTGGGAACATTTAAAATGCTGTCTAATATCTTTCTCACAAATCCTTTCATAGGTACGTATAGCGTTGTTCAATGGTGGACTAAAGGCACTTGGTCTTGTTAGCGTACCCTGCCCACCTTCTCCAAAATTGTCTTCATTGTTAAACCATACTTTAAGGTTTAGCTTACGAGTAAAACATTTTAAATCAATAAGAGTATCAACAATATTCCCCCTTCTAGCAGGGACAAAAGTAAAACCTTTTGCTAAAAGGTTAGCGTGTTCAATCCCCACTACTTTGGAGGAATAATTAAAAATTTTAAAATCATTAGCAGTATTGTTGACTATAGTACAAAGGTCACAAAAAAAACATTTTTGTCATTGTCTGAATTTACAAAACTATTTATACAAAATTGCCCAGGGTTTTCCACCTCCAAATCGAAGGTCAAACCATGATTGGTAGTATCCATAGCATCAACACACGTTTGGTTGTCCCCCCACCGTCCACATCAATTAAAAGAGGGGTGGGCACATCCACTTGTCTCCCTATATGATTAATCCCACTTGAAACAATGTTCTCCACCATAGGGCTCACCACACTAGTAGTGGGATTAATAAAACTGGAAATAAGGCAAGTACTTTCCAACCCTATATGGCTTGCTAACAAATCCAAGTTTGCATAACATAGACCTGATTCAATTAATTAATTAGAATTAACTGACTCAAAACCACCATTCTCAACTGCCCCATTATTGTAATTAAAAGATTTTATCTTACTGTTGCATAGGTCAGCATTGTTAACAACTTTATCAAAATAATTTTGGTTATCAAAATTTAAAAAATTAATGGCGAAATCCAAATTGTAGTCAGCACTGCAAATACAATCAATTAAATCCATTTCAAGCCCTCCGACTTGTTGCACGTTAACAGCATTTTTGTTATTATTATTAAGGCAACAAACCTCTAGGCTAGAGTCGGACAGATGGCCCTGAATGCACCTGCCATCCAGGTGAGCACCCCAGGCATAGTCTGATGCATCTGTGGTTAGGGTCTGGGTGGTGTGGGGTTGTGAAAAGGGAAGTCCCTTGTTGTGGTTGCATGCTGCTGCCCACCAAAGAAAATCTTTCCTTAGACAGGATATCATAGGTATAATAGTTTCCAGGTCCTGTGAATGTTGACACCAAAGGCTTTTTAAGTACCACTAAAGATTCCTCATATGCAGTCTGGTATATGGAATTAGTAGAATGCAGGAGGCCATGAACCCTAGAGCTTGCAGGATTTTCCTTGCGGATAACTGGGTTCTGGTGGCCAGTTGACAGAAGTAGCCTGTCAGATATGCTTGTTTTTCTGGAGTTAGAAATGCCATCTGGGATGCCGTGTCCAAGCTTGCTCCCAGGAATACAGTTTTTTGACCAGGGACAAGTTTGGATTTCTTCTCGTTGATAGTGTAACCCAGTGAGGTTAGTAGGTCCTTTACAAATGTCAGGTGCTGCAACAGCTTTCCTGACTGTCTGCCAGAATCAGGCAGTCATCCAAGTAAGGGTAAATTTGAATATTTCTATGTCTGCAATAAGCAATGGTTGGAGCCCGGCATTTTGTGAAAACTCTGGGAACAGTGGATAAGCCAAAGGTAAGTGCAGAAAATTAATAATGCATAGATCTTGCCCTGAAATGTAGATATTTCCTGCAAGAATCTCTGCTTGGGATATGCAGATAGGCCTCTTTGAGGTCTAGAGTGGCTAACCAGGCATCTTTGGGCAGCACAGGGAGAAGCTGCTGCAGAGTGAGCATTTTTAATTTTGGTACCACCAGGAAAATGTTTAGAATGGATAGATCTAAGACTGGATGCCATGTGCCCTCTTTTCTGGGTACTAGAAAAAGCCTGGAATAGAACCATTGACCTTTCTGATCTGCAGGGACAGGTTGAATTGCCCGGATGGAGAGCAAGGAATGAACTTGGTTTTGTGCCTCTGCCCAATGATTTGGAGGAAGATCTGGGAATCCCTTTGGGGTTGGCAAGGTGTGGAAATAAAATGTATACCCCAGGGACACTATGTTGAGGACCCATCAATCGTTGGTGATGGAGGCCCATTTTTCTGCATGGGAGGCAAGTTTTCCTCCTAGTGGCATGGGCAGACAGGCAGAGGTGAGAGGAGGAGTTGAGGAGTCATTGGGAATTCTTTCCATAAGGGGGTGGCTTAGCACTCCCTGGTTCAGAAGTGGAAGCACTCCATTGTTTAGATCTTTGCATACCCTGAGACTGCTGTCTGGGGGTCTGTTACCCCTAGGTCTTGTCTGAAGAGGCCTTGAGGGGGCAGGAAAGGACCAATGTTTTGAGGGACAATGTCTAATGAATCTTGGAGGTTGGACTTGCAAAAAGTCTTTAAATGTCTGCATAGATTTAGCTTTTTCTTCCTTCTTTTTTAAAACCTCTTCTGTTTTGGTACCAAACAGATTGTCTTTGTTAAGAGGTGCATCCAATAATTTTAATTTGACAAGATCTGGCAAGTTATGTTCCTTAAGCCAAGCATGCCTTCGAAGTACAGAACCTGTGACTGCTGCCCTGCAGCATGCTTCTAGGGCGTCAAACCCACATTGCAGGGTATGCTTACTGATTTGGCTTGCAGAATGCATAAGTTCCTGTAAGTCTTTATTTTCTGCACAGTCAGGAAAGGTAGATAATTTTTGTTTAATGAGTTCCATGGTATGTTGCTGGTATTTCAGCATGTGGAACTGACAATTTAATGCTCTAATGGCAAGAGTTACAGAAGTATATACTTTTTTACCCCATCTGCCTAAGGCTTGAGAATCCCTGTCTGAAGGGGTGGGATTCTTAGCTGTAGTTGTTTTTATTTCCTAAGGCCCTTGTGAGATGACGTCTGGGTCAGTAGTAGGATTCTTGAAAAGAAATTTGTGTGAGTTAGGGACTCTGTAATACCGGTCTGGTTTCCTGGGAGCAGGAGGTAAAGTATCCGGGGTTAGACTGGATTTCATAAAAGCATCACAACATCCAGGACAGGGGGTATATAGCTAAGGGCCTGTGCTGAGGTAAATCCAGAAATTCCTGGAGTCTCTTTTTGGACTGGGGGTAATCCTGGCATTCCCAATGGAAGTGGTCTCACAAAGTATGTAGGGTTTCACCAAAAGAAAAATCCTCTGGAGGAGAGGCAGAAGGAATGGATTCCTCTGCATCTGAATCCTCATAAGCAGATAAGGGCATGTCTTTATAATCAGAAACCTCAGAGTCGTCGGACTCTTGGTCAGATAAAGGTGCTGGGGACAAGTCTCTTTTTATTTTAGCAGGAGAAGGCTGGCTGCCCCTAATCAGCATGATAAGGTCTTCTGCGATTTTAAGCATCTGAGATTGTGGCAAGGAAGCGGGCGTGTGAGTTTCGGTCGTCTGTTTTCTAGGCGTAGCTCGTACTCTGGGCCTTAGAAACTTGGTAGTTTTAGAAAGAACTGAAGACGCAAAAGAAGTCGTCGGTCTGTGTCGAATATCGGTAGTGCGAAGAACTTCCTGAGAAGCTGGTGCCTGCACAGCAGCTCCGGACCCATCCAAGGTAGAGACATCTGCAGGTTCCGTAGTCAAAGAAGGGTCTCGCGGCATGCTGGACTCCGAATGGGTCTCGGTAGTGGCCTGGGAATCCATGAGTACCGGCGAACTGACAACTAGCTTAACGGAAGCGTCGTTGGCAGTTTTGGACCTGTGTGGTCTGTCTCTGTCTTTATCCTTACATTTTTTTCAGAAGATCGGTAGTTGGATGGCTTACTGAAGCCATTTCGGACAATAAGGGCCCAGGCCCGATGATGAATAGTTTGGGTGTTGAACAAAGCATAAAACCAGCAATGAGGGACATCGTGGTCTGGGCCTAAACAGGTGACTCAGTAAGAATGGAAATCCCGGTGTGGTATTTGCTTTCCACAGGCGAAACAATTGTTAACATTTTCTAACATCAGTTAGAGCAAGAAAAAAGGATCCCCAATGGGGTACTTAGCTTTTAGAAGACTTCAACTTCAATTTCGGAAACGAAAAACTCAGGTAGCAGCCAACCGGTACTTGTGCGAACTGCTTCTGCTTTGGGCTCCTTGGCAAGAAAGACTGATGTAATGGTGTTGGCTGCCTGTTTTTATACCACTGATGACCTGACATCAGTCCTGGAGCGATAACCACTGACACAGAAATACTAAGCCTCTGGTATTCAGGCCAACTGAGGGCTACCCCTGGCAGAATAAACCAAGTGCGATGACTGCAACAGCAAAACACGAAGAACATCAAGGCTGAACTATAACTTTCAAAACTGAAATAAACAAACTGGACAGACAAATTAAACAGAGTGTGGGACAAGATCATGAAACATCTGAAGAGAACAGTTAGGAAAACATTAATCATAATAGAAAAACAAATATTTTATAGATATAGATACAACAGGGTAGGAGTGAAACCATACAAATGGATAAACTGGGCAGATTCTAAAATTTATTCTCAAACACAACAGATTTCAGATGTATTTACAAAATCTTATGAAAAGGGATTGGCTCCACAAAGGGGGGAGATGATCTGTGTTAACATCCAAGTAACTTAAGATACTGAAATTAAATTAGATTATACTGAAAAAGTACAGTATAAACTGGACCCAAATAAAGCAAAGAGAGACCTTGCAGTACCATTATATCTGTTAAGTACGGGGAAGACTCAAGATTAGAGACAAGCACTTGTTAAAACCATCTTTAATGGAAATGGAAGAAGGCAAACTAGTACCATAGAGGGCACTGCATGTCACTACAATCTACATCACATCAAATATCAATTCCTCCAACACTGAAGATAAACTATCATGGACCAAAAACAATATCGCCCAAGGAATTGTTTTCTGTGATTTTAACAATAAATGGACTAGTCATAATAAAGGCTCTAACAAAGTAACTGTATTACTTTACTCTATTGATTAATTCCCCCATGAGATTCAATAAAAAGACTAAAAGGAATAGTCCTTCTTTGGATTATAAACGGTACCCTAAGAATCTCAGCTACAGGCTCAATTCCAGACTCCCTAAGTGATCATGATTCCACACATGCCATGCAACAGTGCTATAAAAACATCTCAGACAACCTAGTCAGACATTTCACACATTTCAGTTTAAACTTCCTTTACCTCTATATTAAGCCAAATCAAAGTATCTTCCTTAAAAAACATTACCTCTGGATCAAGCAGTTAAAGATTTCAACTTTTGTTATCAGTCCTCCATAGTCAAACTCTGGTGAGCAAAAATATATCAGATCTAATACAACCCCTTGGCTTACTAGAAACACCAAAAAGGTAGTGCATGAAAGAGATCATGTTTGGAAACAATAGTATAAAGTAAAAATTGAGACTTGCAGAACAAAAAATAAAGTATGTTACTTCTTCCTATTGCCAGTCTCTAGAACCTATCACAGTGGACTTTTACAGGAATCCCTCTGGCTGTTAACAGCAAGGCCATTCTCCAACTGGAAGCCATCTTGCACAAGATTATCAAGCTGCACTACCGCCTGCCAACAAATATAAAGCCGACTATCAAATTTATCTTCTACTACCTTGAAACAACAGCAATGATGCTCTCTAAATAAACAGATGCCCTTAGACCTAGCTATAGATGAAAGAACAATTTACAAAACTGTCCTTGTCTTAAGGAATAAAATTCCATTTGTCATTAAAAATTAACAAACATTGAAGTATTTTAAAACAAGTGTTTCTTGACTGAGAAAATTAATGTAGATGCTTCAGGAACAAAGGTTTAAGAAATACAGCTGGATCATTTTATTACAAATAATAGCAAGTTATTATCATCATTAAATCACTTCACAGAATTTCTTGAAATCTAATGTAAAAACTGTAAATACTTATGCAAAATATTTGTAAGCATAACAAACTGTTAATATTTTAGTAACACTCTAATAACGTTTGATCACTTCAGCAAATTATTATTTTTTGTGCAACTTACTGTATTGGTTTGCATTACTTGCTACTGTAAATGACTATATTATGTTTCATCTCTGACCACTACTGGAAATCATTTGGTACCACTAGTTACTACCGTGCATCTTTGTATTTATTTATTTATTGCTTTTTGTTTACTGGGATGGTCTGACTGGGCACCCAGGCCCATTTTCAGTGGAGGCCTGGTGAGAAAAGCTCCATTAGAGTTACAAAAAATTACAAACAATTTACAGAGAAAAAAGAATCAGATTCTTAGCATTAGACATGGGATCTTAGAATCATCCATTGTGAAATCCAGTAAAGACAGAGAGAGGTTATTACAATTTGATTTCTGTAGGAATGTTATACAATAATAAATAGGTTGCATTTACACATGCAGCAATATACAAACTTCATTTACAAAGGAGTGATTAAAAGTAGTACACAGTTAAAAATACAGATAGGATTTATTTACATTTACAGGATAAGGTAGGACAGCTGGGGTGTTAGGGGTTGGTGATAGTCCAAAGATGAGCGAAAGAGACAGAGAGTGAGTGAGAATCTGTCAGGGTGTGAACAAGAACAAAGCCAGGAGGAGTTTATGTTCTGTTTTAGGTTGTGCTTAAAGCTAGATGCACAGTTGTCCTGTTTTAGTGGGACAGGTAGGGGGTTCTATTGTCTGATGACAGGATGAGTATGGTGGGTCTCCAGCCATATTACGGGATTAAAAAGTTATTAGTAGGCTCTGGTTACCCAAGCGAAGACAATGTGGTGGGAGTCGTGCTTTGGAATCTTTTGTAGAGAGGGCCATGTGTGTAATTTGTATATTACTTTGTGGGCAATTTGAAGCTGAGCGAATGTAAGGTGATTAGGTAGTTCCAGCCAGTTGAGCTTCTTTAATGTTAAGCAGCAGTGTGTACGGTAGGATGCTTTAGCTGCAGACTTAACTATTTTGTTAAAGCATAACTCTAATTTATTTAGTAGGGTAACTTGAATGTTGGGTAATATGGACGATGCATACAGAAGGGAAAGGAGAAGGCAGGATGATGCTAAGGATTTTCTTGATGAGTCTGTAAGGCAGGGTTTCTTTCACTAGAGAAAGCCCAGTTTTTGATGAGTTTTTTTTGATGGCCTGGGTGATATGCAGGTCAAATTTTAGGTTACTGTCTAGTACGCCTCCTAGTAGTTTGGGATTTGCTACAGTTTCTATGGTGGTGGTGTTTCTTGAGGTTGTTGAAAGAGATCTGGTTGTGAAAAACATTAATTTTATTTACTTGGCATTTAAGATTAACTGATGACCCTTTACCCATGATTCTATGGAAGTTATTTGTTGAAGTAGTGGAAGGACTGGGGATCAGTAGATGATAGTGGCATCGTTGGCATATTGTACTAAAGTGGCAGGTTTGCTGGCTTTGTGCAGATTGTTTGTGAAAATACTGAAAAGTACTGGCCTAGAATTGACCGTTATGGTACACGGACAGAAACACGGAGGAGGGGTGATCGGTCTTGATTCCACCTTATGGCCTGTTGTCTGTTGGAGATACAGTTACAGAATAAAGAGCGATCAGAATGGGACAGTGATATGGAAGACAGTTCATTGATTAGGAGTTGGTGGGATACTTTACTGAATGCTTTTAACACATCTAGGAACAGGCAGAATATTAGGTTACAACTGTTTCTGTTGGTATTTATGTTTTTTGAGAAACTAAAAAGACCTGCTGTTGTTATGCTGTGGTGTGGTTGAAAGAAGTGTTGTGTGGGGGAGAGTAATTTGTTGTTTATGAGATTGGCTAACAGTTGGGAGTGTCTGCATCTTTCTAAGATTTTGGACAGAAGGGAGAGAATTGAAATGGCGAGGAAGTTGGAGAGGTCTGTGGCTGATCCACCTTTGTGAAGTGGTTTAATTTGTGATTTTTTCCAGATAGTGGGTACATAGTTTTCTGCTATAGATCTATTTATAAGTATTGAGATGGGGTATGCCAGCTAACTTAAGGTACAAATCGGGGAGTTTGCCTGCAGCTAATGATTCTAAAGGTAATTTTTGATAACTGAGGTAGGTATTTGGTAGAAAGAAGTAAGAGGGGTATTGTGAGTATTGTTGGGGGAGACAAAAAGATGGGAGGGTGGATTAGATTCTACTAGAGTGAAGGCAGACTGAATGAAGTGTATGTTGAACTGGATGGCTACATTGTCTATGTTGTTGTTTGTGGTAGGAGATGGGGTGGTGGTTTGAGTGGGGTATACTAAGGCTTTGATGGTTGCCCAGAATTGTTTGGGATTGTGGAGATATTAGACTTGAAGCGAGTGAAAGAATACAATTTTGTCTAGTTTTACATGTTGTTTACATCACTTTCTAAGTTGATTAAAAAATTTCCACTTTTGTTTGTTCTGTCTTTATACCACAGCTTTTAGGTTTTGTCTTTATCTAGCATGAGCTATTTGGTTTCTTTGTTGAGCCATGGAGCAGGGTTACTTTTGGTTCTTTTTGGGTTAAAGATAGTTTTATTGAAATGGGTAACAGCATCTTCTAGCAGTAGGTGTCTACAGTATTTCATTTGTATTTGGGAGTGGCAGTTTATAAAGGTGTTTTTGTTAATGTCTATGCACTTGTTTAATACTGTATTTTGGGGGGTGATTAGTTTGTCTTGTAGTAAATGTAGGGAGATGGTCACTGATGTTGTCTACGAAATAGCCAAAGGTGTTTATGTTTGAAGGTGAGGTGGTAAGGACCCAGTCTGATACTAATATATAGATCTGGTTGTTCTGTCTGATGTAGCTATAAATTAATAGGGCCAGAGTTCCTAACAGGTAAAGGCTGAGTGCAGTTCTGTAGTTTATGGGTGGGTATTTGTTGACCAGCAGTACAGAGTTGGAGAAAATAGAACAATGGGTAAGGGGGAATGTGGTAGGATGTGGCAGTCCTGTGTATGCTTAGTATAATTGTGAAAGTAACCTGGAGTTGTGGCATAAATTAGGGGAAGACAGAGTTATCTGGGGGGATATTATATGCTATTTTTGCTGAAGTAGATTCGGAGAAGTGGGTTAAGTGGGCCTGTGACAGAAGCTTGCAAGTTGAGGAGTTAGGCCATCTGGATGCCTCAGTAAATTTGTTTGGATGTTTTGTTGTAGGGGGGTTGAGGATTGAATGGTACAAGCTTAGATGACATGGTGGTGGGAACAGGGGGTAGGGTGGGGGAGTACAGCAAGCCTGATCAAGCATAGTGAGGGTGAACGAAGTAGGCTGAGAAGGAGGTACCAGCTGTTGTGGGTGAAAAATTATCTGTAAGCCTGAAGGTTATATGCGAATGGGAAATACAACTGTACTGAAGTACTGATGTGAAAGAAGAGGCTTAAGTTTATTATGATGATGCAAACTACAAAGGTGTGTACGATAGGAAAAAGGAGAAAAGGACTTTTTCTTTACTTTTAAAGCTAACCATGTTTAATGTTGAAAGTAGAAGTTGGTTGTTTATTAGTTGGTGAAAATGTTAGGGCACAGAAAAGGGAAAAACAAACAAAATATAACTGCCTATACAGGCAAAGAGGGAGATGTGCTTTGTACTTATGTATTTGTCTTATTGTCTCCCACAGAAATCATTTCATGACTAAAAGAGGTCAGTAGACCAGCCTTACTACACAGTTAAAACAAAAACACACAAAAAAGTTCACTTACTGTTAGAAAACCAGTAGTTTTTTGATTTATAAGTTCTGACATATCCTTGGACTCTGCTTCCAGAGTGGCCATAACAGAAGTTTTAAGACCTAGAGTCCTTTCTTCCTTTTCTTCCAGAGTCTCTATGACTTTTTTAAGACCTAGAGTACTTTCTTCCTTTTCTTCCAGAGTCTCTATGACTTTTTTAAGACCTAGAGTACTTTCTTCCTTTTCTTCCAGAGTCTCTATGATTTTTTTAAGACCTAGAGTACTTTCTTCCTTTTCTTCCAGAGTCTCTATGACTTTTTTAAGACCTAGAGTACTTTCTTCCTTTTCTTCCAGAGTCTCTATGACTTTTTTCCTGAGCTCCAAGCTTGCATCAGACACTGGCACATGGGTGGCCATAATATCATTTCTTACGCTTTCAAGGTTTTTTTCCATCTGTCTCTGAATTTCTGCTTCTTCATCCTTAAGCAGTTGGATTAGTTTTTGCTCCTTCTCATGAAGAAACTGGTGCAGTTTTACAAACTCTTGTGTAATGTACTGTTCCAAACTACACACATCTTCCTGAAAAACAAGAAATACAGAAGAATAAAAAGTTGAATTGTACATTACAGTACCAAATGTGCTCATGCATTTTTATTGCAAAAAAGAAGAACAAGTAAAGCTAAGTGCGCCATCATAGAAGCAGGGTACCTGAGCTGAGAAAGGGTCGGTCTACCAGTACGGCTGGTAGAAAGAAAACCATCATGGATGCTCCCTCTGTGGAAGTACTGAAACAGGATACCCAGAATAAAGATAATCCCTAATATACACCAAGAGTCATTGTAATATTCTGGCTGCACACCTGGGTATCTTAAGCTGGGAAGGAAGAAATAAACTGAGAAAAATGAAAGGAAGCAGGCTCCTGGCGGTTTGATGGATTTGGTCAGATGCCAGTCCAACCTCTGCTATAAAGTCTGGTTGGCTTCACATGTTCAAAATATCTCCCTGGACATATTTGATAAGTAAGACAGCACATACTTAGGTGGAAGACGATTCCAATTTCAAGAGGCAATGTGGGATCAGTTCCAACAGGAAGATGAGTAACTAATAGGGAAAATTTTAGAAAATCATGGTAGCTGAGTTAGGATCATCTTCATTTCGTTGACAGTTCATTTCACTGACACTCAACTCAGCAGGCCCAATTCACTGACACTTCATTTCACTGACACTTCATTTCACTGACACTCATTTTGTCGACAATTATATATGGCCTATTCCCCACTGTAGAGCGACCCTGGAGTTAGACTAGACAGTAAGGGGGGTGGGGGGTGAAGCCCCCCACATACTGGGGTTCTATAATTTTTTTTTGAAACAGTTATTCATTGCACTTGTAAGAATACATCTGTATACTGTAAAACGTTTATGATATGTGGGGGGCTTTGCCCCCCACATCCCCCTTACTATCTATTCTAACTCCACGGTTGCTCTACAGTGGGGAATAGGCCATATATCATTGTCGACAAAATGAGTGTCAGTGAAATTAAGTTTCAGTGAACTGGGCCTGCTGACTTGGTTGTCAGTGAAATGAACTGTCGACGAAATGAAAGTGACCCCTGAGTTATGACGTGTGTCAGAAGAACACAGGAAAGCCACAAAACCTAGATTCTGCTATAGTACAGAATATTTTTTCCATATGTACCCCACCCCAAATTTCAATCAAATCATTGTAACATGAGTATTGTTTTGTAACTTTTGCTAATTAAACAAAATGTTACTTACATGCATCATAAAATACTTAAAACCTATTGTGAAGGAATAACCCCCCCTGCAATCCCAATATGGACTTAATCCTCCAGACTGCTCTTATTTAAATATACTAACTCAACAGTCGCAATGGGAAACAAAGTGCTAACTTGAAAGTACATAACAGTGTTGTATAAATGGAGATACACTGCATCTAAGGAAAGTATGAGACAGTATAACAAAACAGGATTTCTAAACAAAATTTGCATGCAAAAACATAACCTGACCACATATATGAGAACTTTTCAAAAAGGGGGGGTTGCCCAACACAAGGTTTACTTCTACAATGAGAAAATCAAGAACAATCAGCATATGCCAGCAAAATTAAACAGCTGTGCTGTGTTTTAATAATTGAATCCTTCAAGAATTTGTAATATAGCTGTAATTACATATTGTGTAAATGTAAATCTGGGAATAACAACTTCTTACACTTTCAAGTTTTTTTTCCGTCTGTCTCAAAATTTCTGCTTCTTCATCCTTAAGCTGTTGGATTAGTTTTTGCTCCTTATCATGAAGAAACTGGTGCAGTTTTGCAAACTCGTGTGTAATGTACTGTTCCAAACTACACACTTCTTCCTGAGAAACAAGAAATACAGAAAAAAAGGTTGAATTGTACATTGCAATACCAGTTGTGTTCATGCATTTTTTTTGCAAAGCAGAATGAGTAAAGATAAGTCCACCATGATAGAAGCAGGGTATCGCAGAGCAGCACTGATGGCCTGTGCTGAGAAAGGGTCGGCCCACCAGTATGACCAATATACAGAACAACCACCATGGATGATCCTTCTCTGGAGGTATTGAAAGGGGATACCCAGAACAAGGATGACCCTTAATATACCGCAAGAGTCACTGCAATGTTCTGGCTGCACACTTGGGTATCTGAAGCTGGGAAGGAAGAAACAAAATGAGAAAAGAAAAGCAAGCAGGCTCCTGGCGGTTTGACGGATTTGGCCATATGCCAGTCCAACCCCTGCTATATAGTCTGATAGGCTTCAGATGATTAACATCTCCATGGACATATTTGATAAGTAAGAGGGCTTACCCTTAGAAGGAAGATGTTTCCAGCTTCTAGAAGCAATGTGGGATCAGTCACAGTAGGAAGGCCGGTAACTGACTAAGAGGAAAAAGAGTTTGGAATCATCATGGTAGCCGAGTTATGATGTGGATCAGAGCAACACAGGAAAGCCACAAAGCCTAGGTTCTGCTGTAGTACAAAATACTTTTTCAAAATGTCTTCCTCCCCCAAATTCAATCAAATCATTGTAACATAAGTTATGTTTTGTTAACTTTTGCTAATGAAACAAAATGTTACTTAAATGTATCATAAAACACCTACAACCTATTCTGCAGGAAGAGAACCCCCCCCCCTGCAACCCCCATATGGAGGGCTTAATTCTCCAGATTAACCTTATTTAAATATACCAACCCCACAATCATGCAACAGGAAACAAGGTGCTAACCTTGAAAGTGCACAACAGTGTTATATAAATGGAGATACCACTGTAAGGAAAGTATGAGACCTTATATTAAAACAGGATTTCTAAATAAAATTCAAATGCAAAAATATAACCTGACCACATGTAGGATAACGTTTCACAAAGGGAAAAAGTTAGGTTACCCAACATAAGGCTTTTACTTCTACAATGACAAAATCAGTATATACAAGCAGAATGAAACAGCTGTGCTGTATTTTAATCACTAAATCCTGCAAGAATTTGTAATATAGCTGTAATTACATACTGTGGAAATCTGGGATTGACATAACATAGAATGACCTATGTGGGGTGTGTAATGTTGGGGAAAACATCTGGAATAAAAAACTGTTCAGGCTGATCTCTGTAATTAAAGAACATATATTACTTACAGACTGTCAAATACGGATCTATGGTGTTGGAGAGTAGATGTGTCACTTAGAGCTGTACATGTGATGAAATGGGATGGGTAGTACATCTCCGATAAAGAATGATCTGTGAGAGCCAGTGTGGACAGATACAGAATGAGTAACCATATGAAGTATCAGGACCTGCATAAGTGAATCCTGCAATGCCGAGACTCCATGGCTGAAAAATAAGGACTTGTATATACCAAATCTAAGACAGCCTTTCTTAGTATATTCCCTTTTCTCTAAGGTGTTGTGATCTTGGAGTCGGTATAAATAATTTCAGGGGGGCTTGACACATAGCAACACCAGTGTCTCACCCACCAAGCCCGTAAGGCGTAACATTCAAAGACTAAGTTTTTTTGTCATTGGAGACTCAATAGTGAGACACAAGGATGTCCCACTCACCAGGCTGGACACATAGAAAGTCACAGACTGCTGCCTGTCCAGTGCCAGAAGTTGCTAAATCATGCATTAACTCAGGTCTCTCAGCAACAAGTACTGTTATGACTCCGTCATAGTTCATGTTGCTGTGAATGACCTGAGACATATCTAACCGGACTATATGAAGAGAAGAGAGACATTGTTGAGCTCTCTGAGCATGTGTCTCAAGCAGGTATGTCCCTAGCTTTGAGCAGCATACTACCCTCACCTAGAATGATGACACAGTATAAGCAAAAAAATTATTCATTTCAATAATTGGCTTAGTTTTTGGTGTCATTCAAAGGGGATCCAGTTCTTGTCTGCCTGGAAAGCCATGGTTGACATACCTGGCTGCTTTGCTAGAGAAGGTTTGCACTTGGCATGCCCAAGCTTTCAGCTGCTAGAAAAGGCTCTTGTCTCCCCCATAGAGCCTTTTTTAGGCAAGGTCTCGTAAACAACATTACTGACAGGACATTAACCAAGCACAACAAAAAAAGGGTCATGCTGCTAAATGCTAGGAGCTTAAACCAAAAAGCGCACTCCCTGGAAGCACTTCTCTCACTAGAAGATGTAGATGTCTGTGCAGTCACAGAAGCCTGGTTTAAGGCCTCAGAGAGTACACCAGCCCTGCAAGGCTATAATGCCTTCCATACCTTTAGAACGGAAAATGAACATATGAAAACCAAAGGAGTTGGTGTTTCAATGTATATTAGAGATAAATTCACTTCATGTCTAGTTAGACCAGACAACTCCATGGAGTTACTCCAGGTCCAGGTTATGATGGGTAAGACCACCATTCAAGTCCTAGCCACTTATAGATTCCCCCTCCATGGGTCATGACACCCACAAAGCCTACTTAACCAAACTGAAGACAATCCAGATTTTACCAAACACACTGGTTATGGGGGATTTCAATTATCCCACAATCAACTGGGAAACCTACTCTAGCCCAAACTGGCTAGAACGAAAATTAATTGACTTTGTGAATTCAAATGTCCTGGAGCAAACTGTGCATACCCCAACAAGAGGAAGAAACATTCTAGATCTTGTCCTCACCAACATGTCAAACAGGTATACTGTTGTAACTGTTGGACCTTCACTAGTTAAAACTGACCACAAGTCAGTCATCTTTGAATGACACTAACATCAGAACTCACAAAGGGTGAAATCAGACTAAAAAACTTCACCAAGGCAAACTGTACCCTCCTAGGTGAAGGTATAATTGCATTCCAAGCCCCAGCCCAAGATGAAAGTGGTAACTATGCCAAAGCTTACACTAAAGCCCTGTGCACTCACTTGCATAAGTGTATAAACTTGGCTGTACCAGACAGAATCAAAGCCAGACCCCCAAGTAAATCAAGTTGCCATGGTGGATTTCCAGCATCAATAAACTCTACAATAAACACAAAAAAATGCTGTCCAAGAAAACAAAGACAAAGACAAGGACTCATCAGTGGAAAAGCACCCTCCTCAGTTTTAACAGGCAAAATAAGACAACTTGTCAAATTCTCCAAGAGCTCCTTTGAGAGAAACCTAGCAAGTATTGCCAAGGATAACTATAAGGCCTTTTGCATCTCTGTACATAACCTAAAGGGTAGGACCCAAGCATGTGCAGAACTGGTGGCCAGTGGTATCACACACTCTGACCCCACAGAGATAACGAACCTGCTACCAGATAGGTTCCCTCCTAACATACAACAAACCATCCCCCAAACTTCCCCCCACCTTACATATTTGAAGAGCAGGTCCACAAAGCCCTGTCCAAAACAAAGAACACAGCCTCTATGGGACCAGATGACATTACAGGTTGTCTTATAAATAGGCTAAAACATGAACTAGCATCACCACTAAGTACCGTTTTCAATCATAGCCTAACCACAGGCTTTGTTTCTGTGGAATGGAGAACAGCTACAGTTATTAATGTGGCCTAGCAATAGACCTATAAACCTGACCAGTCTCATCTGTAAGGTCATGGAATGTATCATTATGGACCTTATAAATAAAGACATAGGTGATCTCCAAACCCTAGATCCTACCCATTTCGGCTTTGTGAAGGACATATACTGCCTGTTAAAGTGGATTTCTTTGAATGTGTGACCAAGGCAACTGATGAGGACAAATACATGCACATAGCATACCTTGACTTGGCAAAGGCTTTCAACACAATCCCACATCCAGGCACTACCGTTAAACTTGGCAAATTGAATGTAAACCCCTTCATTGTAAGATGAGTTGCCAACTGGCTCACAAACCGGACACACACTATAAAAGTGGGTGACTCCACATCGACCAGCACACCTGTTACCAGTGGGGTGCCACAGGGGTCATGCTGGGCCCCCTACTGTTCGATATTTACTTCTCAGAAGTTCAGGTCAAAACTAAAGGGTTGTGGCTGATAAAGTTTGTAGACAACTGCAAATTAGGTGCAATCACTGAATCCCCAAATTATGTCAGTATACTCCAGGATGGTCTCACACAGACCAGCGGCTGGTGTATTAGTCACAGTCTCAAACTGAATACAAAGAAGTGCATCACCATTTCCTTTGGCACAAAAAATAAATGTCCCTTTACACTATCAAATCAATAACAATACCCTAAATACCCATGAAGTGGTAAGGGACCTGGGATCACAGGTTGACCGTGACCTTAACTTTGACCACCATGTGTCTATCATTGTAAGGAAAGCTTTCCATGTAGTTCACTTAATTAGTAAAGACATCACCTTGAGAGCAAAATACGTTATAACCTCCCTCTACTCATTATCTGGTCCATAACTGAGTATAATGCCTCATTCGGTATGTACTGTACTAAGAACCTACAGCAATTAGAGAGACTTTAGAGGGAAGATCAGGGGCCTCCAGCAAGTGCCTTACACAGAACGATTAAAATCCCTGTCACCATACTCCATATTGTATGGACTTCTTAGGGGAGACTTATGCCTGACCTACAGAGCCACCCATGACCCAAACCTAATGAACTTACTGGATATCCGTAAATCAAATGGGTCTAGGGCTACCCATTCCAGGGACTTGAATATGACCTGCAACTTAAACAGGACATGTTGGAGGGACAGATTTATCTCCCAATGACTGCCATGGCTTTGGAACAGGCTGCCAATTCATGTGAAACAGAGCACCTCTATGACACTGTTCAAGAGGAACCTGGATGAGTAGATGGGGCACCAAAAATTCTTACCACAGATAGAAAACACAGCCCTCCTGGACATGGGCAGTCATCACTAAATGCAATCTTGGGTATTGACTAGTACCTCTAGTTATAACATTGGGTTGAAACGACTAGGCTTAAAATGACCTCTGGGTCAATAACCTAGTAATCTCCTTATGATCCTATGATTAGTTTAAAGGAAGAGAAGAGCTATTTCCTGCAATTTCTTTGTTTCCCCAGCATGTTAGCCTTTGGTGTTCCGAAGACTAACATTTCAATAAGGTGATCAATGAGAAATTGCACAAACTTCCAGTTGTGTAGTCTATGAAGCTAAACCCTGAGATCACTACAGTAGTCAGACCATCAAGAAGAATTCTGATAGCAATGCAAAACAAAGTAAAGCTCAGTTGGATAGATGGTGCAGCAAAGTGTGATTTGATCAGTCACAGAACCAACTGAATGGGTGCCTTCCATGGCAGCCGCACATAAGAAAGACTCAGACGAAATCAGAATATGTATTGATCCTAGAGATTTGAGCAAAGCATTGAAAAGACCATATCATCCAATGTGTACTGAATGCCACTGTATTTTCTGTTTTGGATGCAAAGAGTTCATTTTGGCAAGTGATGCTTGATCCTCATTTCTAACACTTTTGGTACTCTGTTGGACAGATACAGATTCCCAAGGATGCCATTTGGAATAAATTCTGCAAGTGAAGTCTTTCAACGTGCAATGGAACAAATTTTTTTCAGGTTATCCTTGTGTCACAATAGTAGACAATCTATTATTTGGGGCAATGGCGAAGCAGAGCATGACAGAAACGTCAAGCAAGTTCTAGAAAAAGCACATGAAGTAAGCTTAAAGCTCAGTCCTCTAAAGTGCAAATTCTGACTTCCAGAAGTTACATACATAGGTCATTTGTTTACAAGTACAAGTTTAAGACTCGACGCAACCAAACAAACAGCTATTTTAGAAATGTCAGAAAATTGCCCCCCCCCCCCCCCCCACGTTAAGATACTATGATGTGAATAAACCAGTTGTTCTTTCCTGTGTTGCTTCAAAATTTGGTTTAGGTGCAGTCATTATTCAAGAGGGCAGACCAGTAGCCTATGCATCAAGGACACTAACTCAAACTGAGATGCATTATGCTGAAATTGAGAAAGAGCTTTTGGTGATAGTTTTCACATGTTCCAAGTTTCATCATTATATTTTTGGTCGAGCTATCCAGATCAAAACTGATCATCAACCTTTAGTTATCATTCTAAAGAAGTCTATGCATTCCGAGTTTCATGATTATATTTATGGTTGAGCTATCCAAATCGAAACTGATCATCAACAGTCTATGCATTCCAAGTTTCATGATTATATTTATGGTTGAGCTATCCAGATCGAAACTGATCATCATCCTTTAGTTATCATTCTAAAGAAGTCTATGCATTCCTCTCCAGGGAGATTACAAAGAATGATGCTCAAACTGCAAAAGCACAATTTCTACATGGTCTACACAAAAGGTAAATTGTTATATCTGGCTGATACCTTATCCAGATTGCCTAGGAGTACAACAAAACAGCTTGATGCTGAAACTTTTGACGTTGATGTAATGTCAGTGCTAATTTTTCCACCACTAGAAACCTATGAACAGACAGAAGTGAGATCAATGTGAAAGAGAGATACACCGATAGTTCTAACAGTAGTAGGAGCAACAGGTCTTTAAGAATTTAGAATTGTGCTTGGATATGCTACCAAATCATGTAACTTCATATGAATTACAGAAGGAGTCAGTTCTGGGCACACTGTAGGTGCTGCATAGAGCACCTTTTGCCAACATCTAATAATGAAACAGCACTAATTTTATGAACTTTAAACATGCCCTGAATTAGGCAAGGGGTCCATTCCCATCATGTATTACAAACCCAAAAGACTTGGAGAAATTGAATAGGGAGTTACAGAGATTTTTGATATATCCCTACCACCCCCACACAGGGCAGAAACACAGTGCAGTGCCTGCCACTTTAAAGCCAGTGAGAGAGCATGGCTCTGCAAATCTGTGGCATCACACTACTGTGCCTATCCAGTCCTCGCTGGCCTTGTCCAACTCCTCCCTGAAGGATGGTGGGGCCATTGTTGGCCTCTAATTCCCATCCTTCCTTAGTTCCTTTAGTGCTCTGGCTTCTAATAAAACCTGTGCTTCCCAAGGTATAATCCCTCTATGCCACATCATCAGCATCTGAAGCGTTTACATTCGATCATAGTGAACACAAGCTATCTAAAGTAAACAAAGGCCATTTACCTTCGATCATAGTGAACACAAGCTATCTAAAGTAAACAAAGGCCATTTACCTTCGATCATAGTGAACACAAGCTATCTAAAGTAAACAAAGGCCATTTACCTTCAATCATAGTGAACACAAGCTATCTAAAGTAAACAAAGGCCACGGTGTCTGTGGAAGCAGTTGCAGTGCTGATGTGTTGTACCAGCATCTGAAGTGTTTACATTCGATCATAGTGAACACAAGATATCTAATGTAAACAAAGGCCACGGTGTCTGTGGAAGCAGTTGCAGTGCTGATGTGTTGTACCAGCATCTGAAGTGTTTACATTCGATCATAGTGAACACAAGCTAATGTAAACAAAGGCCACGGTGTCTGTGGAAGCAGGTGCAGTGCTGATGTGTTGTACCAGCATCTGAAGTGTTTACATTCAATCATAGTGAACACAAGCTATCTAAAGTAAGCAAGGCCGTGGTGTCTGTGGAAGCAGTTGTAGTGCTGATGTGCTGTACCGCATCTGAAGTGTTTACATTCGATCACAGTGAACACAAGCTATCTAAAGTAAACAATGGCCGGGGTGTCTGTGGAAGCAGTTGTAGTGCTGATGTGTTGCACCAGCATCTGAAGTGTTTACGTTCGATCATAGTGAACACAAGCTATCTAAAGTAAACAAAGACCACGGTGTCTGTGGAAGTAGTTGTAGTGCTGATGTGTTGCACAAGCATCTGAAGTGTTTACATTTGATCATAGTGAACACAAGCTATCTAAAGTAAACAAGGCCGTGGTGTCTGTGGAAGCAGTTGTAGTGCTGATGTGTTGTACCAGCATCTGAAGAGTTTACATTCAATCATAGTAAACACAAGCTATCTAAAGTAAACAAAGACCACGGTGTCTGTGGAAGCAGTTGTAGTGCTGATGTGTTGCACCAGCATCTGAAATGTTTACATTCAATCATAGTGAACACAAGCTACCTAAAGTAAACAAAGGCCACGGTGTCTGTGTGAAGCAGTTGTAGTGCTGATGTGTTGTACCAGCATCTGAAGTGTTTACATTCGATCACAGTGAACACAAGCTATCTAAAGTAAACAAAGGCCGTGGTGTCTGTGGAAGCAGTTGTAGTGCTGATGTGTTGTAACAGCATCTGAAGTGTTTACATTCGATCATAGTGAACACAAGCTATCTAAACAAAGGCCACGGTGTCTGTGGAAGCAGTTGTAGTGCTGATGTGTTGTACCAGCATCTGAAGTGTTTACATTCGATCATAGTGAACACAAGCTATCTAAAGTAAACAAAAACCACGGTGTCTGTGGAAACAGTTGTAGTGCTGATGTGTTGCACCAGCATCTGAAGTGTTTACATTCGATCACAGTGAACACAAGCTATCTAAAGTAAACAAAGGCCACGGTGTCTGTGGAAGCAGTTGTAGTGCTGATGTGTTGTAACAGCATCTGAAGTGTTTACATTCGATCACAGTGACCACAAGATATCTAAAGTGAACAAATGCCACGGTGTCTGTGGAAGCAGTTGTAGTGCTGATGTGTTAAAATTCAAACAGATGTCACACTCTCTAAGGGTCTACTAGCGAACAACAAGATAGCAGTAAGAAAAAAACACTGTAGAACCCACCACGCTGGAGAAATCAATCAAGGTACAAAGCATAAATCCACGAGGCAGTTTATTGAACGATAAAACGGGATAAGCGCTTTCGCGTACTATTAACGTACGCTTCTTCAGATCAAAGTTAAAATGAAGGCTTTCCTTTTTATACTAGTGCAAAACCATCTATTATTTAATTAACCATGTAATTATAAAGTTAATTGTCAAACCTGGCCATTATCTTAAAGGCACATCTCTGCTTTCTTACAACATAATGTGTCTTCCATACAAAACTAAAAATAAATTATAAAATATAAGCTGTTGTTGACAGCCTATGTATAAAACATCAAGCATGACATATAAATCAACAATATTACAATACTGCAAGTACTGCTAAAACTCTGAGGCAATTAATATACAGATAACTTCCAGCTGAAAAACAAGATTAGATGACTATTGCAGAAAATATAAACTGCATAACTGATGTGAAGTATACTAACCTAACTCTTTAGTACACCTGTATTAGATCAAATCAAAACCTCTATTATACTAGCAGAATATTATCATATGTATAAATAAATATATAGACATATATAGATAAATAGATAAATATTTAGATATATAAAAATGTATAAAAATATCTAAGACTTTCTGGTGGTCTAAAATATGTGCATATACATATAATAACACTGATATATACAAATATTTATATTATTTATTTATTTATACTGAAACCAGCATATATATATATATATATATATATATATATATATATATATATATATATATATGCAGACACACTAGCAAAGATGAAATATGTAAGGAACCTTAATTCCAAGTGAATGAAAATGTAAAAATGTAAAAAGTTGTATAATTCCAACTGAATGAATGAATAAACAAAACAAAGAAGTGTGTATAAATGTATATTTAGGAATATTATCTAATGTATAGAGATACTAAACATCAACACTTGGAATTAAGGTTCCTTACATATTTCATCTTTGCTAGTATGTCTGCATATATATATGCTAGTTTCAGTATAAATAAATAAATAATATAAATATTTGTATATATCAGTGTTATTATATGTATATGCACATATTTTAGACCACCAGAAAGTCTTAGATATTTTTATATATCTAAATATTTATCTATTTATCTATATATGTCTATATATTTATTTATACATATGATAATATTCTGCTAGTATAATAGAGGTTATGATTTGATCTAATACAGGTGTACTAAAGAGTTAGGTTAGTATACTTCACATCAGTTATGCAGTTTATATTTTCTGCAATAGTCATCTAATCTTGTTTTTCAGCTGGAAGTTATCTGTATATTAATTGCCTCAGTATTTTAGCAGTACTTGCAGTATTGTAATATTGTTGATTTATATGTCATGCTTGATGTTTTATACATAGGCTGTCAACAACAGCTTATATTTTATAATTTATTTTTAGTTTTGTATGGAAGACACATTATGTTGTAAGAAAGCAGAGATGTGCCTTTAAGATAATGGCCAGGTTTGACAATTAACTTTATAATTACATGGTTAATTGAATAATAGATGGTTTTGCACTAGTATAAAAAGGAAAGCCTTCATTTTAACTTTGATCTGAAGAAGCGTACGTTAATAGTACGCGAAAGCGCTTATCCTGTTTTATCGTTCAATAAACTGCCTCGTGGATTTATGCTTTGTACCTTGATTAATTTCTCCAGCGTGGTGGGTTCTACAGTGTTTTTTTCTTACTGCTTAGTGCTGATGTGTTGTAACAGCTGCTACAACCACTCCTGTTGTGACAAGAATGAGGACCTTTCCCCTGCTCTATGTACTGCAGGGACATGTATGTTAGAGCAGTGCCTGAAGCGGACATTATTGTACTACTGTTGTAATCGGCAGCAGTTTTTGCATTATATGATGAAACATGGAGAAAAGATGGTTATTTTGCCCCATAGAGATCTGTACAAACTGTTGAAATAGCTAGGGGAGTCACAGGTTGTGCTTTCTTTCTACCAAACAGGTGCTAGCACACTTTGTAAATGTGATGTAATATAATTTGTGTAAACAGTGTTACCACACAGTATCCCTCTCTGAAGAGTGTTAGCACTCTTACCTGTACCGTGTACCTCATTTGTATACGTCTTCGGCATCAGCTGCCTGCTTGGTGCACAGTCATGTATTATTTCTGCAGCCCTGATTTTCTAGTTATCTCTGAAATGGAACTGGGTCTTTTTCCCTGCACTCCTGTGTATGTGGCCTTACATGGTACGTCTCTGAATTTCACCCACAGATAACAGACTTCTCAGTACATAAAAGCACACTACATGCTGTGTAGTAGGATCTTTTCAAGAAAGCATTTTAGTGCAGGATTGTGGAGTTAACAAGTCTTCATTTTACAGCTGGCCACAGTGTTTTCTCAAACTCTAAGCATTCACCTCAGTCTTCAGAAGATTTGCCAATTTTGGCTATAACCAAGTACGTACTAAAGTTACCACAGCCTGTCTAAAAGTGGTAAAAAATTCATAAACTATGTCATCTAGTAGATACAAAGTCTCAAAATGTTTTCATACTGTTTCCCACATTAGCAAGCATCCTCCAGTTGTAGTGCTATTCTATGTTTAGCTTACATTTCACAATTATCAGTTATTGGAGCTGTACATCAGAGCTCTTTCTTTTCAATAATTCTAGTGTCGATCTTGCTTAACTTACATCTGTTAATTATTACTACTTATACAAATGTGCCGCTAAGCCTTATTGACCAAACTGGACAGAATTTTACTACCTGGAATACAACCCATGTGATATATGCTACTGCAGAAATGATACCCCTCACGAAGACGGTGCAGCTTCATAAGGGTAACCATCCTTCACTCTTCAGAGGTGGAACTCAAGCTGCATTTTTCTGAGTCTCCCACACTGGTGAACAAGTTATTTGTTTTGCACTAACTTAAGATTTACAATATAAACTTTGGAAAATTCACCTGGAAACCACAGTAAAACAGAAAATGATCACTGTCTCTACAGTAACATGTATTAATTTTTGTCTGATATAAGCACTTCACTCTTTTTTGCCATCATGAACTGAAGATTGTACTGGTCAATGTGAAGGGACAATCAAGTCCCCACGCAACAGATCATTTCCCCAAAAGTTGTTAATGCACTCTACACTGTATGTCCTTGGTGCAAAATATCTTAAAGCAAGGATGTATAGGAGTGAAGCCCCCTCCATGGGAGTATGGAAAATAGACCCCCCCCCCTTCAGAGCTAAAGTCTTTAATTTTAGCCATTTGGTTCCAACCTTCATGGAAGCAGTCACTTAAGCATTCCATATCGCAGTGTGGATTATACAGCAGGTCTGGAGTAAGTAACATCAGGGTGTAAGGCAGCATAAATTAGATTCTGGCCTTCACAGCATACAGAATGACTGTGAGAAATTTTCATATGGTTTACAAGTTGAGTATACCCATAGCTTATTAATGACTACACAGATAACCTCCTTGTTGAAGTACTGCTTATACAAGTGTACATTACACAGACTCAGGCTTCAGCAGCATATCTGACACAAAGACAGTGACAATTACTTTTAGGTAATGCAAGTATTTTACATTTTTAAAATAAATTCATAGATTAGTACTAGGCTAACTGTCCTCGGGGACCATTTTAAGCCTAGCCAATTACCCCATGTGAGAATCAAACCCTGCACCTTGTGTTTTTAAGGTAAGCACCTTAACCATTACACCAACCTCCCACCCCACAATTTTATAATTTTAAATGAATTGTGTGCTTGAAATGTTAACACTATTTACATGACTTAACAATTATCTTTTCCAAATCACATTCACAAAGACTGAAAAGATGGAAGGAAAACAACATTAGTGCCTCCAAATTGCTTTCTGATATAAAATATGACTCCACTTGGGTATTGAAATGTTTCACTTTTCCTAAACATAACACATACAAGGTAATGCTATATAACAATATAACACCAGATTTCGTGCAGTGCTCACCGTTAACTAATAACATACTTACACCATAAAATGATATATGAAGCAGACTGAACGACATGCCTGGTGCCTCATTTACTCTTGTCACAGACTACTTCCATTCAAGACATCTGCAACACATCACTGTCAGTTTACTTACCTGTACGTCTCCAAGTTCCTTTTCTTTACAGACTACTTCCATTCAAGACATCTGCAACACATCACTGTCAGTTTACTTACCTGTACGGGTTCCTTTTCTTTACAGACTACTGCCATTCAAGACATCTGCAACACATCACTGTCCGTTTACTTACCTGTAGGTCTCCAAGTTCCTTTTCTTTCTTGTTTGCTAAGTTTCTGAGATCATTAGGTTTGGATTCAAGAACCGATAAGGAGACTTTGATTTTGTCCTATAAATATAAAAATGAAAAGAAAAAAGAAAAACATAAACAAAAAGAATATAGACTGCAAAAATATCATAACAATTTTCCATAGTTGTGGAATGTAAATAAGGAGTCAGCAAATTTACTTAATGTCTTTGCAAAGAGAAACATATTGACATGCACAGAGACTGTACAGTGCAGCTGAAGACCCAACCATGAACAGACAGTTAAATCATTGTGCGTTATTTGAATAATATTACACAGAACAGGATTGGCACATTTTATACTCCCAAGTTTAAATGACAGTGTATGAATAATGTCAGAAAATGGAAGCCTGCACTGTCATGCAAAGAAATGAAAAGGGGGGGAAACCATGAGGAATATAAACAATGAGTCTCCTTGTAGCCAAAGATTAACAATTTTTGCTACCTTATGGATGGCTTACAGATCCTAAGATTTTACCTCCTATTTCCATCCATGAATCCCCAATACATATCAATGATGCATATCTGAATTCCAACACAATATTCTACTCTATGCTTATCTAATACAACTTTGCCAGTCATCAATATGTCCTTTTGTAAAACCGATTTCCTCATATTACATATGAGCAGTTACCTCTCCAAATTCAAACGGCACCTCCACGATCTTTCACATAGTTTGTAATAAAATAAATGAAACAAATATGAATAAAGGCAAAAAAATGACACACACAGCCCACAGAAAACCAATAACTGCATGATCCATTTTGTTATTGGGTCATGGAGGGTAAAAAAGCTTTATATACCAGAAGAGAGGAATAAAGAACAGGGCTAGTAAGTCTCATGGAGGGATTTGTCAGACTGGGGCAAGGATGTTAAAAAAGGGTTTATAAACCAGAAACGAGGAATGGAAGGAAAGAGCTAGTGCAGCTCAGTGAGGACAAGCAGGCGATAAAAGAATACAGACAAAACCAGAAATACTGAATTAAAACTTCCTTTTGATGCGTGGAGAAAAGTGCACCTAGTTACATGGGACAGTAGTGGATGGGAACCCAAATAAACCCCAAAAACACATACAGGGAAGTGTCTGCCAAAAGGCAGGATACATATGGGAACCACATGGACCATCTTCCTGGCCAGTGTGCAGGTCGATCTGATGACGGGGATCTACAACAGATTACTAGCTATTGTGGAATTAGCTGAAGACCGATTCACAGCAAATAAAATCTGGGATCCACAAGTCTGCTAGGCTAACTGTGGTTGCAGGCAAAGTCATACAGAGAATCCCAAGGGAAAGGCTGGTCATTTTCCTGTAGGGCAACATTGTCCAGGACAACAACCAACATTAACCCAAGGCTGAAGGAATGGTCAGTACAACTTGATTTGGTTTTTATAACTAGGTTACAGGAAAACTTGACAGCAGAGAATTAGGAGATGATGTCTCCCTGAGTTAATTGAGGCTTCTGACTTAGTCTTCCAGAGACAGCAGCAAGGGTGCTATGAAGACCTACACAGGTCAGGATGAAACAGACTGAGGGACTGAACTGCCGCATGACTGAAAAGGTGAACACAGACTGTTGTGGTTAGAAGGGTGCTATGAGGACCTACACAGGTCAGGATGAAACAGACTCAGGGACTGAACTGCAGCATGACTGAAAAGGTGAACACAGAGTGTTGTGGTTAGAAGGGTGCTATGAGGACCTACACAGGTCAGGATGAAACAGACTGAGGGACTGAACTGCAGCATGACTGAAAAGCTGAACACAGAGTGTTGTGGTTAGAATGGTGCAGTCGTGAATAAGGCGCATGACTCATGGAGTACTGCATGGGTCAGTACTGGATCCAGTACTGTACAATGAGTTTGTTTAACACATAGAGAAGGGATTACATAAAGCTTTCAAGTATCCCTAGTTTTCTACAACATCTCTAATTTTGACTCATAAAATGTCTGCTTTTCTAGAAAATCTCTAAGGATTTACAATATTTACTTATTTTAAATTAGTTTACTTGGAAAGTCCAACTGGGCGCAGGTCTTTTTTCAGTGGAGGCCCGAGGAGAAAAATCTCCAGTTATCAACAAAGAAATAATACAAAAGATAAAAAAATACATGGAAGAAATAACAGCAGTTCTCACAAAAACAATTACATGCTGTTGTCAAGTACAGTTCTTGGAAAGTATACATTTATATTTACAGTGCAGTTATAACATTTCAGTGATGGAGAGAAAACATTATTCATTACAAATGAAGACTGACATAGCTGCCAAAAAAAAAGAAAAAAAATCAGAAGGAATGTCTAGTTACAGAGGCAGGATAAATGTCAATAATGTGATACAAAACTCTAATGTAATTCTTTTTACTAAAAAAATGCATGTTGATGCAAAACCTTGTATTCTATAAACTTTCAACGTGAATCAGAGTAGTTGTAAAACCTTTTATTCTATAAACTTTCAAACTGAATCAGAGTAGATGTAAAACCTTTTATTCTATAAACTTTCAAAGTGAATCAGAATAAATGCAAAACCTTTTAATCTATAAACTTTCAAAGTGAATCAGAGTAGATGTAAAACCTTTTAATCTATAAACATTCAAAGTGAATCAGAGTAGATGTAAAACCTTTTATTCTATAAACTATCAAAGTGAATCAGAGTAGATGTAAAACCTTTTAATCTATAAACTTTCAAAGTGAATCAGAGTAGATGTAAAACCTTGTATTCTATAAACTTTCAAAGTGAATCCGAGTATATGCAAAACCTTTTATTCTATAAACTTTCAAAGTGAATCAGAGTAGATGTAAAACCTTTTATTCTATAAACTTTCAAAGTGAATCAGAGTAGATGTAAAACCTTTTATTCTATAAACTTTCAAAGTGAATCAGAGTAGATGTAAAACCTTTTATTCTATAAACTTACAAAGTGAATCAGAGTAGATGCAAAACCTTTTATTCTATAAACTTTCAAAGTGATTCAGAGTAGATGCAAAACCCTTTATTCTATAAACTTTCAAAGTGAATCAGAGTAGATGTAAAACATTTTATTCTATAAACTTTCAAACTGAATCAGAGTAGATGTAAAACCTTTTATTCTATAAACTTTCAAAGTGAATCAGAGTAAATGCAAAACCTTGTATTCTATAAACTTTCAAAGTGAATCAGAGTAGATGTAAAACCTTTTAATCTATAAACTTTCAAAGTGAAACAGAGTAGATGTAAAACCTTTTAATCTATAAACTTTCAAAGTGAATCAGAGTAGATGTAAAACCTTTTAATCTATAAACATTCAAAGTGAATCAGAGTATTACAAGTGAATCAGAGTAGATGTAAAACCTTTTAATCTATAAACTTTCAAAGTGTATCCGAGTAGATGTAAAACCTTGTATTCTATAAACTTTCAAAGTGAATCCGAGTAGATGCAAAACCTTTTATTCTATAAACTTTCAAAGTGATTCAGAGTAGATGCAAAACCTTTTATTCTATAAACTTTCAAAGTGAATCAGAGTAGATGTAAAACCTTTTATTCTATATACTTTCAAAGTGAATCAGAGTAGATGTAAAACCTTTTATTCTATAAACTTTCAAAGTGAATCAGAGTAGATGTAAAACCTTTATTCTATATATTTTCAAAGTGATTCAGAGTAGATGCAAAACCCTTTATTCTATAAACTTTCAAAGTGAATCAGAGTAGATGTAAAACATTTTATTCTATAAAATTACAAAGTGATTCAGAGTAGATGCAAAACCTTTTATTCTATAAACTTTCAAAGTGAATCAGAGTAGATGTAAAAACCTTTTATTCTATAAACTTTCAAACTGAATCAGAGTAGATGTAAAACCTTTTAATCTATAAACATTCAAAGTGAATCAGAGTAGATGTAAAACCTTTTATTCTATAAACTTTCAAAGTGAATCAGAGTAGATGTAAAACCTTTTAATCTATAAACTTTCAAAGTGTATCCGAGTAGATGTAAAACCTTGTATTCTATAAACTTTCAAAGTGAATCCGAGTAGATGCAAAACCTTTTATTCTATAAACTTTCAAAGTGATTCAGAGTAGATGCAAAACCTTTTATTCTATAAACTTTCAAAGTGAATCAGAGTAGATGTAAAACCTTTTATTCTATATACTTTCAAAGTGAATCAGAGTAGATGTAAAACCTTTTATTCTATAAACTTTCAAAGTGAATCAGAGTAGATGTAAAACCTTTATTCTATATATTTTCAAAGTGATTCAGAGTAGATGTAAAACCTTTTAATCTATAAACTTTCAACGTGAATCGGAGTAGATGTAAAACCTTGTGTTCTATAAACTTACAAAGTGAATCAGAGTAGATGTAAAACCTTGTATTCTACAAACTTTCAAAGTGGATCAAAGTACATGCAAAACCTTTTATTCTATAAACTTTCAAAGTGAATCAGAGTACTATTTACACATCATCCCTGATTTTGGGCTCTTTTCCTCCATTATATTCTATTTTTGTCCACTATGAAAAAAAGTCAGGTGTAGGGGGTGAAGAATGGTAAGGAAGGATATAAAAAGGCTGACCAACAGGCCAAAAAAATGGAATTTCAGTTCCAGTGCACACAAATGCAAAATACTATACTTACATCACAATAACAACCATGGTAAGAAGTACCAATTAGGGAAATCACACCTAGGTTGGATCATCAGGAAATGACTGAGAGGTCCAAGGCATCAGTCAAGAGATGCTGACTCCAGTAGCAAAGAGGCAATACCCCCACTAAACAGATGCTGAGTAATGTGAACCCTGGTCAGGCCACCCCTTGGGTGCCAAATACACCCACTGAACAGATGCTAAGTACTGTGAACCCTGGTCAGGCCACCCCTTGGGTGCCAAATACCCCCACTGAACAGATGCTGAGTACTGTGAACCCCTGGTCAGGCCACCCCTTGGGTGACAAATACCACCACTGAACAGATGCTGAGTACTGTGAACCCCGGTCAGGCCACCCCTTGGGTGCCAAATACCTCCACTGAACAGATGCTGAGTACTGTGAACTCTGGTCAGGCCACACCTTGTGTGCTATGTTCAGTTGTGGAAGTCATACAAGGAAAAGGATATCAGACTGCCACAGGAAGTCCAAGATAAAAGATATCAAAAGTTGTCTCATCTGAAACTAAAAAAGTCAGGCTGGGGACTATACAAACTGGAGTTCTTTTCATTACAAACAAGAAAAAAAACAGGAAGGCATTATGTGGAAAAATAGGATCATGCTGACTGAAAAAGAAGGGACAGGAGAAGACAGAGCAAAGGTAGCAGACTGCAAGGACCAACAACTCATTGAAACCATGAAAATAAGAATGGACTTCCCAAATGGTGATGGAGAGGAAATCTACAGAGGTATTCATAAAGCCATGGGACAGGTAAAGAAAAGGTTAGGGGAAATAAGATAAATTATGCATTTCATGGATGCATTATTTTTCATTTTTGTGCAGTGACTTTAAAGTGTTAGGTTGTAGCCATCCCTCCAATCTTGCTGCAAAATAGTTCCAAAACTTTCCTGTATACTAGCCTTACTACAGAACTTGACATCAACATCACACTCACACAGACACACAGACAGACACACACACACGAAAAGCAAACTTTTTTTAAAACATCTACTATCTTTGGATCCCCAACTTCCCTCATCCCTCCTCATCATTAAAGGCCACCACATCATAGATGTATCCCACCCCAGATTTTTTCTTTTCCTCAGATGGATCTCATCTCTTCAGACTTGAAAAATTCACAGCAATTGGGATATAAATGCCCCCATGACTAGGACAAGAGCAAAATAGCCAAGGCCTTCATATTTCAGCCAGCTAATTCTTCCAGTCAGGCCCGAACAGGCCTTAGCAGTGGCACTGGTGCAAACGTTAGTACGCTCACCACTGGTGCAGAAGGCTGTGGGTTCTATTATCACACCAGGTAGATGGATTGCTGACACTGTAATGTAGCATAAGGGAGGGGGTGATGCATTCCTAAGGATGCCATCCTTCAGATGAGACATTAAACACAGGCCCGATCGGCATGAGCTGGTGGTAGCTCAGGTGGATATAAAAGATCCCACAGCAGCAATTAACTCATTCCCTCCAGTACAGCTCTTTTGAGTGTGTGCCTTTAACTCCCAGTGGGCGTGGCTTAAGCCTTAAAAAATGAAGTTATCACCTTGCAGTTCTAGAAAATATTCATTGAGTGAGGTCAAATATCAATACAGTTATGTTTGCCATCACATATGCTTCAAGACAAAATATCCTGGTACCTTGTAAGTAACATGGTTTTGAAATTATTAATTTAAATATGAACAATCAATATTTGACACCTAGAGGAGCAGTAGGAGTTAACTGCAGAAGACGCCTGGAGGAGCACTCGGCTGTAGAGTAGTGGAAATTCCCCAATGCCCTGGCCAAATTTCCCTTAGTAATATAAAACTCAGGTCCCCGACTCCCACCTGAAAAGCGGCTACTAGCCTACACAACTAACCTGGTCAACAAAGCATAAATAAAAAAAAAAAAAAAAAAAAATACAATTCACTAAGACATTGGGGAGACATCACTCAGCTGTGCATGCATTGACACCATGAGGAATATTCGTCAACATATGTGGTTATGTGTCCTTTGTCCATCCAGCTACTGCAGTACCGGCAATCATCCCTGACCTGGAATCACCACAATGGCTAAAGAAGCATCTAAGCTTCCAACGAGTCCCTACAACCTCTCCTTTAGAAAATGTCAGTAGGCAATGCCTCATCATTCCTCTTCTTTCCGACCAGCTCCAACAGGTGCCGCCCAATCTGCTAACTGAATTCATAGGATCATAAGAAGTTACTAGGCTATTGGCCCTGAGGCCCTTACAAGCCTAGCCAAGAATCTGGCCTATGTTCCAACAAGTCAGCACCCTATGCCACTGTCAAGCAGGTACACTGATGGAATCCCAGGGGTGTATTTTCTGTTCCCTATCCAGTTATCCAGGTTGCACTTAAAAAGGATTAATGAGGTAATCTGCTTTACATGGAGAGGGAGTCTCCGGGACACAAATCTGTCTTGCCAACAAGTCCTATTGATGTCACTGACCAGGTTGAGGTCATGTGTCTGGGTTACTCGAGTGGAGCTTGACTTGCGGACATGCAGCAGTCCCATCAGGGTGGGGTCTGAGATTGCTTTTTATGCCAGACAGAGGTCACCTCTGAGGAGTCTGTGGGAGACTGAGTAGAGGGACAGGGCTTTTAGCTTACTTGTGTAGGGTAGATGTTTGAGGCCCTGGATTCTCCAGGTGAGGAATCTCTGTGGTCTCTCCAGCTGCTGCATGTGTTTTGTGAGGTACTTGCTGAAAGGGGCACTGTACTCAATAATGGGTCTTATAAGGGAAGAATACAGGAATGTTATAACCACCTTGTCACTGGATGAGATGCCCTTCCTAATGAGGTAGGCTATGTAGAAAGCTTTCCTTACAAAGGAGGCAATATGGTTATCAACCTGCATGCCCAAGTCCCACACGAATGATTGAGTGCTTAGGTCACCTGAGTCAGGGTTTTATCCCTCTACACCAACAGAGATCCCTTAAAAAAGTCAGACTTTTCCTTCAGTCTTTCTGTAATACTGCTCACAAAGACATAGAAAAGAACAGGCCTTACTAACGATGGCTGTGGGATTCATTTCAAAACAGCCCTTTCATCTTCAGTGGGTCCATTTACTGTTAGTGCCCTACTACTTATCAATGTCTTATGTAGACTGTCACCCTTAGTATAACACACACTGTTACAAAAGTCACACAACCTCACCTTTTCACACAGGTTTGGGCATGGCTAGGGTGAATGCAGCAGATACATCAGCTACAGAGGAATGATTACCGTTCATTATGAAAATCTGCTAGAGAAGCCAGAAGGTATTAAAAATAATTTCTGTAGAGCTTTGTCCCCCACCACCCTTTATTTATACATGCTAAGTCAAAACTGCGATCTTCAGAGAAAACATGAATACCTCATATGAAAGGTTGCGTGGTCTCTCCATTCACCAGTAGCCTTTGCAAAAACTGTACCTGTGTGTTTGTGTAGGGTAATGGGAATGCCTTCAATGCATGGATTACTGATTTGGGCTGGGTTTGCTATAGGGTAATGGGAATGCCTTCAATGCATGGATTACAGATTTGGGCTGGGTCTGCTATAGGGTAAAGGGAATGCCTTCAATGCATGGATTACAGATTTCGGCTGGGTTTGCTATAGGGTAATGGGAATGCCTTCAATGCATGGAGGATAGATTTCGGCTGGGTTTGCTGCTGCATAATGCAGTACATCTTTATAATAATATTTGTCCAAAAAACAGCTGTACTCAGCCATGTCACACTCCCAGATAAAGTCTAAGCATGGTATGCCCTCAGTAGCTCTGAGTTCACAAAAGGGCTTCCCAAATTCTAGTATTACTCTCTCCAACTACTAATGCCTCCTAACTCCCCTGCCATACCCTGCCCTGACTCTCATTACACCACGGCATTTTCACCATGACATAATCATAAAATATCATCACAGTAATTGTAAACTTTACATTTTCTCTCACAATTGTTGCTATCTCTATTAACTGCTTCTGTTTATATATATATATATATATATATATATATATATATATATATATATATATATATATATTGTTTCTTTCTGTTTTGTTTTTAATAATGTACCTCTTACCACCTTTCTGTTCTCTTTCTTTTATCTTTTTACAGGTCAGTATCTGCAGATTGTCAGCTGCGATCAGCATACCACCCTGGTAGTCAAATGTAAAATAAAATAAAAAATAATGTCATGGTTATCCATTAAGAGACTGATTCAGATTTGACTGGCATAACCTTCCTGTCATAGACACACATTATACTGGGACAGTTGTATACCCTGGAACTTCCTTCCATAATATTAACTTCTAAACCTTCCCAATGTCCCAGCTTCCGCCTTGCCAGCTGCAAACATCTGTGTTGGCAAGAACAACTTTCTCTTATCTCTTCCTCTATGATTTCTGGCCAAGAGATTTTTCAAAAAGGGAACAGAACTACATAATTCAAAAATAGTAAAAATCCACAGTCTTTGTACTCTCAATCTGTGCCTGAAATATGGAATTTCAACTGTACAATCATTAAAGATATTAACTAAGCAATACAATTTTCCATGTGGAAACCTGAGGAAAAAAGAAAAACAGATCTTTACTTCTATCGAATACTGGGGTAATTTTCTTACTTCATGTTATTCATCAGACAGTGTCACTTACCTTATATACACTGACTGCCTCATGCAGGAACACAAAGTTGTGGCAGGAATGTCTGGGAACACACAGGACACAAATAAAGGACTCATCTTCCTGGCAGAACAACTCCAGTCTCTCTCTGTGCTCACCACAGCACTGCTCTGTTCTCCCATTTGTAGTACAGAGATTCTGCATGATTTCTTTCTCCCGGAAGTCTTTTTATTCACTTTTGTATTCCAGTTTCTGCCCCTGAGGTATTTGATGTATACAGACAACATTCAATCCACTGAATAACTCTTGACAGAAATGTTGTGTTACTTTACATCAAAATCTATCAACAGAGTGATATACTGATGTCCACAATCCAAAATGACTAGAATGCCATGAAAACTGAGCACATTACACTACTATGCATAAACCCAGCTTACATATAGCACACTCACTCTATACTTTTTAGTTTCATTTTTACAACCCAGGAAGTAAGTGACTGTAAAAGGAACAGCCTCCATTTAAAGGGGCAGTGTGCCAGTTAGCGCATGTACATTTTGACAATTATCCCAGTGCGTGTGTTTGTTCACTTAAACACATATTTTTTTTATTCTGTTATATTCAACTTTCAGGATCAGACAAACTTTCACTCAGATGTAAACTACATTAGACATTTTAAGTAAATTCAAATATATGAAAGCAGACAAAACTATGCTTAAACTTCAATCCGAACTGTTTCTCATATTCACTCCTTCTGCTTTTATTTGTTTTGTTTTTTTACTTAGTTAATAAGTGGTCTGGAAGCAGTGACCATTCTCAGCCATTTAACCATGACTCAGACCACAACCCACAGGAAAAATTCCAGAATGTTATTTTTTTAAAGCAGGTAGTTGGATTGGCTGAATTGTTCTTTCTTCAACCACATCCTAAAGTTTTACAAATGGCTCAAGATGATCTTAAACAACATTAACAAAAGACATTAGGCTTAGGCTATGGTTACCACTTATCTGACCAGCTATGTACCGTGAAAAAAAAAAAACATGAACAATGGTAAATGTCCTAAGATTTTAGTGCAAAAAATATTTTCTAACTCTCCCTTAATTATTGCTTAAAACAGTTATAACAGTTATTTTTTTTATCTGAAACATCACAATATGATGTGATGCAACGGGAACAAGTCAGAAATTCTGTAAATCTGAGCTTTTATTTTGCACAAAATGTGAAGTCGAATCCTTTGTACCCATTGTGAATATGTTCTATTCCGCAAAATCTTACATTTATGTAAAAAATGTCACACTATGGGGAACGGAAAGGTGGCAACCCGATGATGTAGATATTCATTAAACACAAGAAGGGCATGTATATTGTAAGTTATGTGGCATCCGTCATTTACATTACTATACAGGTAATGCCAGCAGAGATTTACATTACTACACAGAGAGTGCCTGCAGTAATATACATTACTATACAGGTAATGCCAGCAGTGGTTTACATTACAACGCAGAGAGTGCCTGCAGTAATATACATTACTATACAGCTAATACCAGCAGGGATTTACATTACTACACCGAGAATGCCTGCAGTAATATACATTACTATACAGATAATGCCAGCAGTGATTTACATTACTATACAGAGAGTGCCTGCAGTAATATACATTACTATACTGGTAATGCCAGCAGTGATTTACATTACTGTACAGAGAGTGCCTGCAGTAATATACATTACTATACAGGTAATGCCAGCAGTGATTTACATTACTGCACAGAGAGTGCCTGCAGTAATATACATTACTATACAAATAATGCCAGCAGTGATTTACATTACTACACAGAGAGTGCCTGTAGTAATATACATTACTATACAGGTAATGCCAGCAGTGATTTACATTACTGCACAGAGAGTGCCTGCAGTAATATACATTACTACACAGGTAATGTCAGCAGTGATTTACATTACTACACCGAGAGTGCCTGCAGTAATTATACATTACTATACAGGTAATGCCAGCAGTGACTTACATTACTACACAGAGAGTACCTGCAGTAATATACATTACTACACATGTAATGCCAGCAGTGATTTACATTACTACACAGAGAGTGCCTGCAGTAATATACATTACTACACAGGTAATGTCTGCAGTGATTTACATTACAACACAGAGACTGCCTGCAGTAATATACATTACTACACAGGTAATGCCAGCAGTGATTTATATTGCTGCACAGAGAGTGTCTGCAGTAATATACATTACTATACAGGTAATGCCAGCAGTGATTTACATTACTACACAGAGAGTGCCTGTAGTAATATACATTACTACATAGGTAATGCCAGCAGTGATTTACATTACTACACAGAGAGTGCCTGCAGTAATATACATTACTATACAGGCAGTACCAGTGCTAATTTACATTACTATACAGGTAATGCCAACAGTGATTTACATTACTACACAGAGAGTGCCTGTAGTAATATACATTACTACACAGGTAATGCCAGCAGTGTGATTTACATTACAACACAGAGAGTGCCTGCAGTAATATACATTACTACACAGGTAATGTCAGCAGTGATTTACATTACAACACAGAGAGTACATGCAGTAATATACATTACTATACAGGTAATGCCAGCAGTGATTTACATTACTACATAGAGAGTGCCTGCAGTAATTGACATTACTATACAGGTAATGCCAGCAGTGATTTACTTTACAACACAGAGAGTACCTGCAGTAATATACATTACTATACAGGTAATACCAGCAATGATTTACATTACTACACAGAGAGTGCGAGCTAGGGTTGCCAACTTTCCATGTCAAAAATTCTGGACATTTATGTGAAAGCAAAATGCGTGTAATTTTGATACCCCCCCCCCCCCCCCCACGCAGGCATTCTAGTATCCCATTACTTGGCTATTTCTCCATTCCTCCCCATTCGCCATAAACACTGTTCATACCTCTCACTGTGCATATTGTCTTGTGCTTTGCTTCTACAATAATTACAAATATTTGGAATAAATTTAAAACTTTTATTTCAAATTTTATAGCACAGACACTGATAGACATTTGCTAAACAAAGCAATACAGTCTCACAATGAAAACAGACTTAGCATTCAAACTTCTGTCCTCTCTACCTTTGAAACTCACATTCACTGAATCAGCATTAAATCCCACTTTGAAAGAAAATGCATCTGGCCACTGGCGGATTACATTTAGTTTTGGGCTGTTTTCATATTACATACCCTTGCACATATTTTGAGGACCATGCAAAAGTACTTTGATTCACCTTCCCGATTATATTAAATTATAATATATGATAATTCAATTATATGCTTTGTATAATACAGCACCACTTGTTAAAGCATGTTTTAAATTTATAGTTTTGAACATTTTTCCAGTAAGCAATGCAATGAAACATGTGAACCATTAATGATAAAATTGCCCAGTTCAGAACATTTGAACCATAAAACTTCTGTCATTACAATCCACCAATCTCAGTCAATATGCACAACCTTTGCATAAGTAAAAGTCATCTGAATAATTTCACATTAAAGAAATCTGTTAACTAATGAAAAGGTTGCTGCTATCAAACAACTTTATATTTCATTGTTTCATCTACAAATTCAGTGCCTGCTGCCCTTGAAGAATAAATTGCCTATTTACATTAAAAAATGGGAAACTGGTTATCTGTCCTTCATCTGTGATTTCACACATCTGTCTACCAGCCACTTAGTCACTCTTATACAGTTGAATAAACAGCTGCTGATGAAACACAGACTCAACATTCTGCAGGGAACCCAGATGTGTGTGTGTGTGTGTGTGTGTGTGTGTGTGTGTGTGTGTGTGTGTGTGTGTGTGTGTGTGTGTGTGTGTATGTATATATATATATATATATATATATATATATATATATATATATATATATATGTATATATATATATAACTAAAATTAACCGCACTCAAAAAAATTTGAACGAAGAGAAGAAAATTTAACTAAGAAATGAACTTCGTGACAATAAAAGCATTCAATAAAATAATAAATAACACCAACAACTCTTGTAGAACTTTAGTGCTTTCATCTTATTTATTATCAAGACTTCTTCAGAAAGACATGTTTCAGTTATGAAACATGTCTTTCTGAAGTTGTCTTGATAATAAATAAGACGAAAGCGCTAAAGTTCTACAAGAGTTGTTGGTGTTATTTATTATTTTATTGAATGCTTTTATTGTCACGAAGTTCATTTCTTATATATATATATATATATATATATATATATATATATATGTGTGTGTGTGTGTGTGTATATATATTCAACTAACATTCTATGTACTGATCTATTTCTCTTGTTTCAACACTCTCTAGGTGTCTGAGTCTGACTAAATAATTCATAGACAACTTCTAAATTACCTGGGCACAATCACCTCCATTCCCATTATCATCATGGGTTCCATGATAAGCCATGATGTTGACACTTTCCTAGTCACTTGGCAAAGTATATAAACATAGAAGAAGACAAAGATAATGCTGCAGCTGCCATGACACCTCAAAGGCTACATTCACACATGAATTTTACCCATAGTACCATACTTTGATGACAACAAACTCAAACATAACCATGGTTTGTCAAATATGCAAACTTTCTGTGCAATCATGCCATTTCCCAATTAATGTTGGGCATATACCGTATTTATGTAGCTAGCATGTATATAGAACTACTGGAAGGGCTTAAATCTCAAAATAGTCAGCTCTTCTCTACTATGGAAAGAATGTCATCAAGTTCAAGTCCAAGCAGCTTTGCAGCAGAATATTAGCTGAAAAAAGTCTAGCATTATATAATATCAACAAAACAAATGCCATGATGTTCCACACTAACAGGAAGAGCAAGACACATGGCTGCAGTTTGGTAATCAGTGCTGATAATGGAGAAGAACCTGAAAATGTAATTCTACAGAGTAATGTATTTATTTGCATTTACTGAATTTGAAACTCTAACTCCATCTAGCCCCTTTAAAGCACCAAACAATGTTTTTATGTCAAGCATGTTATATTTTTACAACACAGACATATGCATTAATAAAATAACCATCACATCATAGCAATATACATAAGCTGTGTTTATGACAGTAGTGGAGACAACATCAACAATTATTATCAGTTACTTCATAAAGAATGATAACAAATTTTGATTTTTCACAAGCTCACAAGATATCAGGGGCGGCTCATGCTACTGGGCTGCAGGGCTGCAGCCCCCCAGCTGTAGAAAAAGTAAATAAACAAAAATAAACAACAAAGAAAAGAAAAGCAAATGCGAGTCCCGGAACATAGTGCATGCGCACTTGCAGCATTTCCCGATATCCGGACTGCTGGTGAACCAGTCTGGAGCATGCGCACAGAATCCAGGTTGTCTCACCAGCAGTCCGGATTAAGAAAACAACATTCAGCTCCAAATATTCCAGAAGTCTATGCAGTTGAAACTGCAAAGACTGGAAGGGGATCGGACTGCAACTTCCCCAGGCTGGTGCTCTCACGGGAAGGGGAAGGACTAGGATGAGCCTCATGGAAGGGAAAGGACTTGCTTACAGTAGGAATGGATGGATTTTACAGCTGTTCTCTCATCACAGGCTTTTATAGGATGGATTTTACATTTTGCAGCTGCTCTCTTTCCAATTTTGCTGTTGCTGGAATGGATTTTACTGCTGCAGGTACTGCAACATCAACATACTGGTGCTCTCATAGGAAGGGAAAGGATGAGCCTCACAGAAGGGGAAGGACTTAATTACTGCAGGATTGGATTGATTTTACAGCTGCCCTCTCATCGTGGGCTTTTATATGGCTGGATTGTACATTTTACAGCTGCTGTCTCATCAATTTTGCTGCTGCTGGGATGGATTTTACTGCTGCAGGTAGGGTGTGTGTGTGTGAGAAATGCCCCAGTTGCTACATGGTGGTGGGTAGAGAATACCACAGGCTTGAACCCTGTACCTTGGGCCCAAGTGGCAAGAGCCTAAATTCCCTACCCACCACCATTTGTAAACAAATTGCAGATTTTTTGCCTCATATTTGTTCTGTTCTGTTCCCCATAAAATCTGTGTTTTTTACATTTTTGTTTCTTTACACAGTCAGTAGTACAGTGGTAGCATTGTTGCCTGACAGCTACAGGTTCTCTGGTTTGATTCTTGGCTGGGTTGCATGTGGAGTCTGCATGTCCTCCCTGTGTTTGTGTGGGTTTGCTCTGGTGTCCTCCCATCATACCAAGACATGTGTCTGGAGTGTTTCTCCCTAGGCCTCTGCTAAAAATTTGGCTTTTGTTCCAAGTCAGACTTTCCTGGTTAAAAAAATGTTAAATAAATAAAAATGACAAGCATTTGAATTTCAGACTTCATATTCTTCAGAAAGTACATGGTAACTCAAAACCTTTTATTCTAGCAATTTTCTAAGTTTATAAGATGGATATTTGAAATGTGTCCCTATTTTCTGGACTGTATTCCCCCATTATTGGCTTCCTCCAGGTTTTTTGTGCTAAGGTTGAGATCTATGGTAAGAAATGAATTCACTGAATATGTTTGGGGGCTGTATTCCTCCATTACTGGCTTTGTCCAGGTGATTTGTGCTAAGAGGTTGAGAGCTATGGTGGGAACTGAATTCACTGAATATGTTTGGGGGCTGTATTCCCCTATTATTGGCTTTGTTCAGGTGTTTTATGCTAAGAGGTTGACAGCTATGGTGAAAACTGAATAAACTAAATGGTAGCCATTTAAGTTTCAGTCTTCCTCTCTTTCACAAAACAGCTGATTTGGCACAGTGGTATGTTGCTCTGACTGTTTTGCTCAGGGTCCTGGCAGTGAAATGTACGGTGGTAGTAAAGCATTTTATTCTAGCAACTTTTCAACATTATACCAGCAATGTTTAAAATGTCTCCCTGGTTTTTGGGCTTTTGTCCCCCCCTCCAATAAATTTTGGCTTTTTCCAGATTTCTTGTGCCGCAAAGTTCAGAGATACAGCTGAGTGTTAAGTAGATTTTACAAGGAGCTAAGAGCTGCATGTGAGAAAAAGTTTAGTGCTGCTTATGCGGAGTCTGCTTACATTGTTAATAGCACAACATGTAGTGTACTTGCTTTTGATGCAGAAGGCTGTGGGCAGTATGCAGTATTTACATCTGTGCAGTAGTTATTTTGAGATTTTCGAGTAGTAGTTTTTAAAGTTATAAAACCTGTGGTGTGTGTATGTATATGTAATTATAATTGTTGTGGTTGTTGGGGTATGATTTGGAAGCATTACGTTTTAAAGGCTGAACCATGTGTATAGAAGTTTTGTTTATTTCTGGTGGGGGCAGTCTTAAATATAAAAGTAGTGTGATGTATTTCTATTGTTGTAGCTTTTTCAGCGTACTTTTTGCTTACAGATAGAAAACGTTCGAGCATAGTGGCTGAATTCAATTACTGTGCTTTGCTTTGGCACCTTTTTCATTTTAAAACTGTGTATGAAGTTTTTTTCTTTTGTCTGATGATGTCTTCCAAAGGTGGAAGACGAAAAGCGCTTCACATTAAACGTTTTTGGAGTTATTCTAGCCAGATCGGGGCCTGTGTTGTTTTGTTCGTTTTGGAGAGTTTGTTGTTCCAGTTATTTTCAGTCATTTCAGAATAGTTTGCTTTTATAAGCAGCAAAGTTTGTATTTTGTTTTTACTGATGTCCAATAAATTTACAATGTACTGTTTTCATTATAATCCCATTACAGCCATTGCTGCTGTTGGGCATGTTCGTTAATAGATCATTGTGATGTCCTTTAGCTTTAATTTGCTAGTGTGCATTGTGTAGTATGTAGTACTAGGGTTCAGTCTGTAGTTTTGTGTTTTTCTTTGCTTTAGCTTTAATTTGCAATAAAAACAGTCTTAATTATACACTTGGCTTGTGTGTGGGTATGGTTGGTTTGTGAATATTTTTACTTTTTTTAAATAAACAAGTGCCTATTTAATGAGTAGTGTGTTTTTTTCCTTTAAAGTTTACTTATTGTTATAACTGATTAATTTGTTTTTTGCAGTAATGCTTAACTTCATTTAAATGGTTTGTGAGTTTTCATTATGCTGTAATAACGTCACAATGTTGTACCCATAACTGTAATCCTGCATCTCCTTTAACATCTCTGGTGATGTCATGTGGGGTGTGGCCAGTGTCAAATTGGCTACACCCCCTGTCCTACTGACCACACCCCCATGTCCCACTTTGGCCTTGTTAAAAGGTGGCACCCCTAATAAATGTATGCACAACTTGCTTCTGATATAGCTATACAGCATCAACACCGAAAAAAATACACTGTAGTGAGAAATGTTTCGAACCAGTATAAGGGGAGATACAAATTCAATAAGAAACAGAGTTCTTCAGATTTCTTAAGTACGTACAATTTATCAGTAACCACTGTCCATTATGGAGCTGTGAAACCATGTGTCTAAGGTAATGCTGAAGAAAATGAGAATTAACATTATACAGAAATCTTAAAGAAAGGCGGCTGCCGACTTTTCAGATGTTCAAAGTGGGAGATTTTTGGTGGAAACATGAAATTTCTCAGGACAAATTCCACCCCCAGCCAATGCAAAAGACTAAACATAATTTTTTTTTTGTCAAAATAAAAGCTTACTGTTTCATCATTTCGGTTACTAAAGCTGTTTCATATAGTATTCAGGTCTTTCATATAAAAAACAACTTTTATGCAACTATTAAAGGATGCTTATAAAATTTATTTCTCATAAAATCTTAGGACATTTGACATTTTTTTTTTTTTTGTTTGTTTTTGCAGGAAACAAGTGTCCAAATAGGGACTGTCCTGTGCAAACGGGACAGGTGGTAACCTATAAGAAAAACAGTGTGTCTGGTTATTATTAGAGTAAACCAATATGGAAAATACTTCTGTATGACTGTGATGGTAGATGGCAGTGACTGTATGACCATGCTGAGTTGCTCGGTTTCAAAGCTGCTGCAAAAACTCCAACTCATGCTCAGCATTTTTTCACTCCATCCCCTCATACCTCCTGCCCCTTATCATTAACCTTCCTAATGACATCCCTATGCATGACCTAATCCTTTATGTTAAAGATATACTTTTACATTAAACAAGTAAGTGTCTCAGTTAGTATTTGGCTTGCAATGAGCAGCATTCGACCTTCACCACAGATGATGCCACGGTGCTAACAAAAGATGATTGACTTCAATAATTGGCTTAGTTTCTGGTGTCTGTCCACGGGAATTCAATATTTGTCAGCATGGGAGGATATGGTTAGCAAATGACATTACTTTACAAAGGATGGTCTGCACCTATCTCCCCTAGGCTTCAAATATTGGCTAAAACTTTATCCATCCCTTTAGAGCTTTTTTTAGACACTTCCAAGCTGCCCAACCTACCGACATAACAAATACATCCCAAAGTAACCTGAAGGTGTTGTTGCTCAATGCAAGGAGACTAAACAAGAAACTCCACACCCTACAAGCTATCCTCACTCTGGAGGATATAGGCATCTGTATCATTACCAACACATTGTTTAAATCCACAGAAAGTACTCCTGCAGTGGAAGGTTTCAGGGCCTCCCACACATTTAATCAGCTGTACAGGCAGGGACAGAAGCTGGTGGAGTATCAGTCAGTATTAGAAACAAGCATAACTCTGCATTGGTTAAATAGGACAATGCCCTGGTATTTATCCACACGCAAATCACCATAGCAAATTCCGATACCATATCCTAGGAAGCTATAGGTCATCCTCTATGTCCCTATAAACCCTTAGCTCATACCTAGACCTACTGGAGACACTCACCATTAAACCAAGTATCCTATTCATAGGAGACTTTAACTACCCATCTATAAACTGAAAAACATATACAGCCTCATACCCACAGGTGCAATGATTCCTGGAGTTTATTAATGCAAACACCTTTGACCAGATAGTGCGCACTCCCACCAAAGGTTCAAACGTAACAGACCTGGTACTCATTAATATAGGGGTGCACTACACCCTACCAGTGTCGCATCCTACTGGTGAGGTCAGACAACAAAGCTGTCTCCTTCAAAATAAAACTCAATTCCATAACCCTGCAAGCCATGTAACAGTTAGGAACTATTCTTAAGCAAACTACATCCTGTTAAGCAATAGTTTGTCAAAATTCAGTGCCTCTCCCAACCCTGAGTTCTCAGCAATCTATGTAGAATTGTTCACAGAGACCCTGCATGCCTACTAGAAGTGGGTCCATATTAGAAGACCGAAGATCCGTTTGAGCGAATCTAAAAAGAGTGACACATATTGTGAGAACAATGGAAACAGCGAACGTCCAAAACCGAGAAAGTTGAAATGTCGATTTGTTATGGTTGGCCCGTCTGCAGTATAGCTCCATAAGGTAGGTGTGCTATAGATACGGACCTTAGGGTTAGGGTGCGGGTTAAGGTAAGTGCATAGATAGGTAAATTATGTAAGGTTTGGAGTAGGGTTAGAAGTAGGGTTTTTTTAAGTGTATGTGTGTGGATTATTTGTTTTGTTTGGGTATGTCTCCGTAGGGTAAGTGAGCAATAATTATGGACCTTAGGGTTAGAGTGTGGGTTAAGGTAAGTGCATAGATAGTAATGTATGTAAGGTTTAGTGTAGGGTTAGAAGTAGGGTTTGGTTAGTGTATGTATGTGATGTTTGGGTACGTAGTATGTAGCGCGTGGTGGGATTGGCCGACTATGACGATTCGAGATTTTAAATTTCGTGGTTTAAGGGTTTCGGCACATTTGAGGTTCGGGCTACATGTGTCGCTGTTGTAGTATTCGCTCAAAAGCGTTTTTGTGCTGATAATATAGACTGCTAGAAGTAAACCCAAAAACAAACTATACAAACAAACAAACAAACCACACTTGTGGAATGCTAACCTTAGCAGGATATATAACAAAAGGAAAAAAAAAACTTATTGCTAAAATCAGGAAGAATAATTCCCATAATGACAAGAGCTCTGTAATTAAACTAAACAGGAAACTTAGAGGACTAATTAAGTCCAATAAGGCCAATTACGAAAACAAAATAGCATCACAGGCTAAAGCCAACCACAAGGTCTTCTACAACTATGTCCAAAACCTCAAAGGCAGCACACATCAGTGTGCCGAACTGTTGTTCAGTGGTGCCACCTTTACTGAGCAAGGCAACATAGTGAATTTGCTGGGTGACAAATTTAGCTCATACTCCACCCCCCACTCCCCCTCAGTCTCTCCCATGAAATATCTAGTACCATAATTCCCCAACTATTAACAGGGAGCAGGTCCTAATGGCACTTGCTTAAGCCAAAAGCACAGCCTCAGTTGACCCCTACAGTATCTGGTGATGCATTCCAAAAAGCTTGAAACATGACCTATTAGGGCCACTTGAGTAACTTTTCAACTATGGCAACAAAACAGGCTTTGTACCACGAGAGTGTAAGACTGCAATGGTTATCCCACTTCACAAGGATGGACCATCAACCAACCCTGGAAACTACAGCCCTATTTGTCTGACTAGTCTATTGTGGAAAGCCATGGAACAAATTATCATTGAAATGATCAACTTGCTGTAACTTGCTACACATCCTTCCATCAAGGATAGGACTCTGGTCTTGAGTAGTACCCCTCCTTACAGAAAATGCCACCAAGATTCAAATAAAAGAAAATTTGTTTCAACAACTGGCTCAGTAGTTGGTCTCTGTGATGACCCACCACTGGACCAGAAGTCAAGGAGCCTCAGTCCTGACCACTGGCACCTGTGGGGGATGTTCACTGAGAGGATGATAGGTACATACACAGTATTTCCAGATGCAGCACTTTCCCTTAAGAGCACACAGAGACCACAGTCAGTCCAGGGCTCATTTTTCCCCCGTTCTCCAGATCCCCAATAAGACTCCCCACTGGCACAGCTATAGAGTTGAGTTCTTAGCCAGAGTTCCAAGCCAAGTCCTCTAACATTCTCTTTGTCCAACCAGTGCTTTGTGTCCCTGCCCAAGTTGCTGACACACACACTCTTGGAGATTTATTTTACACACACACACACACACACACACACACACACACACACACACACACACACACACACACACACACACACACACACACACATACACACACACACACACACACGCACACACACACACACACACACACACACACACACACACACACACACACACACACACACACACACACACACACACACACACACACACACACACATGTGCACATGAACATGCACACATACACTCACACACATGCACACACACCTGGGAAAGCCTGGCTTAGGTTTACTAGCTATGTACTCTTCTGCCCAGACTATAAGGTAGTTAACACTGCCACCAGAACCCCTTATCAACTACTTTAGTGCCCTTAACAAAGGGTGTCCAATCTTACTGTGCAGTATTAATATTAATATTAATATAAATGGTAGTTTGACCAAGAGCAAGGGTGTTAGGAGTGGCTCACACAGTGTCACCAAATAAATATGCAAGAACTCTCAAAACTTAAATATCTCTACACAGATCAAAGACAATGAAATATTTAAATATATTTAATAATAAATAATAAAAGAACAACACAATACCAAATATATATTCACAGTGACATCAGAGATGAAAACCACAGGAAATATTTAAAACAACATTGCAGGACAGTCTCTGATAAATAAAGAAAAATATCTATACTAAGCTTCACTATATTCTTGACTGAATCTAAGAGAATTATACTATAACCTAAGAACATACTAATACAGCAAGGCAGATGTGCTGAATGGATCTTCTTGTTAGGTCAAAGACAGAATGCAGAATGATCTGTCCCACTCAGAGACTTCTCAAAATAATATACCAACTATTACTGCTGGGATAGCTTGCAAAATGCTTCTTGTCATGTGACTTCTAGTTCTCAGGCCAAAACAACCATTGATGGCAGCTGGTAGCATTTAGCATATATCTGTAAAAATACATAGACAAGGGCTTTCACTCAGATCTTTAGCAGATGCTGGAAGTCATAAAACAATTGTATTCCTTCATGCTTTCAAAGGTAGTAATTAATTCACCGTAAAAACAATATAGAAAGCTTCTAGTAAAGACATGTTGTCTCTAGCTGCATTGAAACCTGTCAGAGAGCCTCTTTATGGTGTAGCCTTTATGGTGTAGCCTATAAAGTAATTTTGTTTCAGATATTTCTCTAACGTTTGCTGCACTGAGGTTAACACTCCAGTTTCCTCTGTTAAGCATATACATTTAAACAGTTACTATAGTGCATGTACATTTCTGTTCTCTCCAGTAAAGCACACTATGGATGCATTTCTAACACAAACACTTTATAAAATGCCTTTTCAACACACGTCTGTAGAAACCAGTTTGATATACACATGACATACAGTTCTAATGCATTTGTAACACAAGTATCTTATATGACATACAGATCTAATACATTTATAACACCAGCATCTTCCATAAATTAGTTTGATATTCACAAATGACATATAATTATTTACAAAATTCTGGCTAGCTGTGCTGTCAGTATCTCCTTCATCACATCTCTTCCCCCATTTGAAGATTCAAGCTAGTTTTTCAAGTGAACCTTGAGAAATGTTGCTTGACAGGGATGAGCCTATCTGGGAATACATTCCCCCATACCCTGTCTTGAGATTACAGCTGCTTTGGTATTGCTGACACCCATACAGTGCTGCACTGTCATATCACATGCCTGCAACTCTAGGCTCCACCATAGTAATTTGTGATTTTGCTGGCTGGCTCCCTGTAGCCATAGAGCCCCCTCAAACTCCTCCTGCCTTCTACTGCAAATATTTAGCACCAGGGCATCCCTATTATGGTAAGGTTTCATGGTGTTAACATGGTATAATTTGTGCCTCTACCTCCTGCCTAGCAGTTCTACCAGGTAGTTAACATCACTGACCTTCCTTAATACATTGAAAAGTCCCTCCCAAGTTGCCTGCAGCTTATTGTGTCTGACAGGAATGAGAACCATAACTTGCTGTCCCACACCATACTCTCTAGCTTTAGCATTCTTGTCATACCACACCTTTTTCTACTGTTCGGCACCTGCCAGGTTCTCCTGGACCAAGCCCGTAAGTTCCTGGAGCCTTGTCCTGTTGTTTAGGACATATGCCACAACAGACTCCTTGTGGGATTCATACTCACCCTTCCACACATCACAAATCAAATCTAAAGATCCCCTCATTCTATGCCCATACAGCAAATCAAAAGGTGAGAAACCTGTAGATTTCTGAGTAACCTCTCTGTAAGCAAACAACAGATTTGGCAAATATTTGTCCCAATTCCTCTTAAACTGGTCTGCGAATGCCAGCAGCATGGTCTTTAGTGTAGAGTTTAACCTCTCCACCAGACCACTAGTCTAGGGATGGTAGGAGGTGGTCTTTTGGTGCTTCACTCCAAAATGCATCCACAAACAAGCTAGCAGGTCTGACATGAAATTGGCACCTATGCCAGTCAGTATATATTTTGGGAAACCAACCCTGCTCTAACAAAGCATTTGCCACCTTATCTGCCTCAATAGAGGACAACGTTACTGCCTCAAGGTATCTGGTAGCATAATCTACTACCATTAGGATATACTTCTTCCCTGTGGAACTTGGGGTACTCAGTGGCCCCACAATATCCACAGCTACCCTCTGAAATGGCTCCTCAATCACAGGCAAAGGCATTAAAGGAGCTTTTACCTTGTCTCCTGCCTTGCCTACCTTTTGGCATTGCTCACATGTCCTGATGTACCCTGTTTCATCTCTGGAAATCCCAGAATCCCAGGCCAATAGAAGTTCTGTATAATACAGGTCTTTGTATGCTTTATTCCTATATGACCCATTATCACTCCCTCCTTGGTCAGATCCGACCACAAACTGATAACCCTGGACATCCTCACCCCTCCACCTCCCCCAGTCAAAGAAACCATAGTCAAAAACCTTTCCAAAGCAAACTTCAAACTACCTGCATCCAAAGTGGAAAGCTTCACTATTCCCTTGCAGAAGGATAATGATATCCAGGTTGTGGAATCTTACACCAAGGCACTCTATATGCATCTTCAGGATTGCATGGAACGTGCTATCCCAAATAAAACCAAGACTCCTTCCTCAAGCAAGAAGAAACCAGTCTGGTTGACCCCGGCCATAAGCAAACTTTACAATAAAAGGAGGAGACTTATACAAAAAAGGGCCAAATCTCAAGTAGAAAAATCATCCCTGATCAGCATTAGTAAGAAATTGAGGGCCTCATCAAGTCAACTAAAGCTAATTTTGAAAAGAAAGTTGCCAAGGATAACCATAAGAACTTCTATGGCTATGTCAAAAACCTAAATGGCAATGCTCAGGTCTGTTCTGAGCTAGTACAAAATGGAACAAAATACACTGACCCTTCTGACATTGCCAACATCTTGGCTGACAGGTTCAGTGCAAATCCCACCCCCCCACCCCTCACCACCTACAGGGCCTATTACCATTCCAGGGGATTGTGTAAGTCCAATTATTACTGATACATTGGTTAACAAGGCTTTATCTAAAGCTAAAAACACTGCCTCCATGGGACCAGATGGTGTCCCAGGCTGTGTCATACGCGAGCTCCAAAAGGAATTAACCCCGCATCTTAATACCCTGTTCAGTCTCAGCCTCTCCACAGGATATGTGCCCATAGAATGGTGCACGGCAACGGTGGTCCCGCTACACAAGGGTGGGGCCACAACTGACCCTGGGAACTACCGACCAATAAGCCTGACCAGTGTGATCTGTAAGGCTATGGAGCAAATCATTATGGAGCTCATAAATGGAAAGATTGGGAACCTCCAGTCGCTGGACCCCACACAGTTCGGCATCGTCAAGGGCAGATCATGCCTCCTGAACCTGGTGGATTTCTTTGAGACAGTTACTCAGGCTATAGATAAGGGAAAGGAGGTACATGCAGCTTACCTTGACCTTGCTAAAGCATTTGGCACCATTCCCCATTCAGGTATTATGGATAAGCTCAACAGCCTGGGCATAAACCCTTACGTCACAAGATGGATCGCAAACTGGCTCTCAGACAGATCCCATAAAGTAAGAGTAGCAGGGTCTATGTCCGAATCCAGACCAGTAACGAGTGGTGTGCCTCAGGGCTCTGTCCTGGGGCCTCTCCTGTTTGGCATATACTTCTCAGAAGTACAGGCAAGCACGGAAGGGCTGTGGCTGACTAAGTTTGTGGATGACTGCAAACTGGGTGCTATAATAGAGTCTCCAGCTGACATGGAGATCCTCCAGAAGGGCCTAAATGAGACTGATGCATGGTGTCAAAGCCATGGTCTCAAGCTAAATGCAAACAAATGCATAGTAATCCCCTTTGGAAAAAACAGAGTACCAGCAAACTACAACATAGGAGGTAATCCCCTGAAATCTGAAGAAGAAATAAGGGATCTAGGGACCCAAGTAGATAGTCAGCTTTCCTTTAATAACCATGTTGCCAAAGTGGTTAGAAAATCCTTCTATGTGACCCATCTGATCACGAAAGGGTTCGCATCAAGATCTAAGGATGTAATGGTGCCCCTCTACTCTTCCCTCATCAGACCCATTATTGAGTACAATGCACCAATTGGAATGTACCTGGCTAGACATCTCCAGCAGCTGGAGAGACCACAGAGGTACCTAACCAAGAGGATTACTGGCCTCAAACAGTTGCCCTATGCAGCACGATTGAAAAAGCTAAGACTGCTCTCTGTTGCATACTGCTTTCTCAGAGGTGATCTCTGTCTAACGTACAGAGCCATGTCCAACCTAGAATTGTTGAATATGCTCCATCTTAGCAAAACCAAATCTACTCGAGCTACATGCTCTAGGGATATAAACCTCAACACAACAATGAATAGAATATGCTGGCGGGATAGATTCCCTTCGCAGAGACTTCCCTTACTATGGAACAGGGTCCCGAGCTACATAAGACAGAGCCCCTCACTATCACTCTTCAAAAGGAACCTTGATGAGTGGATGGGTAACAGAAAGTTCACACCAGGGATCACACCAACAGCACTACTAGATAGGGGCCAAGGGTACTAGCTGCTAGTACAAGAGTCTAGGGAACTACGAAAGGGGTGGTGAATACCACACAATGTGGCTGGGCTAATATATGCCTTCGGTCAGATAACCCAGTACCAACCTATGAACCTATAAAAGGAATATCATGGGCTATGGCTAGAAGTGCCAGATTGAAGGCTCTGGGCATTACCAACTGCTGTATTCTCTCACCATCTAGCCCTCTCTCAAGGGTCCATTCCCTATACAGTAATCCTTTGTCCCAGTATACAATCTCCCCCTTTTCTTGAGAATCAGGTGGCTCCGTCACTACCTCCCTCAAGCCTTGTATTGTAGGGTGTGAGAGCTGAGTCTGTCTTAATTCTCTCTCTCTCTCTCTGTAACCCTTCCCAGCTCCCCTTCCACAGGAAGTCTGGTGTCCTCTGACAGCGGTGTCTCCCTGTCAGCCTGGGTACTACTACTCATCTCTGCTCTTGCTGTCACTCTGTCCAAGGGAACATCAGTGCGCACCAGCAGCTGTGGCTTACCTTCAATCTCCCTGCTACAGGATAGCTCCCTCTCTGAAGTAACCAACACACCAGTCCTGGCTTCAAGTCTGCGGTCTGCCTGGGCTCCCCCAGGCTACCAGACCGACAAGCCTGATCTCCAAGCTGACTCTGACTGCATGTAACTGCAAGCACACAAGGTACTGCATTATCAAAATCATTCCCTATTAGAACACTTCCAGAGATAACCTCAAATACACCTACTTGCTTTCTTCCTTTACCACTCTACCAGTCAAGGTGAACCCAAGCCAAAGGTATTTTGAATAGGTTTCCTCCTAAAGCTCTGACTGGAGTAGACTGCCCAAGCAAGTAGTGCTCCTCTTTAACCATTGCAGGCTTCACGATGGTTAGGTCAGAGTCTGTCTCTCTTTGAGCAGTGGCCTGTTTCCCATCTACTAAGATAGGATATAACCTCTTGTGGTAGTTTGGTACCCTTGTTGTCTCCAGACAACTTACTGTTGGCATTCTGTCATTCCCACTTGCTGGCTCCCCTACCTTTTGTTTCCCACCTTGCCTGCTTGGACATCTATATGCTACATGGCCCCACTGGTTACATTTAAAACATTTAACCCTTGATCTTGGCCATGTTCCTGAACTAGTGGCTTTCCTTGCCAATGATGGACTGTGTTTGGGTGGGTTAGGCTGCCCACCATGGGTTCTCTTAGAGCCATGTGCAGCACTGAGTATCCCTTTTCTGTACAGTGATGTCCTGCTTGCTAGATATAGGTCTCCATTTCTCCTAAACTCATCTGCGGTGTTACATTCTCTATTTGCCAACCAGATCGTCATGTCCTCAGGCAAAGTGCTAAGGGCTTGTTCCCTCACCAAAAGTCTGCCAGCCCTTCAAAACTGGTGACCTGACACTCACTCACCCACCTATGAAAATAAGTGCTTAACTCAGCAGTATATTCACACAGATGCACTTTCATCTGCCTTGCATCTATGCTCATGAAACTCTTTTATATAAGCTTCAGGTGTTAACTTAAACATTCCAATAGATAATTTTTAACTGTATTATAATTTAAGCAATCAGTATCAAACAATTTAGAAAAAAGCAGTTACAGCTTTACCATGGAGTAAGGGGGTCAGAGGCCTTGGTCAACATTATACTGTTTACATACTCTTTCAAATATATGAATAAAACTATCAAAATTATCACCCTCTGTAAACTGTGGAAGAAATTTACTGACATTTATTGTTTCTGGGGTTTGGTTACTCCCTTCCCTGTTACCTCCATGATCCTGGCAAAGAGTCAGCATTCCCTTTTTATGTTGCTTCTGCCTTTCATTTTCTTCAGCTTCAAGATGTCTCAGTCTATCTGCTGATTCTAATTTCATTTGTTTCTTTCACCTTTTCTTCAGCCTGTAAATGCCACAGTTTCTCTGCTGATTCTATTTCCAAATATTTGTCTTCCAGTTCAAGTCTCTAACTCCAGATGGATTTTTACATCCTCTAAAGAAAAGTTGAACGGTCCATTTTCTGAGAGATGTACATCCCCAAGGCCAGTCTGGTTGTCTTCCTGGTTGCTGGTCTGTGATGCATCTGTGACTAAGACTGCAATCATTCCAGCTTTAGTCAGGTTGGCATGCAGCAGTCGTCAGCTTGCCATAATCCTCTGCAGACATCCTTTGCCTGCTGTCCCTGTTTAATGATGCTAACAAAAATAAATAAATAAAACTATTGTGATATGAAACTCTGAATGTTCACTGTGTAGCTGCTTGAGAGTACAAACACCTTCTTTAGTGACGACTGTTTACAGGCTAAGGAGTTCAGTATCCACACCATTGAATCCTAATATGTGATGTGGTAATCCCACCACTGCTAGTCAAATGTGATGTGGATATCCCACCACTGCCCACCAAATGTGACAACCCTCCATTGCCAACCAATAATCAAGGAGCTTAAATCCTCACCACTGGCAAAAGTGGGGGGCATTCACTGGGAGGATAAAAAGTAGACACACAATATTTCCAGACCAAGCTCTCTGCATCAAGTGCAATTTCCCTTAACAGCACACAGAGACCACAATCAGTCCAGGTCTGGGTTTTCCCTGTTTCTCCAGATCCCCATTAAGACTCCATACTGGCACAGCTATAAAGTTGAAATCTCAGCTGAGTGACCAAGCCAGGACCTCCAGCACTCTCTGCCAAATCAGTGCTTTATGTCCCTGTCCAAGTAGCTGACTCGCACACTCTTTGAGGTTTGATTTACAAACACACACACACACACACACACACACACACACACACACACACACACACACACACACACACACACACGCACACACACGCACACACACACATACATGGGAAAGTCTGGCACATTTTACTACCTATGCTCCCTTCTGCCCAGACTATAAGGTAGTTACCACTTCCACCAGAACCCCTTATCAGCTACTTTAGGGCCCTTAACAAAGGGTGTCCAATCTTACTGTGTAATATTAATATTAATACAAATGGTAGTTTGACCAAGAACAAGGCTGTTAGGAGTTGCCCACACAGTGTCACCAAATAAATATGCAAGTACTCACAAAACTTAAATATCTCTAGACAGATCAGTCACAATGAAAGATTTAAATATATTTAACAATAAACAATAAATGGACAAGACAATACTAAAAATATATTCACTGTGACATCAGAGTTCAAAACCACAGGAAATATTTAAAACACCATTGCAGGAGAAAAATATCTAAACTAAGTTTCACATTATTCCTGACTGAATCTAAGAGAATTATGCTATAACCTAAGAACTTACTAATAGAGCAGATGTGGTGAATGGATCTTCTAGTTGTTGTCAGCTCCAAGACAGAATGCAGAATGCTCTGTCTCACTCAGAGGCATCTCAAAATAATATCTCAAATATTACTGCTAGGATAGCTTGCAGAATGACATTACTTCTTGTCATCTGACTTCTAGTTCTCAGGCCAAAACAGCCATTGATGGCAGCTGGTAGCATTTAGCATCTACTTGTAAAAATACATAGACAAGGGCTTTCATTCAAATCTTTGGCAGATGCTGGAAGTCACAAAATAATTGCATTGCTTTATGCTTTCATAGGTAGTAATTAGTTCCCCCTAAAGACAATACAGAAAGCATTTAGTGCAGACTTGGTGTCTCTAGCTGCAATGAACATGTTAGAGAACCTCTTTGTGGCATAGCCTATAAAGTAATTTAATTTCAGATCTGTTTCTAAAGGTTTTTGGACTGAGGTTAACATTCCAGTTTCCTCTGTTATGCATATGCATCTAAACAGTTACAGTAGTGCATGTACATTTCTGTTCTCTCTAGTAGAGCACACTGTGGATGAATTTCAAACACAAAATTTTATAAAATGCCTTTTGAACACACATCTGTACAAACCAGTTTGATATACACGTAGCATACAGTTGTAATACATTTGTAACACAAGAATCTTATATGACATACAGTTCTAATACATTTGTAACACTACCATCTACCATAAATTAGTTTGATATGCACAAATGGCATATAATTATTTACAAAATTCTAGCATACTTTGTTGGCAGTATCTCCTTTGTCGCAGTGTCATTCCATAGTTGTCTGATATTTGTATCCCTGAAACAAGATTATTGACAATCCTATTTGCTTTGCCAGTGATGGTCTACACCTTTTGAGGGTTTACATATACTGTTCAAAACCTTTGTTCCCTTCATTGTGCCTTCTTTAGTCAGAGTTTATCTAGTGAACATCCCAACATAACCAATAACTCAAATTATAAATTAGACCAAATAAATATGGCCATTCTCAATACCAGGAGAATAAATAACAAACTGTCTGATCTGCAGGCACTTCTCTGCCTAAACAAGTCCATGCTTGTGTATTAACTGAGACATGGTTCAAATTGCAGTGACAGCATCCCCTCTCTGCCTGAGTTCTATATCTGTTACACATTCATGCCTACTGGAATGGTGATGATGTCTCAGTTTTTCTTAGGTATTTCACCTCTTCCATAGCGATACCCAATGGCCCTCCTAGTGAACTCTTTGAACTCCATCTTATAAGTTGTTATAGGTCCCCTTCAATGGCCTGACATTACCATGATACGTTTCTTGCATTTTTAAAAACATTTCTATTAAAGATGGGTTTTTAATACTCACAGAAAAGACATAAAAAAGAAAGAAAAACTTTAACTACCCCTGCATAAATTGGAGTACTAACACATCTAACACTGGGTATGTACATTTCATAGAATGAGTGCATGAGAATTCCTTGGATCAAACTGTCTGTAACCCCCATCAAGGGCAGAAATATCCTGGACCTAGTTCTCACAAACTCAGCTTCGGCTTGCTCCCTGCCCATGGTTGGTCCCTCAGTTGTTAAGTCTAATCACAAACTGGTTAAATTTATGCTCAGAACATCTACTGCCATGGTTACCAATACATATACATAAAATTTACAACAGAAGGAAGAAACTGCTTAGATTACCTCATAAGCCTAGAACCTCACTTCACCAAGACATTATAAAATATCATAACAAAACAATGAAGGCAGCGATTAAAACCAGTAAAGCTTCACATAAACCTAGGCTCGCTACTTTGGTTAAGGATAATTAGAAGTCCTTCTTCAGCAACATTACAAAACTAAAGAATAATTCGCATCGCTTCTCAGAGGCTATCTATAATATCACATACTATTCAAATCCTTGCAACATTGCCAATCTATTGGCTAACAGGTTTGCTGTAAATTTCTCGACTGAAACTGTCATTTCCACCACATACATATTAGAGGCACCCCCCTCCCCCCATGTCACTGTCTCCAAGGGCTACTGCCTTAAAGTACTATCTAAGGCAAAATATATATCTTCAGCGGATTCTGGCAATGTACTGTGCTGTCTTATAAACAGTATCAGTAAAGTCCTTTATTGTTCAACCTAAATCTTGCCACAGGGTCAGGCAATGCACACTGCAGTGTTGATTCCCCATTCATAAGGGTGGCCCTACCACTGATACAAGCAGGTATAGACCCATCTATAGGGATTGCTGGTGCAAAGATCTCAGCTTGTGATATACATATTGGGAGAGGCTGGGAGGGGGATCGCTTCTTATAAAATACAATATATATATCTATATATTTATATATATAGACACACACACACACACACACACACACACACACACACACACACACACACACACACACACACACACACACACACAAACATATGTATATAGATATATGGGTTTACTTCAAAATGCCAAAATCCTACTTATCTGACTTTCATATAACCGAGACTAAAATTCAGAAGACCGACCGCTCAGAACACTGACTTTCAACTCCAGATAAGTAACCGCTTGACCACCATGTTCAGCTTTGCCCCTTACCTCTGCGTAGTGCAATTGCAGAGTTGGTATATTTAGTTGGGGATAGTGTGGGGCACAGCCCCCTACATAAGGGCATGTAAGGGTGAAATCCCCCACATGTGTGGGTTTAATTTGCTTCTGTTTTTTTGGCAAAGCAGTTAGTTACCTGGAGTTCAAAGTTGGTGTTACGAGCTGACAGACTTCTGAGTGTTTGCTTTGTCATCTCAGTTATATGAAAGTCGGGTAAGTGAGATTTCGGGTTTGTAAAGTAGACCCATATATCAAATATCAAAGTAGTTTCCAGTTTGACCTAATAATTTGATCGTCAGAGTTTCACTTAAAAGCAATTTGTGGGCATAAACTGTATCTGAGAAATACCAGAGTCTCTCTGTTCTCAGTGTTGTTCAAAGTTCTTACACAAAAGATGAACCCTCAAATTTGTATTGAAATTAATTTACTAAAACTGCTAGGAAAAAAGTCAGCAAACCATCGTGTACCATGGCACTCCAAGTTTACACAAGAGCATACTTAGCTACTGTGCAGTCATCAGCACATGCATCTGTTATGCATATCCCCACAGATATACATACACACTATATGGATAAAAAATGTTGTTCCCTGGAAACAAGTAGAGAACACTTTTGCAGGAAAGTATGCAAAGAAAATATAGGACAGCGATGGGTGCCAGGTAAATGTGGCCATCCCTAGCAGCATGTAGTCTGAGTTAAAACCAACAGATCCTGATCCATGACCTGCTTTGTCATCTCAGGCACAGTACTGTCCTACACTTACAAATGTGTGCCCCCACTTTCCAGAGAAGAAGCCTAGAGCATCTGGGAAATGGGTGGGAGACTGCAAGGCAGTAAAGAAGTTTTTTTTTAATTTTATTTATCCTTTGTCGACTGGGTTAGTCCAACAAGGGACTCTTTTTGGGGAAGACCTGAGGTGGTATTTACACTACTAGATAACAAAATTATGTTCCCTTCCATTATCATAAGACATACTCAGACTATAGTTATATCCACAGTGATGTATGAATAATAGCTTACCCATGGACTCCTGCATAGAAGTAACATAAACAAACAAATAAAAACAGCAAACATTTCAGGCCTCCACTGGTTAGCCTGATTGTCTGTGACTTCTGGTTACTTTGTATTATGTAAAGAAACCATGTCAGAAGCTGCGAGACCCTAAGTGTTCCACTGTGACACCACTAAATAACTAAGGTAATGGGGACTGATATATAGCAGTAATTTTAAATTAGACATCTAGGTACCGTCAAGTGTCCAATCGCAGACTAGTACTTGTTGTATGGACAAACATACACAAGCAATTGCTGGAAGATTTTTTTTACACAGATACACACGCACACACACCCGCACACGCACACACACTCACACACTCACACACACACACACACACACACACACACACACACACACACACACACACACACACGCACACTCACATGCACACATACATATACATAAAGCAAATGCTCAGCTAATTCCCACATGTCAGAAAAGTAAATGACCCAGTATAGGATGAAATAATATAAGACCAATGAGGTGGGAAAAAAAACATATCCATGTGAATGTAACTGCCCACTGATATCACTACATTCCTTACTCATAAAACTTTGCAATAGGCGTGCACAAAATGGATAATTCATACCTATTTTTCCTCAGTATATACATACAGGACATGATCTGAAATCAATGATTTATCACAGTCTGTCTATTTATCAAAAGTAAAAAGTTATACGTTTACCTGAAATATCCAGCAGTTGTCTGGTATAAATATGCTGTGCTAACAAACTTCTTCTACAAAGCCTGTATTCGAAATGTTGTTGTTTTTCTTTTGGCTTTTCCCGGTTAGGGGTCGCCAGCAGAACTCCAGTCCGCTAATGATTGGCAGTCAATTTTTATGGTGCCAAGGTGCCAGCCCGATGCCCAACCTTCAACGAAGGCACGCCCATTCACACATGTCTTTCGAAAGCCACTCGACCATGGGCAGGACATGCAGACTCCACACAGAAGGCACTCCAGCCAAGAATAGAATGGGAGAACCTCTTGCTGTGAGGTGACAACACTACTGCTGCACCAAAGACTGTATTTGAAAAAATCCATCAAAAACCTATCTAGTACCCATATAACAAAACAAGACAATTATTCCTAACACACAGCTCAACAGGACCAATGGGTCTTTTACAAAACCCTCTCAGCCCTCTCTTTAAAAAAAATGAGAAGTAATATAAAAAAATGCGCACTAAACTTTCATAGTTTCACTGTAAATAAGAGTTCTCAACTGGGCCAAAAAAAAGTCTTCGGGGAAGTTCAAAATATGCCTCACCTTCTACAAAGCCGTACTCTACCAATAATGGCTTCTGCAGCAGTTACACATAGAAATGACAATCCCTTTAGTGTGAGGCATTGACAGTGTTTGAATCTTTGAAATGTGGAATAAACCTCTATTTCCCCTGCCCCATCAAGATGAATGGTGACATTTTTCACCTTTCTTCTATGCCTCATCCACTTAACTGGAGATATGTCTGCATCACTTCTCGCCTATTATGGGATTTTCCTTACCACTTAAAAGTTTTGTTTTAAGCGAATATTGAATTGATTAATGAATTCCAACACAGAGCTAAGACTGAGTAATGGCTTTCGTCTTCATGTAGTGTAACTTTTTTAAGTTTAGTGTTGCCACTGTTCTTAAAGATGTTATGCAGTCTGTAAGCAATTGTAAAATGTTACTCAAATGTAGCTAATGACATATTTACAAACTGTGCCTGCAGACTGAGGATGAAAACTATCAGTAACATTTTGAAATGGTTCTGGGAATGAACACAGGATGCAGAAGCTGACTGCTATCCTCAACAATAATAAAGAAGCACATTTTTCCTGGGATCCATGTAGTACCTGCATGCCCAATCTCCTTCAAGACACACTAATAAAATCACTTGTCTTTTGTAATTGTACATCCTCTGAAAATGAACCCAACTGGGAGTGATACTGCAATCACCTCTTGACTTCTGCCAACACCTAAACAGCTGCACAGAAGAGGGAGTCCTCATCTTATAAATAATGATAAATTCAGGAATAAATGTCAATCATGGCATTCACATGCTAATAAACTGTATAACAAAAGAAGAAAAAATCAACGAGAAAGCACAAACGTACGAGGACAAAGCACCTCAATGAAAATATGAGTAAATCCAAAGAAAGACGCTTGAGGTGACTCCCACGGTGGAAAAGGATAACAATTTATTGTAATAAAATAAAATAAAAACAAGTGAGCGCTTTCACGTTTGTTCCAGAATACTTCTTCAGACTATCTGTTTAAATACAAAAATCAATTAATGTGAGACTCAGAGACCTATCACAGAACTGTGGCAATTGTTATAAAGGTATATCCATCTTAAAAACATTTCAAAACTTACACTAACTTAAATAATTATTGAACCCAAGATTTTATAATGTAGAAAACTTAAACAACTTTATATTATATATTTTTTAAGATTTTCTCAGTTATTTAAGAGAGTGTATTATATATCTTTTTACATACACACAACTTAATATGCAGTTTTAGTGAGTTTATTTAAAAGAGAGTTGTTTAAGGCTTGAGGTTGGAAGGGTAGCTTAATGGTTAAGGTGTTTGCCTTACAAACACAAGGTGCAGGGTTTGAGTCTCACAAGAGATAACTGGCTAGGCTTAAAATGGCTCGCAAGGTCAGTTAGCTTAGTACTGAACTATAAGAAACGTTCTGGTACAAACACAAAAGCACTCACTTGTTTTTATTTATTACAATAAATTGTTATCAGTTCCCACCATGGTTGTCACCTGAAGCGTCTTTTTTAGGAAAAGAAGAAAAATGCTGAGAAACTTATAAGAAATCTTCACCCCCTTATGTTAGGACCACACCGAAGCATCTCATCTAGAAACATAATAATACTACTAATAATAATACTACTAGTGAGATCTGACCACAAACTAATCACCCTGGATATACATATGCTACCTCCACCCCCAGCACAAAAGACCACAGTGGAAATCTTCTCAAAAGCAGACTTCACTCTTCTTAAGACTGAGATGGTATCCTTTAAGCCCACTGGGCCAGTGGATACCACATCACACAATGCTGAATCCTTCACAAATGCTTTCTATGGACATCTCCAAGAATGCATGGATCATGCAATCCCAAATAAATCCAAGACCCTCTCCACCAAAGGCAAGCGTCCTGTCTGGTGGACCTCAGCCATTAACAAATTGTATAACAAAAGAAGGAAGCTACTGCACGACAGAGCAAAATCCCATAAAGGGAAGACATCTCTGATCAACACTAGCAGAAAACTACGTTCTCTCATAAAAACATCCAAGGCAAACTTTGAGAGAAAAATCGCTAAGGACACTAAAGATAACCACAAAGCCTTCTTCAGCTATGTTAGAAACCTGGGCGGAAACCCTCAAATATGCTCAGAGTTAGTTCACAACAACAAAAAATACACTGAACCCACAGATATTGCCAACATTCTGGCTGACAGGTTCAGTGCAAATTTCTCCCCTCCCTCACCCCCAAAAGAAGAAATACTTATCCCAGCTGAATGTAATCTCTCTGTCATCTCAGATGTCCAGGTGAGAGCCGCCCTCAGCAAAGCTAAAAACACAGCATCAATGGGACCTGACAGTATCCCGGGTTGCGTGCTACGTGAACTCCAAGAGGAGCTAAACCTGCACATAACAATGCTATTTAACCTTAGCCTTACTACAGGATATGTACCTGAACACTGGCGTACAGCAACAGTGGTCCCACTCCACAAAGGGGGTACCTCTACAGACCCTGGGAACTACCGCCGCATAAGCTTAACCAGCCTGGTCTGCAAAGCTATGGAAAGAATCATTATGGAACTTATAAACAGAGACATTGGGGACCTACAGACACTTGACCCCACCCAGTTCAGCTTTGTAAAGGGCAGATCCTGCCTTTTGAACCTGGTTGACTTTTTCAAAACAGTCACTAGAGCCATTGATGAGGGAAAAGCAGTCCATACAGCCTACCTGGACTTGGCAAAGGCCTTCGACACAATACCCCACGCAGGCATCATAGATAAGCTCAACAGCTTAAATGTAAACCCTTATGTCACTAGATGGGTTGCAAACTGGCTAAAGGACAGAACCCATAAAGTTAAAATCACTGGAGCAATGTCAGACTCAAAGCCAGTCACAAGTGGTGTCCCACAGGGATCTGTCCTGGGACCCCTCTTGTTCGGCATTTATTTCTCAGATGTTAAAGCAAACATGGGAGGGTTGTGGCTGACAAAGTTCGCAGATGACTGCAAACTAGACACCATAGTCGGTACACCAGCGGACACATACATCCTACAAAAAGGCCTCACAGAAACGGACAACTGGTGCCGGAGTCATGGCCTTAAACTAAATGCCAAAAAATGTATAGTCATCCCCTTTGGGAAAAACAAAGTACCCACAAATTATCACATAGACAGCAACCCACTGAGTACGGAAAAAGTAATCAGAGACCTAGGGACCCAAGTCGACAGCGACCTCTCATTTGACACCCACGTTACCAAAGTGGTTAGAAAAACATTCTACCTTGCACACCTTATCATGAAGGGATTCACATCCAGATCCAAGGATGTCATTGTACCCCTGTACTCCTCCCTCATCAGACCCATGATTGAGTACAATGCCCCATTTGGTATGTACCTCACACGGCATTTGCAACAGCTGGAGAGACCACAAAAGTACCTCACCAAGAGGATCAAGGGTCTCCAACATATGTCTTATTCTGCCAGACTAAAGAAACTCCAGCTCTATTCAGTAGCATACCGCCTGCTCACAGGTGATCTCTGCCTGATGTACAAGGCCATGTCCAATCAGGAACTGATGGACATGCTCCACCTCAAAAAATCCAAATCCATCAGAACCACGAGAGCTAAAGACTTAAACCTCAGCACAAGTATGAATAAGACATGCTGGAGGGATAGATTCATAACCCAGAGGCTTCCCATGCTCTGAAACAAGATCCCAGTTCATGTTAGGCAGAGCCCCTCACTGACTCTCTTCAAGAGAAATCTTGGCGAGTGGATGGGAGATCATAAGTTTACCCCAGGGGTCACATCTGTGTCACTACTAGACAGGGGCACAGTAAACTAATTCTATTATATAAGGGGACCTTCACTGTGTCACTACTAGGCAGAGGCACAGTATTCTAAATTTATTCTGTGCATTTTTGTACCATTTCATGGGGTGGCGAAAGCCACATCACTATGGCTAGGCTTACAAATGCCCCAGGGCAGATAGCCTAGTACTAAACTATGAAACTATGAAACTACAAAATGTAAAACACAGTACGAGTTTAATTTCACTACAGATAACAAAGGCAAACAGAAATCATTCTTCAGTTATGCTGGAAAATTAAAGAATAATGTCAAACAATGCACTGAGCTCATCTATAATATCACATATTCCAATCGCAAGGATATTTATTTATTTATTTATTTACATTTGTTGACCAGGAATGTCCGACTGGACGCAGGTCCATTTTCAGTGGAGGCCTGGGAGAAAAGCTCCACAAATTCAAATATTACAGACATAGATACAGATGAAGAATCCTAGCAATTGATATAGCCAATATAATAGCAGATGAATTTAGTGCTGCTACACCCCACCTACTGACTTTGTTGCCTCCAGTATTCCTGTAATTCTAGTTTACCATGAAACTGCCTTAGAAGTAGGGTTCAAATCCCTGTCAGTGGATGGAAGTAACACTTTTATAGGGCCAGACACTGTACCAAGCTGCATTCCCATCAGTGCCAGGCATGTACCAAAGCCTCCAGTTAAACTGTTCAGCCTCTGCTTCTAGTTTACCATGAAACTGCCTTAGAAGTAGGGTTCAAATCCCTGTCAATGGATGGAAGTAACACTTTTATAGGGCCAGACACTGTACCAGGCTGCATTCCCATCAGTGCCAGGCATGTACCAAAGCCTCCAGTTAAACTGTTCAGCCTCTGCTTCTAGTTTACCATGAAACTGCCTTAGAAGTAGGGTTCAAATCCCTGTCAGTGGATGGAAGTAACACTTTTATAGGGCCAGACACTGTACCAGGCTGCATTCCCATCAGTGCCAGGCATGTACCAAAGCCTCCAGTTAAACTGTTCAGCCTCTGCTTCTAGTTTACCATGAAACTGCCTTAGAAGTAGGGTTCAAATCCCTGTCAATGGATGGAAGTAACACTTTTATAGGGCCAGACACTGTACCAGGTTGCATTCCCATCAGTGCCCGGCATGTACCAAAGCCTCCAGTTAAACTGTACGACCTCTGCCTGAGGCTGTCCATAGGGTTTGTGCCTGATGTCTGCAGAACAGCCACTGTGACTCATCTACATAGGTGTGGCCCCTATATAGACCCATAGGTGTGGCCCCTGTATAGCCCCAGGTAATTATAGGCTGATTAGCCTCACCAGCCTTATATCGCAAACTATGGAATGTGTCACAGAAAAACTAAATTCTGCACACATAGGCAACTTAGCTGTTCTACACCCTAATCAGTTTAGTTTTGATGAGGGTAAGTCCTGTCTCCTGAACCAAGTAAGCTTCTTTGAAAAGGCTACAGTGTCATTGGGCAGTGGCCAGTCGGAGCCTACTGCTTATCTTCACCTGTCCATGACTTTTTCTCACTGTCCCCCATGTTGATATTGTCAAAAATGAGACAAAAATTACAGTGCCAATGTTATTTGTTAGATTGCAAGCTGGCTATCCTAATATACCAGGTTGGTAAAGTTAATGGTAACCTATGCAAATGTAAAACTGCAACTAGCAAAGTATCAGCTGTATAAGACTTGGGAGCTCTCCTATGTGGTACTTATTTTCCAGACATCCAATCCAATATCCCAAAGTATGGTGGACCGTGCTTGCTGATTACTGCAAGCTTGGCACTGTTATCTACTCTTACTGCACGCTTGGCACTGTTATATGCTCTTACTGCCTGCTTGGCACTATCTACTCTTACTGCATGCTTGGCACTGTTATATGCTCTTACTGCATGCTTGGCACTGTTATCTACTCTTACTTCAAGCTTGGCACTATTATCTACTCTTACTTCACTCTTGGCACTGTTATATGCTCTTACTGCAAGCTTGGCACTGTTATCTACTCTTACTGCAAGCTTGGCACTGTTATCTACTCTTACTACACGCTTGGCTCTGTTATCTACTTTTACTGCAAGCTTGGCACTGTTATCTACTCTTACTGCAAGCTTGATGCGGTTATCTACTCATCCTTTGAGACTCTAAGCAGTTCCATCAAGTGCTGGAATAAACACATATGTGATGTACTGGAAAAAGTTTCAAATTAAATGTAGCATTTGTCAAAAGAGCTTTTCTAACCTTGTGTAATAAATACTACTCCTCTTCAGACAGCTACTGACATAACAGACCTGAGTACCTACGTGGACAACTCGCTGTGATTCAGCCACGTTTCCACCACAGTCAGTTTAACATTTCTCTCTCTCTCGCTCTCTCTCTCTCTCTCTCTCCGTCTCTCTCTCTTTCCCTCCCTCTCTGTGGTTTAATTTCCAAGGGAATATCTTAAAGATCCAAAGAAGTCTTCTTATCACTGTACTCATCCCCACCATTGAATAAAATGCCTCATTTGAAATGTATAAATGAAAGCTTATCAGTTACCGGAAAAGATCCCAAAGATACCTAACCAAGATAAAATAAAGGCCTTGAACCCTTCGACTATCCTGACATGAGTTTCTCTATACTCTGTAGTCTACAGTCTGTGTGAGGTGACCTGAGTCATGCTTTTCAAACCATAGAAAACCCTAATCTATTCAGCACTAGGAACTTTAATCTACACTAATCAATACATAACAGTCTCTGGAGAAATGTGTTTCTAACCAAGCATATTCTCAACCTTTGGTATAAGTTACCATTACAGGTCAAACAAAGTAGTACTTTTACTATATTTAAGGCTAGTTTTGATTATTGAATTCATAGACACAAATTTACACCAGGGTTACAGCCCTGATAAATTTGGGAGGTGAGTAATATTGCTTAATAAACACCTGTTTAAAAAATGGAGGCACAGACTTAAGGTCCTCATAATCACATGCCTAGTATATGCATAGTATTATTTCTATGTTTCCTATATGGCCGCGGTGGTGCAGCAGTTAGTGTTGTTACCTCACAGCAAGAGGTTCTTTGGTTCTATTCTCGGCTGGGGCACCTTCTGTGTGGAGTCTGCATGTCTTCCCCGTGGTCGAGTGACGTTAAAGACATGCAGGTGGGTGTGGGTGTGTGCGTGAATGGGTGTGCCTTCTTTGAAGGCTGGACATCGGGCTGGCAACTCAGCACCGTAAAAATCTACTGCCAATCATTAGCGGACTTGAGTTCCACTGTGGTGACCCCTAACAGGGAAAAGCCAAAATATATTACTTTATTGCTTCCTTCAACACATCCTAACTAGGCAAGACTGCACTAATAACTGTGGTAAAAATAATGCAATTAAACTGGGTGGTCAGGTGAATGACAAGCCATCAGAAACAATGGGAATGTAAATGCTATGAGCTGCATTTTAGAGATCTTTTCCAACTTTTTGATGCAATGATGGCCTGAACAAAAATCACAAGAAAGGAAAGAAAAGAGCTCTACAGAGCCCTCCCCCCACTACCTATTGCCCCCTGCATCTCTTGGTGCACCATGGTTTACCCATGTTTTGGCCTCTCCACACTATCCGCATTATTTTTAATTCCTTCTCTTACATTTTGTCTTAATCTTCAGAGTATGTTCCCTCAACACAACATAAACAGGCAAGACTGTGGTGAAAATAACTGCGATAAGCTGGTACTAATGTGGTCACTAGGCTGCCAGAAGACTGCCAGAAGACATGGGGGCCCTAAATACTCTGATGTGTATTTTACATTTATTTTATTTATTATTATTTTATTTTTACATTTGTTAACTGGGTTACATAGCCGGCCTTAGGCATAAGCCAACTAGGCGGCCGCCTAGGGCGCCGGTCTATCAGGGGCGCTTTTCCAGTATTTATTTGGTGTAGATAGACCAGGATGGAGGAACCAGGTAGTATGGTGGGGAACGCCGTGGAGCCCTTTTGCCTAGGGCACCAGTTGACCTAGGGCCGTTCCTGCTGGGTTAGTCCGACTGGGTCCAGACAGCCCTTTTTCAGTACAGACCTGAAGAGAAAAACTCCATAAAGTAATTTAAAAATAAGAAAAAACAATTCAAGTTGTAAGATACTTAGCAGTACAAAAACAGAGAAAGACAAATGTACAACATGAATATTTACAAGGCAAAAGTACAGTACTTTGAGAATGCAGTAGCAATATATTTGAGAAATTTGGTTAGCATTAAGTTATATACAAGGAATATAGCAATGCCTAAAAAAATTCAGAGTAACATCATGACATAATACAACAAAGATACATTTAATACTATAGGTACTAACTGCAGAGAGATTAATATGTGTAGATTGTTTAGATAGCAGATATGTTAATTGAGAGGAGAAGAAAAATTCAT
>NC_056744.1:1712924754-1712949754 GCF_019279795.1 Protopterus annectens
AATAGGATTTACATCGATCGCCTGTAGTCTTCCAGGCTTCATCTATATGCCTGTCAATCGCTCGGCTATCATAACCTCTCTCTAAAAACTCAGATTTCAATTTCTGGAGTGATACCTGTAACTGTTCATCATTGTTATAGAGCCCCATTACTCTAAACACCTGCCCTTTAATTACATTGTGTTTCGTATGGTTGGGATGCATACTTGTGTTGTGCAAGAAATTATTCTTTCTAACAGACTTTCTGTATAGACTAATCTTAACAGTATTTAACTGGTCTTTACTCACCTTCACATCTAAGAATTTGAAAATAATGCCATCTTCCATCAACAATTCATCACTGTAAGGAAAATAAGTTTGCACTTCAGGTGGTACCCTACATTGCTTTGACTGCCATCCAACATTAATGTAGAAATTGAGCTTAAAATTGGATTAATCTGAGTGTGATGTCTTAGCTCATCAAGTCTATTGGTAGAGAAATTATGCACTGACATCACATCAAATTCAAAAGTCTCAGCATCAAGCTGTACTGTGGTATTTCTGGGTAATCTGGATAAGATATCAGCCAGATAGAGCAATTTACCTTTCGTGTAGACCATTCTGAAATTGTACTTTTGCAATTTGAGAATCATGTTTTGTAATCTCGCTGGAGCAGAATGCATAGGCTTTTTTAGAATAATAACTACAGGTTGGTGGTCAGTTTCAATCTGACTAACCCGACCATAAATATAATCATGAAACTTAGAACATGCAAATACTATTGCCAAAAGCTCCTTCTCAATTTGAGCATACTGTATCTCAGTTTGGGTAAGTGTTCTAGATGAATAGGCTACTGGTCTGCCCTCTTGAAGTATAACTGCACCAAGACTAAATTTTAAAGCATCACAGGAAAGAGTAACTGGTTTGTTCTCATATAGTATCTTAATGTAGGTGGGGCGGCAATATTCTGCTTAAGGTCTTCAAATGCCTTTTGGTGCTGTTCCAACCATGACCATGCAACATTTTTGTGTGTTCGCTCTCTTAAAAGTGCTATCAGCTCACTGAAGTCTGGTATAAACTTGCCTAAAAAGTTAACCATGCCTAGAAAGCAATGTAGAGCTTGTACTTTATCTGGTGCTGACATCTCAAGAATGGGTCTATATTAAATCACCGAATGCTTAAAAAAGCGAACGGTGATTAATTGACCCTATGTAAGCAAAAGCTTACAATGTTGAAGTGTCAGAACAGTGATTTTTTTCCAAGGGAAAACAATCGCTGTTCCAAAAAAAAATAATAATAACAATCAATTTCAAACATTACATTAAGTGGGGGGCTTTGCCCCCACACCCCCCTACTTAAATATACCAACTTCAAGACCGCACTACAGTGCCAAAAACGGCAAAGTACTGAAGCGGCCAAGTGAATTCTTTCCCAGGGAAAGAATTTGCTTAACAGCCACTTTGATATTTTGCGTTTAAAGGATTTTAAGTTCAACCAAGACGCATTCGAAAGAATGCGTCTTCGGTCTTCTAATATAGACCCCTCAAGAATAGCTGTTTGCTTGGTCGGGTCTGGTCTCAAGCCTGTACTCATGAACCAATGACCCATGTAGGTAATTTCTGGAAGTCTGAATTTGCACTTCAGAGGACTGAGCTTTAGATTTACTTCACGTGCTCTATTTAGAACTTTCTTTATGTTTCTGTCATGCTCTGCTTCACCATTGCCTCCAACCATTAAATCATCTACTATTATGGCACAAGGACAACAGGCTGTTAAATGAAAAAATTTGACTTTATCCCTTCTCAACAATCCCTCTGACATCCCCCAAGGCTCTATTCTCGGCCCCTTACTTTCCAATATTTTCATTAATAACTTTCACAAATCCATAGATAATGCTACACTGATCCAGTATGCTGATGATTCCACAATCATTTGTACAGCAAACTCTCCCTCCAAACTCATTCAAAAAACCCAAACAGACTTCTCCAATACCAAAACTTGGATGCTAAACAACCATCTCGCTCTCAATGTTAAAAACAAAAATCATGATATTCTCTCCTTCAAGAAATTTCACCATAGACAAAAGTTCCTATAAAATAAAAAGCCACAATAACACTCTAATCGAAATTGTGCCTCACATCAAACTACTCCAATTCACCATTGATGAACATTTAAAATTTGATATCCACATCCAAAATAATGTCAAAACTACCCACTAAAAACTAAGTCTGCTGTATAGACAAAATCGCTGTCTAACCGCTTCCACCAGATGTACTCTAGCCTCCTCTTACCTGCTCCTCTCTCTTAATTGTGGTGCCCCTCTACTTACTCATCTCCAGCTTAGCCAAAAAAACAAACTGATAGCCTGCTATAACAAAGTCTGTAAATTTGCTACAGGGTCCAAATACTCCACCCATCACGGCCATTCCCTCCACTCCCTAAACTGGCTTGAGCTTCCTAATTACCTGAAATAAATACAACTCACCTCTGCTCACAAGCTCATATACCAACCCTCCATCTGCCCCTCTCTTTCATCTATCTTAACCCCTTACCTCCCCAGTTGCACTCCTAGATCTGAAAACCAAAACTTCCTTAAAATCTATAAACCCCTATGCCCTTCTGGTCAATTACTTCTATCTGTATCTGCCAAACAGAGTACCAAAAGTAGTTAGAAATGAATATTTGTGATCAAGCACCACTTGCTAAAATGAACTCTTTGCATCCAAGACAGAGAAAACAGTGGTATTCAGTATTAGAACTGCAACTTCTTCGACTGTGCGCATCAGATGTTACGGTCTCTTTAATGCTTTGTTTCGATCTCTTGGATCAATACATATTCTGATTTCATCTGAGCATTTTTTTATGAGCTGGTACCATGGACAACACCCATTCGGTAGGTTCTGTAACTGGACAAATTACACCTTGCTGCACCATTTTATCCAACTGAGCCTTAACTTTATCCTGCATAGCTATTGGAACTCTTCTTGCTGGTCTGAATACTGGAGTGACCTCTGGGTCTAACTTCATGCAATACACAACTGGAAGCTTGCCTAACTTGTCAACGAAAGCATCAGCATACTCTGAGAAAATGGATTCAGGAAAAATTAAAATTTAGAAATGCATTTACATGATGAATTTCTTTAGCAAAAAAAAAAAAGCAGATTCATTCTCAATCTATCTTTGAGACCCAATAAAGATTGCACTAGTCTTTGAACTACATAAAATAAATAACAAGTTGTAACAGTTCTTGGCCAAATAACATGAAAGCATCACTGAACCTTCAATTTGAATTTCTTCACCTCCATAAGGAACAAGTCTTGCACTACTGGCTACATTAGGTTGTTCATTAGTTCTTACTTTAGCAAATGTGTCTGCTGATATAACATTGCACTTTGAACCAGTGTCTACTTTAAGCTCTGTGGATTTTCCATTAATCTGGACAGTACAAAACACTTCGTTCCTTGCTAATAAATTCAGCGCATCACCTCTTTCATCAAGCACTGATACACCATCCACATAGAAAGCTGACTGTTTCAGTTCTACTTGATCAACTTGCTTTTTTGTGTGACCTTTCTTTACAACTGTGAGAGGCTTACTTGATTTGCAAAACTTTTGGAAATGGTTCCAATTTTTACACTTGTGACATTGCTGACCAAACGCTAAGCAGTTCTTTATTTTAGACTCATGATTTGCATCATAATTGTGACAGTTAACGATAAAGTTAGACTTGGGTTTTGCTGATTCATGCTTGTACTGCACTGAGCTGGAGCAAGTTCTCTTAGAATTTGCTGGAAAGTTAAGTGTCTTCCATGGAAACACTGTAGCTGCCATGTGTTTGTGCCTGCTTTTGTTTGCTACGTGTTGCGTGCTATCTACACTTGCTCTAGAGCCAACTGAAACCATGCTCTTGTCACTCGCAAGCAAACTTGTGTGTTTTTCTTTCATGTCATGGATTTGACAAATCTCTATGGCTTTGCACAACATTAAATCACTGTTACAAAGTAAAATCTTTCTCACAGCAGCACTGTTAATACCACACACAAGCCTGTCCTTTATCAACTCATCTTTTAAGTCACCAAACCAACACATTTTAGCTTTGTTTCTCAGGTCAATTATATAAGCTGCAAATGTTTCCCCTGGTTTCTGATCTGTCATGTACAATAAATACCTCTCTAATGTAATATTTGTCTGGGGGGTTGCATATTTTTCTGAACTTGCACTTCAAACACTTGGGGTCTTCCCTTGATTCAGCTTGCACAACAATATGGCAGTTTTCACCTTCTCCCTCATATACTGCAGGTGCATACACAAATGAATGCTCTTTTTCTATGGCCTCTGACCCAGCTAGGTTTAGCAAAATGAATGCCCTGCTGTGTGCCTCTCTATCTGCATAAGCTGCTTGTATAAAAATATCGTACTCTTGCTCAAATATTTTCCAATTTTCTGCAATATTCTGATCAAATACAAGTGGTAGGGGCTTTCAAAATCCATCTGCCATATTAACACATACCAGTGAAGGATTTTGCAAATAAACACAAACATACACATATGCACATATGCCAGAAACTTATGCCAGTATTTGTAGCTTTTTCCAATACCTCTGTGCTTCTGAATTTTTTGCCTTTTGGGCTTTTTGAAATTATGCTAATGGTCAAACTCCTAGTACCTTTGAATAACTGGGCTTTGCAAAATATACTTCTTGGGCACTTCAGCACTCTTGTAATATCGTTTTGCACTGCTAAAGTCATTTATCATCATTTTAAGAAACATCTCAAACAACTTTATGATGCGAATGAAATAAATTATCTTGGGCACTGTAATGCTCTTATAATATCATTTTTTTGCAAGAAATCACCTCTTGTCAGTGCAAGAAACATATGAAATAACTGCATAATGTGAATAAACTGGATATCTCTTGACCTAAACTCAATAACATTTTGAAGTAATTGCACTTTGTGAATAACTGCACACAGCACACTGAAATGTCCCCAGAATGGCAGTACCTTGCTAGGTAACTTTTTACAGTGAAAGAAACATTCTGTAATGGTGACACTTTGTGAATAGACATACTCAGCACAAGAAACTTTTTGAAATGGCTATACTTTGACTGTATTTCATGAAATGGTTGCACTTTGCACACAATGAACTCTTCAAAATACATGCACAGTAGTAAGCACACACTGCAAGCACTTTTACACACTTTGAGATACTTCAAATAACTTTAGTTATGGCCTTGATACAATACGAAGTCATAGTTATGCCAAAACATAGCATTTTGCCAAAACACATGCAGTTGCCTTGCTTTATTTCTGCTTAATGTGCCCTTTTTGCCCTTATTACATTCGTTTTGCTCATTAAGCCCTTTTCATGCCGAGTGTACTTTTCTTGTACTCGTTTTACTCTAAACATGCCCAGTTTTGCTTGAAACACACTTGTTTTGCTTAATTGTTAATCATTTCATCAAATACCTTTATTTTAAACATTTTCTTTAGTTAACAAACGTTTGTGCCTTCTGCTTGCTTAATAATGTTGTCTGTGCCCTTGTAATGCCCCATTTTATCTTTCTATCAAGTAAACAGTCTGTGGTACTTCCCATTACCTTTGATTCTTTTCCGTCTCTTTTTGTGCTCGTTTCTCTTAGTTTTACCTTCACTGTTGTCTCTGCACCTCATGGCTCCGGATTTTATTCCCTGTGATCCCAGTTCTGACACCATGTCGTTCTTCTATTTGGCCACAATAGAAGAGTCTTTGTGGGTTCTGTTCAGCAGCTTTATTTTATACAAACACATCACTATAGAAGTTTACTGACTTTAACTTAAGTAAAGTATATACAAACAAACAACTGCGATCGTGCATGCTCTCAGTCTGGCTGCTCTTACAAAATGGCACTAGGGATTGCACATGTCTGGAATTTAAATGCGCACATACAGCCTTGACATGCTTCTTAAAGATACAGCACACATCACATGTGGACTCTGATCTACAACAACCCACCTGATGATTCGTACTTTTTGACCTGTGAAACTCTGAACTGTGTAATATGTGATTTGTAATTGTTTGACATGTGTAGAACTGTCTAAATTGTATCTGGAGTTTTTCTCCCTGGGCCTCCGCTGGAAAAGGACCTGTGTCCAGTCGGACTTTCCCGGTAAACAAAAGTAAAATAAAAAAAAAATAAAATAAAAAATATCACTGTGATGTCAGACTGAGACAAAACTGAAGGAGTAATAAAAAATATAATAACATACTTCAATGAGTTGCTTTCAGGCAAATATAAACAACATGCTTCCTTATATCTACCACCAAAAAATAGTCATTGTATGCATATCTGATGTTCAGTTGTGAGGAAAGTGAAAAAAATTAATCCTATCCCAAAAAAAATGCTTTTTATGTGTGGTTGTGAGTACTGTGAAAAAAAATAATAATAATCACAGTAATGTACATCAACTTATTGCTCCTAGACAGTATCCTGTCCATAGAGAAGCGATGGCTACTGTCTGGGTAAACTTCTTATGGTTGTGATGCAGAGTAGAGAAATAATCACCCATAGTCCAGTGTAACAAGCTATAGAAATCTTATGAACATGTCTCTGAGATTTATGAAGAAAATTAGGGAAATAATGACTACACAACCCACACTGGTCCAAACAAGATACAGTGACCTTCTGTGCACATGTCAGAGCAGGACTTGTTTTAAACTAGATGGGTTTAAGGTTAGAAACCACTACAAAGCCTGTGACAAAATCCATATATACAGTCTGGGATGTATTGGAAGCCTCATACATGTTGAGTATCTGGATGTACTAAGTTGTGTTTTTATGTCTTAGTTTTGAAAAATAATGGATTACTTTTTTTCTGGCACTCAGAAGATTTTTGCATGTGCCCAAGCAGTATTGTATGTGTCGACAGTTAAAAAAAATCAATGGCTGTAAATTTGTTTTCACCCACACACTCAGACACTGCATCTTGTGACAGACCTGGCTTCTCAGGGGTAATGGCAGCGCATAACAAAAAGGGAAACTGGCTAGGCTTAAAATAGCCTGCAAGGGTACCTAGCCTAGTATTTACCTATAAACCTATGTGTGAAAAAGCATTGCTCTTGACAAGACAGAGCCATCATAAGATGCATAAACACATGATGCATGCCTATCAACAGGGACACCCATTTTGATACTGCCAGACCACCAAAGACAGATGCTTATCAAGTGTAATGCTGATGTCTGTGATGGAAAGTCAAATAAATTATTGTCATCCTCTTATTCTTAAATCCACTATATATGAAATCTACTTTTCACAAACATTTACTGAAATGGTACATTATTAATAATGTATAAAATGTTACACTTACATTGGAAAAATGCACACACAAACACACACATAATCCATTTCAATATTAGTTGGACATTGATTTCACCAAATTGTTTGTGTCTTTCGGCTTTTCCCGGTTAGGGGTCGCCACAGCGGAACTGCGGTCCGCTAATGATTGGTAGTTGATTTTTACATGCCGAGTTACCAGCCCTGATGCACAACCTTCAACGAAGGTATGCCCATTCATGCATGTCTCCACGCAGAAGACGCTCTAGCTGAGAATCAAACTGGACAGCATCTTACTATGAGGCGACAACGCTACTGCAGCACCACCACCACGGACACTGATTTCACCAAATATAATACATTTTGTGTGACACTATTTATATCATGACAGATCAGTGACTGCTGTTAAGCAGTGAAAAAAATAAGAGCTAGAGTTCATAGGTTCTTAGGTAAGTACGAAGCTATCGGCCCTGGGGCATATATAAGCCTAGCTAAAAAGGTTCCCTGGCTTTCACCTCAGTTCCCATCAGTTACTGATATTGGATTATGGTAAAATAAATAAATAAATGACTAATGAAACTCTCCCAGGGATACAATAAACTCAGTGTAGGTTTTGTGCGAAGCCTACACAGAGTTTACGTTTTTGCGTGATGAGCAGCAGTGCTAATCAGATATGCATGCAGCGCATCATGCTTAGAGGGATGCAAGCAAAGTTTTTGGTCTGGCAGCAGTGTTGCCAGCCTGAAAAGCACGTAAAGCAGCACAAACACATTCAGACGGGCAGAGAAGTTTACCTATGGGCAAGCTAGTTCTGTGAGATTGTGCGGATAGCCACAGTGACTAGCAGAGTTTAATTTAAGCAAGGAATATATCTCTAACATACTACAGGAATGTGCAAAGTACAGTACAAATATGTGTTAGTCATACTGAAATACACATTCAGTGGTACAAAGACTGCATAATAAATACACTAGTAAGGGGAAATGTGTGTAATGGGAAGGGCTACACACGTGAATGGTAGGAGCGAAGGAAGGGGAAGAGGACAAATGAGAGATGGTAATATACAGCAGATAACGGCATGTCAGTGTATGTACACCCCAATGACAAGGCAGTTGTAGCATGAACAGTTGTCACATATGTACATAATACACTATGTACTGCTGTGTACACCTCCTGTGTGGGTGTATTCATATCATCACACAATTATTGTACATTATGTCACTGACACACAAGGTCACATATCAGTGGGTATGACTGGTTGTGATATAAGCACCCTGACAGGATCACTGGAGAGGACATTTAATAAGGATGGTTTACACAACAGGGGTTATGTGCATAGTGTGAAGATGTGCAAAATGAGTTGCTTGAATATGAACGTAATGTCAGCATAGGTCTCAACCAACTGGGACACACAGAAACAGGCTCATGGACAACAGCAGACAGAAGCACGCACAATCATGGACAATATCAGAATAATACCACCATTAATCTGTGTCACTGACAAAGTATGTGGTTGTGAGTTATTATACATGTTCTACATGAACACACATGTACAACTGTAATGATTTGTCCGTGATCTATAATGGAAAGCAAGGACATCTTCCTCACAAATGACCACTTTTTGGAGTTGTTAAGAAGGACACTGTTACACGTGTAGTTTAAATTAAAGCTATCCTGGCTAGCTGAGAGGTTTGTATGACATATATATTCTAGAATACACAATTGCAAGATTCTAACCTATGCCATCAATGTTGCTAATGAGCTGTGTATTTACTGGGTACATCACAGGAACATGTATCAGGCATGCATCTTGTATAACACCTTGAAGGGAAGCATGCACTGTCAACTCTTAATGGTTATGCATCACAAAGAATACATATCTATGGCCAATAAGATGTGTGGGACTGTGTGGGACCTCACTGTGTAAAAAGTGAAACATTTGAGTAAATCGTCCAAGGAAGATGTGTGGTGAGGTACATGCAAAAGGGTGCATTGTACTCAATTATTGGTGTGATGAGGGCTGAGAACAATGGGACTATAATGTCCTTTGACATGGATGGCCTGCCCATACACAGGAGGATTTGTCACAACTGTGAGCATGTGCTGGTAGAAGTTCTGCTTACTACCTGCCTGAGTGCAAGGTCACATACCACTTGTGCTGTCTATATTGCAATTAGCTCATGTATTTGCTTTCATAAAGGAACTAATCATGATTTTTGTTCATCTACTGTGTCTCCATGGCTCTGGCAACAAACCTTTTGTGTAGTTTAACACTATCTACAGTATATCAATAGTGTTTTTCGATTAAATGATTGCCCACAATTTGCAGTTATCCACAAGGCCTGTTAGGGAAAGGATGTGTAATTCTATCTTGACTTATGAGACTTAAATACTGAAAAAGAAAGCGCCTAGTACAGAACCCTGAGTTATGGACCTGGTCACTGGAGTCTAGCTAGAGGTGACTTTATGCACTTTGACATTATGTGTCCTGTATGTGATCCATTTCTCTAGCCACTTGGTGACATAAGTATTCATGCCCACTTGAGACAATTTCTCTGTAACAGCCAAGTGTGGAATTGTTTCAAATGCCTTGACCAGGTCAACTTATGTGGAATGACAGTCTTTTCATCATGCATGTCCTTTGTAATCTTCTTGAAGACTTCAAACAGATTTAACAGACATGATGTCCTCCAAACAGGTTCAAATATATGTGAGAGATGCAACTATTTAGCCAAACTGGAGGCTGAGCTCTCTCATCTCAAAACTGGTGTAACCAGTCAGGAGGAGAAGGTAACCTCACACAGCACAATTCCAGTATCACATAGTCCCTCCACATCAGCGAACCAAACACATAAATACACAAAAACATACTCAGAGGCTCTAAATAAAAATCTACCTAAGCAACAGAGACCTCCAAAGCAGACATCCAAGTAAACGCTACCTCAAAACAAAACACGCACAACACATAACCCATAAAGTCAGTGTGCCAAGCAGCCACAGCCCTTAAGGCTGCATAACACACCTGATACTCTTGTAATAGGTGACTCTATTGTCAGACACACTGACATCCTGCTCACCAGGCTGAATAAAGAGAAGGTCACGGTGAGCTGCCTGTCGGGTGCTAGGATCTGCCACATAACGCAAGCACTCAGGTCACTCCAAAGCAAATACAAATATGACTCAGTCATTGTACATGCTGGTGTGAATGACCTGAGACGTACATCCCTGAACTACATGAAAAGAGACATAGAGGAGCTCTCTGATCATGTAGCCCAGGCTGGTATGACCCTGACCTTGGGCAGCATCTTACCCTCACCTAGAATGATGCCACAGTACAAAGACAAAATTATCGATTTTAACAATTGGCTAAAATTTTGGTGTCATTCAAAGGGGATCCAGTGTCTGTCAGCCTGGGATGACATGCTCGACAAGCCACGTTGCTTCGCTAGGGACAGCTTGCACCTGTCACCACTGGGCTTTCGGATATTGGCAAAGGCTCTTGCCACCCCCATAGTGCCTTTTTTAGGCAAGGCTCAAAAGTCAAACCCACCCCCAGAGACAGCACAAGGAACAAGAAACTAAGGGTAATGCTGCTAAACGCCAGAAGTCTTAACCTCAAGATGCACGCACTCAAAGCTCTCCTCAGTATGGAGAACATTGATATCTGTGCAGTGACAGAAACCTAGTTCAAGGCTCCAGAGAGCACCCCAGCACTACCAGGCTATACCTCATATCATGCTTTTCGGCCCCAAAACCCGGACCGAACCACAAAAGGAGGGGGAGTTTCCATATTTATCAAGGATATCCACACCTCCAGGTTAGTGGCATTGCATGAAGTATCGGAGACCATCCATGTGTAACTAACAGTGGGCAAGACTGCTTTTCAGTTTATAGCATCCTACAGACCACCCTCTCAAAGTCAGGAATCCCACTCGGCTTTCCTGAAAACATTGGAGAGCATGAAGATCTCTCCGAACACCATTATATTGGGCGACTTCAACTACCCAAACATTGACTGGGAGCACTACTCAAGCCCCAGCACCTTAGCCCAAAGGTTCCTGGAAATTATAAACTCAAATGCTATGGAACAACTAGTCACCACTCCCACAAGAGGGGACAACATACTAGACCTGATCATTACCAACATGGGGACTCTATGCTCCACACCAGAAGTATATCCCTCATTGGTAAGATCAGACCATAAATTAATTTCACTGGATGTCCACATCCCGACCCCACCCCCAGCCCAGAAAACCACAGTGAAAAACTTCTCAAAAGCGAACTTCTCACTTCTCAAACCGAAGTGGAATCCTTCAAGGCCCCAGGGCCAGTGGAAACTACGGCCCAAACTGCAGAATCCTATATAAACGCATTCTACGGACATCTCCAGGAATGCATGGATCATGCTATCCCAAACAAAACCAAGACCCAATCATCCAAAGGCAGGCATCCAGTCTGGTGGACCCCTGCCATAAATAAACTGTACAACAGAAGAAGGAAGCTACTACATGATAGAGCAAAATCCTTAATAGGGAAGGCATCTCTGATCAGTACTAGCAAAAAATTACGATCCCTCATAAAATCCTCCAAGGCCAGCTTCGAGAGAAAAATTGCACAGGACACCAAAGACTATCATAAGGCTTTTTTCAGTTATGTTAGAAACCTGGGATGCAACTCCCAGACTTGTTCTGAGTTGATTCTAAATGATAAAAAATACACTGAACCCACAGACATCGCCAATATCCTGGCAGACAGGTTCAGTGCAAACTTCTCCACCCCCAAAAGAGCAAGTATCTATCCCAGCAGAGGGCTGCCTCCCAAACATCTCTGATGCTCAGGTGAAGTCTGCCCTCTCCAAAGCAAAAAACACTGCTTCCATGGGACCAGATGGCGTCCCAGGTTGCATCCTACATGAACTCCAAGTGGAACTAATCCCTCAAATAAAACAGCTATACAATCTCAGCCTCACTACAGGATATGTGCCCACAGAATGGCGTACAGCAACAATGGTCCCACTCCACAAAGGTGGAGCCTCTAGGGACCCTGGAAACTATCGCCCCATAAGCCTGACTAGCTTAGTCTGCAAGGCTATGGAGAGGATCATCATGGAGCTCATAAACAAAGACATTGGGGACCTACAGACACTAGATCCTACCCAGGTCGGTTTTGTCAAGGGCAGATCCTGCCTTTTGAACCTGGTTGACTTCTTCGAAACAGTCACCAAAGCCATAGATGAAGGAAAGGTAGTCCACACAGCCTATCTGGACCTTGCAAAGGCATTTGACACAATACCCCACTCGGGCATCATCGATAAGCTATCCAGCTTAAATATAAACCCGTATGTCACAAGATGGGTCGCAAACTGGCTCAAATACAGAACCCACAGAGTGAGAGTTGCTGGAGCCATGTCAGACTCGAAACCGGACACAAGTGGCATCCCACAGGGTTCTGTCCTGGGACCACTCTTGTTCGGTATATACTTTTCTGAGGTACAGGCAAACGTGGGAGGACTATGGCTCACCAAGTTCGCAGACGACTGCAAACTGGGCGCCATAATTAACTCTCCAGCTGACACAAACATCCTTCAAAAAGGTCTCACAGAAACAGATAACTGGTGCCAGCACCATGGTTTAAAGCTAAATGCCAAAAAATGTATAGTCATACCCTTTGGCAAAAACAATGTGCCCACAAATTACCACATAGGCGGAAACCCATTAAGTACAGAGAAAGTTATTAGGGACCTGGGGACCCAAGTTGATAGCAATCTCTCTTTTGAAAACCACTTTGCCAAAGTGGTTAGAAAGACCTTCTACATAGCCCACCTCATCACGAAGGGTTTCACATCTAGATCAAGAGAGGTAATCGTGCCCCTTTATTCATCCCTCATCAGGCCCATCATAGAATACAATGCCCCTTTTGGGATGTACCTTACCCGACACCTGCAGCAATTAGAAAGACCCCAAAAGTATCTCACCAAGAGGATCAAGGGTCTCAAACAGATGCCATATGCTGCTCGGTTAAAAACTCCAGCTCTACTCAGTTGCATACCGCCTACTTGAGGCGATCTATGCCTGACATACAAAGCTATGTCAAATCCAGAATTAATGGACATGCTCCACCTCAGTAAATCTAAATCCCTTAGAGCCACACGCTCGAGGGACTTGAACCTCAGCACAGAAATAAATAGAGCTTGCTGGAGGGACAGGTTCATAACCCAGAGGCTCCCTTCGCTCTGGAATAGAATTCCAGTTCATGTGAGGCAGAGCACCTCACTGAATCTCTTCAAGAAGAATCTCGATAGGTGGATGGGGGATCTTAGGTTTGTCCCAGGGATTACTCCCGTGTCACTATTAGACAGAGGCACAGTAAACTAAACCTTAAAAAGGGCACAGTATACTCAAATCAAGGGGTGGCATAAGCCATACAGAATCGGGCTATGCTTATAATTCTCCCAGGGCAGATAGCCTAGTATGAACCTATGAACCTATGTCACCTTAACAAATCAAACATGGGTTTTGGTACACAGTTGGGAGATTAAATGTGTCCTTTCTGATAAGTTCTTTGATAAGTCTTTGGTCTTCCTCACAGATGGTGAGAGTCAGGATTATGTTTCTATAAGTCTCTGCATCAGCTGATAGTCCCCCCTTGTTCAGACGGATGATACACTCTTCTGAAAGAATATAGGCTCTCTGGAGGCTGTCTAAGTTGGGATCCAACTGCGGCTGTTAGGTCAAGACTTAAATCACAGTAAAGGCAACATGGGATGTTTTCAGGGACCATTGATTATGTGTTTGTAGACTCAGAGAGTGCCCAGATGAGTTGCTCTATTGAGAAAATAAATTGAGCAATGTTTGCATATATAGTTTAGCTGATGGCCATTGTCAACAGGGTGGTGAACTGTGAGGCAAACTGTCAGCTAGCAGATTGTCTATTTTCTCTGGTTGAGCATGGCTGGTGGCATCCACAAACAGCTTTCTGCTTAGTTGTGTTTTCCCCTTAACATTTCACACTTATTTCAATAAATGATTTGTGACAACACCTCCAAATACAACCTCGGTTACGCATCACATGCCACACAGTGGTACTGTTCACACAATCGTATAACTGTACCAGTGTCACATAATTACATCAGTTTCACAACATGTGCCTATATTTTCTTCATTGGAAAGCTGCACTTGAGTGGCCTGATACCATATAAGTGAATATAACAAATGAGCTGATTGTGTTCATGCAAAACATTTGCTGACACAATGCTGATAGTCACACAATGGTGTTGGTGACCACTGACCACCTAAATAATCCTTAGGAATAGCAACACAATGACACACACAATGAATTCCACAAGGTTGTAATTAAAGGAAAACATGATATGTCTGTGTATATCACAGCATTACAACATGCGGATGAAACAAAATGTATATGCCCATGTAATCAGTATGACTGTATATTGATATATGTCACAGAGCATTTAATGATGCTAGGTAAACACATGCACACCTGTGCCAAACTGCAAGTGTCAGTGTGATAGCTGAATGTGAACTGCCTAAAATGTTGATCTGCTCCACTACAAAAATACATGTCATTATAAGCCAACAGCATATATAGTATCATCCCATGTCAACAGTTCTCAGGAGGCATATTACTCCAGCTATTATGGAAGGAACATGCAACCAAATGGCAGCAGCAACCATCAATACACTACCTCACATCACAGTTTGTAATACCCTCTTGAAGGCCTACAATAAATATACACCTCAGCATAGCGTATGTTGCTGATAGCAAGATTGGTATGTGAAATGTTGATAGGGTCATAGAACCTTAGTAAGCTAACAGCCAACATCACACAAAATCTTAGACATTATTATAACATTTAAAACAAACTCAATATATCTATATGCTGGAAGATAGTAAGGCTATGTGCATATGTGTGTAGTTGTTTCATTGCATTACATAGTGCCTCACTCCACATGTAACATGTGCACCACCACATGACAGAATTAGCAATCGCACATCCGGTGGTCTGGAGATGGCTTGGAGAGGCTCATAGAAGGACTCTGCTTCAGGATGTGTATATGTATCTGGACTATATGAAGAGAGACTTGACTGAGCTCTTGGACTATTGTCTCAGGCAGGTATATCCCTAGCGTTAAGCAGCATTTTACCTTAACCTAGGATGATGCCTCAATATAAACACAAAATGATTGACTTCAGTAATTGGCTTAGTTTTTGGTGTCATTCTAACGGGATCCAGTATCTGTCAGCCTGGGATGACATGATCGACAGACCTTGATGCTTTTCCAGAAATGGTCTTCATTTGTCACTCCTGGGATTTCAGCTACTGGCTAAGGCTCTTGCTACCCCATAGTGCCTGTTTAGGCAGTGTGTCAAGGACAAGATTCCTGATATAAAAACTCCATCTAAAAACAACCTCAAGGTTATGCTGCTAAACACTAGGAGCCTTAACATGAAACTACACTCAGTGGAAGCAGTCGTCACCATGGAAGATGCAGACATTTGCGCAGTCATGGAGACCTGGTTCATGTCTTGTGTAGAGCACCCCAGCCATACCAGGCTACACCTCCTTCCACATGTTCAGACCACAAGCTGAAGGTGCAAAAACTAAATGAGGTGGTGTAGCAATATTCATTAAAGATAAACACACCTCCAGACTGGTTAAACAGTATGATTCCCTGGAGATACTTTAGGTGCAACTAACTGTTGGTATGACACCTATTCAAGTCATTCCTAGCTACAGGATCCCCTCTATGAATAAGAACAACCACTCTGCCTATTTGGATCTACTTGAGTCTAGCAAGATACAGCAGAACACCATGGTTTTGGGCAACTTTAGCTATCCATCCACTGACTGGGTAAATTACTGTTGCTCAAACTCACTTGCCCAAAGTTTCCTCGACTTCATTAACTCCAATGCCCTGGATCCACAAGGAGTGGCAACCTCCTGGATCTGGTGCTTACCAGTATGGGGTACCACTGTAGCACCCTCAATGTCAGGGCTTCCCTGGTGAGAGCTGACCATAAATCAGTCTCATTCGAAGTAACTATCACACCTGACCCCCCACACCGGCAGCAACTAAACTAAAAAAACCTCTCCAAAGCAGATTATAACCTGTTACGGGATGGTATAAATAGTTTCACTGCACCTCCCCCCTCAGATGGAGCTGGCAACTATCCTGAGTTCTACACCAGTGCTTTATACAACTATCTGTATAAATGCAGTGACTCAGCCATACCTGATAGGACCAAAACAAGCTCCTCAAGAACGAGCAAACCTGCCTGGTGGACAACTGCCATTAACAGGCTTTACGATAAGAGGACAAAATTGCTGTATATGAGTAAGAGGGAGTGAGCCATAAACTTGAAACACTCCCTCCTTAGTTTAAACAAGCACCTAGCGCTTCTTGTGAAGTCCTCCAAAGCAAACTATAAATCCAAATTAGTTTCTTCAACTGAGGACAACCACAAGGCATTCTTTAGTTACATCTGTAACCTAAAAGGAAAGGCCCAGATGTGTGCCGAACTGGTAGTTAAGGCTATCACATATACCGAGCCTGTGGACATAGTTAACCTGTTGGATGACAGGTTCTGTGAAAATTTCTCTCCCCTATCTCCAGCAGACATACTCCAAGACATCCCTACCACCTGTCCCCTACCTTGTATCTCTACAGAGCAGGTTGTAAATGCCCTCTCTAAGGCCAAAAACAAAGCATCTGTGGGACCTGATAACATCCCAGGCTGCATCCTACATGAGCTCCAACAAGAATTAGCAACACCTTTGGGTACTCTTTTTAATCATAGTCTAAGCACCGGCTTTATCCCAGCTGAATGGAAAATGACCACTGTTATTCCCTTGCACAAAGATGGTGCTTCCACTGACCCTAGGAACTATAGACCTATTAGCCTGACTAGCATTATCTGTAAGACAATGGAGCAAATTATCATGGACCTTATCAATAAAGGTAAAGGTAATTGCCAGACATTTGACCCTACTCAGATAGGTTTGTCAAAGGGAGATCATGCCTGTTAAACCTGGTAGATTTCTTTGAGATAGTGAACAAGGCCATGGATGAGGGGAAATCTGTGCATACAGCCTACCTAGACTTAGCCAAGGTTTTTGACACTATCTCTAACTCAGGCATCATTGACAAACTCACCTAGCTTGGTATCAACCCTTATATCATTAGATGGGTCTCTAACTGGCTCACTGATAGAACACATATAGTCAAAATAGTGAATTCACCTCCAACAGCAGACCTGTAACCAGTGGTGGTCCACAGGAATCAATCCTGGGACCTCTACTGTTTGGAATCTATTTCTCCAAAGTACAAGCAAAAACTAAAGGTCTGTAGCTGACAAAGTTTTCTGATGACTGCAAAGTGGGAGCAGTCATAGAATCTCCAAATGATGTCAACATCCTACAAGAGGGTCTTACACAAACAGTTTACTATTAAAATCCTGAAGTGCGCTTGTGTGTTTATTTATGTCGCTGAATCATATTGTTAAAATTGAAAATGATTTACCGCCCTAATTTCGAACCATGTGTGATGTCTGACTATATCCCATCAGACTGCCAACAATTAAATTACGTCCCTTACTATCCTGGGTCAGTAACCAAGAAGCTTCAGTCCTCGCTACTGACTCCAATATGAGACTGTCACTAAAACAGAAGTGATATTTCACAATTTTCCTATAAGAGCACGAAATGAGCATGCTCTATTTTCCTGGGACTGGATTATATACCTCTGTCCACCCAAATGTATTTTCTTATTACACACTTCAGAGCAAATTGTCCCAGTTTAAGGCCTCTGGTACACTCACACTCAAATTAAATTTAAATCTCACACATCCAAACATGTCTGGGAAAGCCTGACACAGATTTTCAGCCATGTCTCTCTCCCAAAATAATACAGTTACACTGCCACCAATTGAAGGGTCTTCATGCCCTTCTAAAGAGATGTCCAATTATGAAAATGAATTATCAAAATAAATGATAACTATGAACAGAGCAGCCAGGCATTCAAGGTGACCTGGAGAGTATCAAACAGGTAGAAGCATTCTCTATTCTATAAAAAAAACACTGGTTTCCAGTCACAATGTAAAGTAATACAAATTGTTTAATAATAAGTAAAAATGATTACAAGATTATAAATCAATAATTTTCAATAAACACCAGAATTCATAAATGTAAACTCCAACTGCAGGGTAGGAGTCCATTATTCAAGAAAAACTCTATCTTAATAACTAAGCTTTCTTGATCTAACTAAAGAATAATGTCTCTGATCTACTCTAACATATAATAAGAAGGCAAAGGGAAGCTTAAAGTTTTCTTGGAGTTCTCTTTTCTTGGTGCCCACTGACTGCTCAGTATTTGACAAACTGCAGTTTCATTGGTCTAATTTCAAAATATAACAATCAGCTGTTTAAAATATCTTTTTCTGTCAATCAGTTGTTTAAACAATCTCCTAGCAACCAGGAACATTCCAATGACATCATTCACTACTCAGCTTATTCTACACAGCTTGTACTTTAGACTGTCTCTCTGAAACATGCACAGTTAGAAGTGTAACAGAGCAGTGATAGATTATATAAACATTCTGTTTAAACAGTAAAATACTCAACATTTTAAAACATATTTACATTTTCACACTTAGGCATGCTGGCATATAACAGAAGTTAATCTGAGAATATGCACAAATCTTTACCAGAACAACCAGGCCATTGATGTGACTTGAGGAGTATCAAACAGTAGAATCACTCTCTAATCTCTAATGAAAAACACTTGTTTTCAGCCACAAGGTAAAGTAATTAAAAGCATTTAATAATAAACAAAATGATTACAAGATTGTAAATCAATAACTCTCAATAAACACTAGAATGCAATCACATGAAATGTAAAATCAAACTACAGGATAGGAGTCCATTATTCTAGAAAAAGTCTATCTTAATAACTAAGCTTTCCTGATTTAACTAAAGAATACTGTCTCTCATCTACTCTAACATATAATAGGAAGGCCAAGAGAAGCTTAAAGTTTTCTTGGAGTTCTCTTTTCTTGTTGTCCACTGACTGTGCACTACTTGACAAACTGCGGTCTGAACTGTCTAATTTCAAAATGTAACAGTCAGCTGTTTAAAACAATTCCTTTTCTGTCAATCAGCTGTTTAAACAATCTCCTACCAACCAGGAACATTCCAATGACATCACTCACTGCTCAGGTGATTCTCCACATTTTGTACTTCAGAATGTCCCTCTCAGACATGTGCAGTTAGAACTGTAACAAAGCAGTGACAGGTTTTTTCAACATTCTGTTTAAACAGGAAAATACTCAACATTTTAAAACTTATTTACATTTTCACAATTAGGCATGCTGGCATACAGTATGCGTTAATCTGAGAATATGCACAAATCTTCTGCCAGACATGCTAACACAGATGACAGGGTTTTAAGTTTCTTTACATTTCTCCCCCCTTATGACTCAAGGCATCTATATTACATGATCGACAGCTTAGGTTGTCAAATGTTTAAACACTGACACCTAAGCATTGAAACCTTAAAATGGCAAATGGCCATTCTTTCCTTGGGAAAGAGTTCACTAGGCCATCACAAAATAAAATAAACTCCTGAACCCAAAAATAGTGGGGGGCTTTGCCCCCTCACCCCCAGATGTGGGGGGCTGTGCCCCTACAAACCACTAACTAAATATACCAACTCCGAGATCGCTCTACGTTGGGGAAAGGGCAAATTCCTGATAACGGCCAAGCAATTTTTTTCCTGAGGAAAGAATTCACTTATGTGGCCATTCGTGATTTTAAAGTTTCAACACTTAGGTGTTGATAATTAGGCATTCGAAAACCTAAGCTGTTGAACATCTAATAGGAACCCGACTCAAGCATGGTTTTCAAGTGACCATTGAAAACCAATGCTTGAGAAAAATGGTTCTAGGAATATTAACCCACTTTTCTCCTGGACAATCCATCCACATTAGCATTATTAACTCCACTGTGATGTTGTATGGTCATATCATATGCTTGCAATCCTAAACTCCAACTCTGTAACACAGCATTCTGCTTACTGACCCTATTAAGCCATGTCAGAAGATTATGATCTGTGAGTACAGTGAATTTTCTCCCATAAAGATAGGGCTGCAGCTTTTGCAATGCCCATGCTATGGTCAAACATTCTTTCTCCACAACTGCATAATAGTCTTCTCTAGGTTGGAGTCTACAGCTCAGATAAACCACTGGGTGCTCTTCTCCTTCTTCGGAAAATTGGCTGAGCACAGCTCTCACCCCATAATTTGAAGCATCTACCTGTACAATAAATTCTTTATTGTATTCTGGGCTGGCTAACACAGGGAGTCCTCCCAAAATCTGTTTTAGTTTTTGGAATGCCTGTTCACAATCTGTGGTCCACACTACCTTGTCCAGTTTATTCTTCCTAGTAAGGTCAGTAAGGTGTGCAGCTATGGTACTGTAATTGGGCACAAATTTCCTATAAACCCCGCTGCCCCTAGAAATGCTCTCACTTGTTTCTCCATAACAGGAACTGGCCACACTTGGATAACTTCCACCTTGACAGGTTCTGGCCTAATTTTATCACTTCCCACTCTGTGTCCTAAGTAAGTGACCTCTGCCATACCATTTGACACTTACTGAGTTTAATGGTTAATCCTGCCCTCCTTAATCTATCCAAGACCTCCCTCACATGTTGGAGATGTTCCTGCCAGGAGTGACTGTAAATAGCGATGTCATCCAAGTATGCTAGAGCATATTCCCCTGCTCCTACCAGGATATGGTCTACCAGCCTCTGGAAAGTTGCTGGGGTATTTTTCATGCCAAACCACATCCTAGTAATTTTATACAATCTGTAAGGAGTTACAAAAGCTGACCTTTCTCTAGCAGAAGAAGTCAAAGGTACCTGCCCATACCCCTTAGTCAAATCAATAGTATTCAGATACCTAGCCCCACCCAGCTGTTTTAATGCTTTGTCTGTCCTCGGTATGGGGTATGCATCTGACTCTGTCCGACTATTTAATTTCTGGTAGTCTACACAGAATCTTACACCCATCCTTCTTTGGAACTAATACTACTGAGGAAGCCCAAGGACTGTTAGACTCTTGAGTTACCCTCACTTTTAGCATTTCCCTTATTTCTTCTTTCACAGTCTGATTCTCCATCTCAGGTACTCTATAAGGAACCTGTTTAATAGGTTTTTGGATTCCTGTGTTGACATGGTGCTGCACCGTGTCAGTACACCCAGGTTTCCCTGTGAACATATCCCCAAATTCCTGCAATACTGTTTTTATTTCCTGGACTTGATTATGAGTTAAATGTGGTGGTATGGCAATCTCTTCCACAGAGGTGCCAATCCTAGCCTCACGGAAAAGATCAGTCACTATATCCTTTTCAGACTGTTCCTGCCATCTACTATGAATGCTCAATACTAGGGCCTCCCTGTGTGATAAGGTTTCATCATATTCACATGGTACATTTTGTGCCCTTGTCTCCTACCTACCAAATTTACCATGTAGTTCACATCATTGATTTTCCTCATCACCTCAAGGGGTCCCTCAGAAGTTGCTTGTAACTTGTTATGTCTAACAGAAACAAGTAGCATCACCTTCTATCCCTAAGCATACTCTTGAGCCAGAGCATTCCTGTCATACCACACCCTCTTTTTTGTTGTTGAGTCACTGCTAGGTTCTCTTGAGCTAAACCCATGAACTCCTTAAGTCTTGTCCAAAAGTTGATAACATAAGCCACAACTGACTCTTTGTGAGATTCACTTTCACCTTCTCCTTCTTCTCGAATTAAATCTAATATGCCCATATAACTACTCAAAGGGTGAAAAACCTGTAGATTCTTGTGGTACGTACCTGTTTGGAAATAACAGATGGGGCAAATACTTGTCCCACTCCCTTTTGAACTAGTTTGCAAATGCCCATAGCATAGTCTTCAATTAGAGTTTAACCTCTCCACAAGACCATTATTCTGGGGATGGTAGGGTGTGGTCTTTAGATGTTTCACCTCACAATGCTTCCACAGAGAAGTCAGTAGATCTTACATGAAGTTGGCACCTTGGTCAGTCAGTATTTCCCATGGAAAACCTATTCTGCTGAAGATTTCTATCAAAGCATTTTCCACCTTCACTGCCTCAATAGGCGACAGAAAGCCACCACCTCAGGATATCTGGTAGCAGTCTGCTACCATCAAGATATATTTCTTTCCTGTAGAACTGGGATTATTCAGGGGTCTCACAATATCCAAGGCCACTCTCTGAAATGGCTCTTCGATAAGAGGCAAAAGAATGAATGGAACCTTAGCCTTGTTCCCTGCTTTACCAACTTTTTGGCACCGTTCACAAGCCCTACAATATCCTACCACATCCCCTGCAATCCCAGACCAATAGAAAAATTGCATAATATATCTCTTAATACAGTTTATACCCATATGACCTGAGAAAGGAATGTCATGTGCTATGGCTAAGAGTGGCAGACAGTAAACTCTAGGCAGTATCAACTGCTGTATCACTTCCCCTTCTAGTCCAAGGCCAGGAGTCCATTATCTATACAACAAATCTTTGTTCCAGTATAAGACTCCCCTCTTCCTAGAATGTCAGATGCCTCCTTACCATCAAGTTTTGTAATGCAGGATCTGTAAGTTCAGCCTGTCTCAGCTCCACCTTTGCGACCTTCCTCAGCTACCTTTCCACAGGAAGTCTAGTCACTTCTGACAGCTGTTCCCTGCTGTTACTCTGGGTACCACCACTCACCTCCATCCTTGCAGTCACCATATCCAAGGGAACATCACTTACCCACCAGCAGCTATAGGTCACATTCAGACTTGCTGTTACCAGATAGCACCTTCTCTGAAGCAGGCACCATGCCAGTCCCAGCTTCAGGGATGAGATTTTTCTGGCTCTCTCCCAGACTACTGGACCTACATGTCTTTCTCCAAGCCTGACTGCATGCCACCGCATGTACACAATACTGCTCTTCTCTAACCACTGCAGGCCTCGTAATGGTTATATCAGAATCTGTGTCCCTCTTAGCAGTTACCTGTTTACCATCTAAGACTGGATATAAATTCTGGTGATAATTTGGCACCCCAGTTGTTTGTAAACAACTTACCACTGGCAGTTTGTCATCACCACTTGCTGGCTCCCTCACCTTTTGTTTCTCACCTTGCTTGGATGGAAATTGGACTGCTATGTGTCCCCTCTAGTTACACTTGAGACATCTAATCCCTAACCATGTACTTGCATTAGTAGTTTCCCCATTACTGATGTACTCTCTTGCAGTGGTTTAGACTGCCCCCTATGGGTTCTCTCATGCTTATGTACAGCACTGGGTATCGCTGTCCTATGCAGTGGTGCTCTGCTTGCCAAGTAGGGATCCCCTTTTCTCCCCAGCTCCTCTGCAGAGTTACATTCATGGTCTGCTAACCAGACTATCATATCATCAGGCAAATTACCGAGGGTGTGTTCCCCTCACCAAAAGGTCTGCCTGTCCCTCAAAAGTGGTGACCTGGCACCCACTCACCCATCTATGAAAGTACTTACGTTAGCAATATAATCATGTACACTTTCATCTGAACTGTGTCTGTGTTCATGATACTTTTTTCTATAAGTTTCAGGTGTAAGTTTCAAACAGTCAAGCAAGCAACATTTTACTTTTCCATAATCCAAGCAATCTACATCACTTAACTTTGCTACAGCATGAACAGCTTTACCATGGAATAAGGGAGTCAAGAGCCGAACCCAGAGCTCATGGTCAACATCATATTGTTTACATATTCTCTCAAAAATATGAATAAAACTATCAAAGTCATCCCCATCCATGTACTGAGGAAAAGGTTTACTGACCTTTTCAGCTTCTGGGGTCTGGTTATTCCCTTCCCCATTACCTCCATGACCCTCTTGAAGGGTTTGAAGCTCCATTTCATGACAGTGCTCTCTTTCATTGTCCTTGGCTTCTAAATGCCTCAGCCTCTCTGCTGACTCCAGTTCAAGATGTTTGGCCTGCAGTTCATGTTGTTGGGCTTCCAGTGCAGTCTCTCTTCATACTCTAGTCATTTGACTTCCAGTTCATATTGGCCCTGTTTTTCCGCAGCCTCCAGTTCATATTGACGCTGTTTCTCCTGAGCCTTCAGACATCACATTTGCTCCTCAACCTCCAGACGTTGGGCTTCCAGGCACATTCTCTCCAACCCCAGATGGATTCTCAGGTCCTCTGAAGAAAATGTGGACTGTCCCATTACCAACACCAAACTGGATATCCTCTGATCAGCTGGGCTGAGCTGTGGATGCAACCAAGGCTGAAATCATTGTTTCCTTGGTCAGGTTGGCATGCACCAATACTGCGATTTCATACTCCTTAGCCAACTGGATCTTTGTCAGGATGCTAAAATCTGCTGACATCCTTGCCTGCTTTCTGTGTCTATCTAACTAAACAATAAATAAAACTGTGGTGGACTGAAATTCTGAATGTTTACCTTGTGGTTGTCAACAGTGCATACCTTAATGACAATACCCAGAGGCTACTGGAATCCAATTAAAAATCCCACACTGCTGGCACCAATTAATGTGACATCTAACTATATCCCACCGCTTCTACCAATTAATGTGACATCCATCCAATACCTCACCAGAATGCCAACAATTAAATGATGTCCCTTGCTATCCTGAGTCAGCAGT
>NC_056744.1:1712959754-1712964754 GCF_019279795.1 Protopterus annectens
GAGAAAAATCGCTAAGGACTCAAAAGACAATCATAAGGCCTTCTTTAGCTATGTCAGAAACCTGGGTGGAAACTCCCAGATATGCTCAGAATTAGTTCAAAATTATGTAAAAATCACTGAACCTACAGACATTGCAAACATACTGGCTGACAGGTTCAGTGCAAACTTCTCCCCCCCCTCCCCCCCAAAAGGAGAGATATCTATACCAGAGGACTGTAGCCCCCCCAAACATCTCTAACGCTCAGGTGAGAACTGCTCTCTCCAAGGCGAAAAACACAGCATCCATGGGACCAGATGGTGTCCCCGGTTGTGTGCTCCACGAACTCAATGAAGAATTAAACCCGCAGTTAGGACAGCTGTTTAATCTTAGCCTCACCTCAGGATACGTACCCAAGGAGTGGCGTACGGCAACTGTGGTCCCACTTCACAAAGGCGGTGCCTCCACCGACCCTGGAAATTACCGTCCCATCAGCTTGACAAGCCTGATCTGCAAAGCTATGGAGAGGATCATAAATGAACTCATAAATAAAGACATAGGGGACTTGCAGACTTTGGATCTAACCCAGTTTGGCTTTGTCAAAGGCAGATCATGCCTTTTAAACTTGGTTGACTTCTTCGAAACAGTCACCAAGGCCATTGATGAGGGAAAGGCAGTCCACACAGCCTACCTTGACCTGGCCAAGGCTTTCGACACAATACCCCACTCAGGTATCATTGAAAAACTCATCAGCTTAAATGTTAACCCATACGTCACAAGATGGGTAGCAAACTGACTAAGTGACAGAACCCACAGGGTGAGAGTTGCTGGCGCCATGTCAGACTCAAAGCCTGTCACAAGTGGTGTCCCACAGGGCTCAGTCCTGGGCCCACTCTTGTTCGGCATCTACTTTTCAGAAGTACAAGCAAACACAGGAGGGTTATGGCTGACAAAATTTGCAGATGACTGCAAACTGGGTGCCATAGTCGAGAACACATCTGACACAGATATCCTTCAGAAGGGTCTCATAGAAATGGATAACTGGTGCCAGAGCCATGGACTAAAGTTAAACGCCAAAAAATGCATAGTCATACCCTTCGGGAAAAACAAGGTTACCCCCAGCTACCATATAGGTGGCAATCCACTGAGCACAGAAGAGGTTATCAGGGATCTGGGGACCCAGGTTGACAGTAACCTTTCGTTTGACACTCACGTCGCCAAAGTAGTTAGGAAGACATTCTACATTGCCCACCTGATCATGAAGGGATTCACATCTAGATCAAGGGAGGTCATCGTCCCCCTGTACTCATCACTCATCAGACCAATGATTGAGTACAATGCCCCATTCGGAATGTATCTGACCCGACACCTGCAGTAACTGGAAAGGCCCCAAATGTTCCTCACCAAAAGGATAAAGGGTCTCAAAAATATGTCTTATGCTGCCCGACTGAAGGAACTCCAGCTCTATTCAGTCACTTACCGTCTGCTCAGAGGTGACCTGTGCCTGACATACAAGGCCATGTCCAACCCAGAACTGATGAACTACAAGGGCGGGAGACTTAAACCTTGACACGGTTATTAATAGGACGTGTTGGAGGGACAGATTCATCACCCAGAGACTCCCCATGCTGTGGAACAAAATCCCAGTACATGTGAGGCAGAGCACCTCGCTGGCCTTGTTCAAGAGAAATCTTGACAAATGGATGGGAGATCGCAGATATACCCTGGGATTACCTCAGTGTCACTGCTTGACAGAGGCACAGCAAAATAATGGGCATAGTATCCTTCAAACTAAAGGGGTGGCGAAAGCCACAAAACTCTGGGCTAGGCTTATAAATGCCCTTGGGCAGATAGCCTAGTATGAACCTATGAACCTATATAAAGATATATCTCAGAAGTCGAAACACAAGCAAATGTTGGCAGCACAAATAACTGCTCCAGAGAAAAATAAATAAAGTAAATTAAAAATCTACCACAGCATCCACTGGACCAACCAACAACAAAAAGATGACATGAATAAAATATCAAAACCAGGTTTATTAATAACTGAATGGTAGCGCTTTTGTAGTGACAACCCACTACTTCTTCAGACATTAAAAGCACTTGTAACATGGAATAAATATATACTCCTCTCTATTAAATATGCAGATACAATTAATCACTTAGATGAAAATCAATCATGTTAAAGAAACAGTTCTATTATACCATGACCCCCCCCAAAATGTGCACGCTGATTGGCCAGCGTGCACATTGTAAATCGAGTTATACTAATGGAAAAAGGTTCGGTCGCCCGGACTTTTTTCCATTAGTATAACTCTGCTTTTAAAACATTGTCTCGCTATGTTAAATGGGTTTAACATAGCCAGACAGCTTTAAAATAAGCAACGGAGATCTCCGTTGCTTATTTTAAAGCTGTCTCGCTATGCTAAACCCATTTAACATAGCGAGACAGGTTTTAAAAAAAGCAATGGAGAAAGCAAGATCTCCGTTGCTTTTTACTGTTCGCTATGTTAAATGGGTTTAACATGGCGAGACAGTTAAAATAAGCAACGGACATCTCCGTTGCTTATTTTAAACTGTCTCACTATGTTAAACCCATTTAACATAGCGAAAACAGTAAAAAGCAACGGAGATCTTGCTTTCTCCGTTGCTTTGCTCAACTCTGATGTACTGCGCAGTACATCAGAACTGCCGCGGATGCCAGACATCTGCGGAAGGGCAGTAAACAGGCATTATACTATGCCATTATTTAAGAAAAGTAATAGTTTCTTTTCTTAAATAATGTCATGGTATAATAGCAATAACCCACTTCTGGGTGTGGGTAATGCTGTATTTACCCCCAGTTGGCTTTGTTTGGTCCCTCGGGACCAAACCACGCCAACCGTGGGTAAATCCAGCATTACAAACACCCAGGCGTGGGTTATTGCTATATTATCACCTATACTTCAAAACTATAATGTCACATAAAACCAGAGGTATGTGATACAGATAGATAAACAAAAGATAAAAAATAACAAAAAAAATTATGTAATGATGTAGAAAAAACAACCATAAAAGTTGCCAATAAAAACATACATTATTTAAAGTGCATTCTGTTTTTAAGTACAGGTTTAAGTGGGACTCTGTCATTGAGTCATTTCCCCATATTTGCCCTCAGTCTTATAATCTACCTAGTTTCTTACTGAATAAATTTTTATTGATTTTCACAAACATAAACATATATACAGTATGTATATCAAAGAAATAATTACGCAGTCAAAGCTTAAAGCGAAGAAACAATTCCAAAAACAAACATTACAAATTGAACTATTTACATAGGATGACTATACTTGAAAAACTTTGTTTTCTTGAATGTGACTTTGAAATATATTATAATTTTTGGCAGTCTTCTGTTTCCAGCACTTGATTTATATTCTGCCATGCGATGCTTAAGGACATAGATCGTTCTGTTCTTCCCTTGGTTGTTTCCAATTCCAACTGTGAGACTGATAAAACCATGTTCTTGAAATGTTTAAAATTGGAATGAGTTACAGCTTTCCAGTTCTGTGTAATATTTTTCCTTGCAATTGCAAGGAGAGTCCATAAAATTACATATTATTTCCTTGGAACAAAAGAATGCACAGGTGTATTTAACAAAACTAGAGATTTTGTAAGTTAAAAATTATCAGTTAAAAGTGCCTGTAACAAATAGTTAATACTTTCCCAATATTGTTTAAATGGCATTCATAGAACATGTGTGGCCAATTGGCTATTGATTGTGATTTACATCTTCAACATCTATTTTCTTTATTACCCACCTAGTTTCTGACATCTCTGTATTGTTAACTATGTCCCCTCCCCATTCATTCTGTTTAATAACCTCAAGCACTAAAAACCTGAATGCACGGGTATCACCATATATAGAAACATGTTTGGCCAAAGCATTCATTAAAACAGCATTCCTAATATTTTGTAAATGTTCCCTAATTCTAAACCTAAACTTTCTGTTGGTTTTTCCAACATAGAAGGCCATACAGGCATTACATACAGCCAAATAAATCACATTCTGTGAATCACAATTCACTGAAGTGCTAAATATGAACAAAGTTCCATAATCTGGATGCACAAAACTGCCCGGGATGTCTATATATGTAAAGAAGTTACATTTGTTCATAGATTCATAGGTAAGTACTAGGCTATCTGCCCAAGGGCATTTATAAGCCTAGCCAGAATGTGTTGACTTTCGCCACCCCCTTATAGTTCCCTGTGCCTCTGTCCAGCAGAGCTATTGGTTCTCTGTGCCACTGTCCAGCAGAGCCACTGCACTGATCCCTGGGGTAAATTTTCTGTCAGTGATCCCCGGGGTAAATTTTCTGTCAGTGATCCCCGGGGTAAATTTTCTGTTTCCCATCCACTTGTCAAGGTTTCTCTTGAAGAGTGTTAGTGAGGGGCTCTGCCTGATGTATATTGGAATCCTGTTCCAAAGCATGGGGAGTCTCTGGGATAGGAATCTATCCCTCCAGCATGTCCTATTTATCATTGTGGTGAGGTTTATATCTCTAGAGCGTGTGGCTCTCCGGGATTTGTTTTTTTTTTAGGTGGAGCATGTCCATCAATTCTGGGTTGGACATGGCCTTGTATGTCAGGCAGGGATCACCTCTGAGTAAGCGGTATGCAACCGAGTACAGCTAGAGTTTCTTGAGTCGGGCTGCATAAGGCATCTGTTTGAGGCTAGTAATCCTTTTGGTGAGGTACTTTTTTTGCCTTTCCAGCTGTTGCAGGTGTCTTGTAAGGTACATCCCAAATAGGGTGTTGTATTATAAGATGGGTCTAATGAGTGATGAGTAGAGAGGCACAATAACCTCTTTTATTCTAGATGCAAACTCTTTTGTGATTAGGTGGGCCACATAGAAAGATTTTCTAACCACCTTGGTAATATGATTATCAAAGGAGAGATTACTATCTACTTGGGTCCCCAGATCTCTTATTACATTTTCTGTATTTAGGGGACTACCACCTATGTGGTAGTTCGCGGGTACTTTGT
>NC_056744.1:1712969754-1712994754 GCF_019279795.1 Protopterus annectens
CTTGTGCCTGCTCTGGCTAACACTAGCTAGACCTGACAAGTACTTTCAATCATACTATGTCCAAACTTATAGCATTCTGGCCTTCTTGTACACTCAGCTGACTGTGTTGTCATAATCTTCTGACCCACAGAAAAGTTGGAAAGTATGACAGTATGTCCAGTTTATGTTTCCAATATGTCTAACTGTAGTAATTCATGTCAGTAACTCAACAATCACTAACTTCAATTTCTTCCACTGCATGTAATACATCTTATACTCGTCAACTTTTATCATTTTTGTGCTGCCTTACTTTTATATACTTTTTGTATTTTTTGTAATTTCACAATTTTTTTTTGTATTTTGAATTTTATTGGTATAAAACTGTAAATTTTTTGCTGGAGCTTTTCTCCCCAGGCCTCTGCTGAAAAAGGACCTGTGTCTTTTCAGACTTTCCCAGTAAACAAATATAAAATAAATAAATAAATTGGGTAATAGAAGAACTCATCTTCACATGGATGTTCCATAGGTGGGACAGTCTCTGGGACACATTCCTGTCTCTCCAGCATGTTCTGCTTGTTACAGACAAAATTCGGGTCCCTATACCACGTATTTTTGGTACTGTTTGACTTATGAATATGTAGGAGATTCATAAGTGTGGGGTTTGTGGATGCCTTGTAAGCCAGGCATAGAGCAATATTCACTAATCAATAGAAGACTGAATAGCAAGAAAGGGCTTTAAGGTACTGAGCCTGTGCATAAGGAAGGTTTGGCACACACACATATATGCATGCATGTACACACACACGCACACACACACGCACGCACACACACACACACACACACATATACATATATATATATATAACATACACGCACACATACCCGCACAATTGTTGCATGTGTCAGGACACATACATGCCAAAGGGGGCATTATATTCAATGATTGGCCTAATGAGGGTTATGTAAAGGGAAACAATAATACCCTAGATTTAGACACAATCCCTTGGTTTATAAACTGTCCAATATAGAAGGACTTTCTTACAGCAATGGACACATGTTGGTTGAAGATTTGGTCACTGTCCATATAAGTTCCCAAATCCTGAACAACTGGGTCAACTCTTAGGGGAGAATTGTTAATGTGGTAGTTCCCTGGGGTAGGTGACTTCCAAAAGGATACAATAATGCATTTTTTGTCATTTAGGTTTAGTCCATGATTTTGGCACCAGTTATTTATTAGGGACAGACCATCCTGCAGAATAGCTCAGTCATTTGGGGATTCAATGACTGCTCCTAGCTTGCAGTCATCTGCAAATGTAGTCAGATAGAGGCATATCATTGCTGGAGCCTTCCTGTGTCCTGACAGAGTGCTCTTCAAACTATCTGGAGATACAGAGCTGACTATATTGTTCTGACACTTCAGAGTTGTGTACTGGTAATTGTTGTTTGACTAATTTCATATCATTGCTGGCTGACTTCAGAGTTGTGCACTGTTATTTTTGCTTCACTGTATAGTTTTTCAGATCTCTGCTGAAGGTGTTTTTCCCCCCTCCCCCTATTTCTCTGTGTCTTAAGTTGGTATAACTGGTTTTACATCCTGTGTGTTATCTGACCATCTCAAGGATTACTTGCATAAAATTAGACCCTCTTAGTAAAAAAGTCTGCATATCATTGCTGGAGCCTTCCTGTGTCCTGACAGAGTGCTCTTCAAACTATCTGGAGATATACAGAGCTGACTATATTTTTCTGACACTTCAGAGTTGTGTATTGGTAATTGTTATTTGACTAATTTTATATTATTGTTGGCTGACTTCAAATTTGTTATTTTTGCTTCACTGTATAGTTTTTCAGATCTCTGCTGAAGGTGTTGGTTTTCCCCTACCCACCCTATTTCTGTTTTGTTTAAATTTGGAGGCTTTTGCAGTTGCCCGCCCCCACTGTAGATTTGATCTGTCACACTCCCCTCAGTCCCATCTCTTTACCTCATTCTACCTAATAGACCTCTTTTGCACTTGGTTTTAGTCATTTTTAATTTAATTGCATTTTTAAACTGTTTGGTCTAACATTGGTACATACCCCAGTGTGCTAGCTTGCACTGTATTTGAATTGTTTTGACTGCTGTTTTAGCTACTTTTCTTTATATATATATATATAAACCTTTCCTGTAAGTAGTGTAGTCCAGATTCAGATTTGCTGTATCCAGGACTATATGTTAGCTTCTGAGCCCCACCAAGCTTTCTGTGTTGAGGGGAAGCCTTCTAGCTTATCAGTGGGAGTGGTAAGCACGAGGTAACCCATCTAGCACATAAGGAGTGGTTCTGGCCCAGAAATACTAGTTATTAGTCGTTTGGGCAGTTTTTCCATCTCTCTCAACTTTCTGATTTAAAAGCCCACATTTGCACTTGTTTCCTCCCTTTCCTGTAACTAGTTTAGTCCAGATACAGATTCTTAGTTTTAGCACTTGAATTTGCTTATTCGTGATCATCACTTGTTCAGAACTTGTAAGCGCTAAATAACCTACCAATTACTACAGCACTCAACCTTCCTCATTACCTAGAGGAAAACAGTTTTGGTACTTACTTTCCTCACTTGCTTAGAGAAAAACAGCTCTTGTACTCACTTTCCTCAATTATCGAGAGGAAAATATTTTTTTATTCAGGCATGTCCAAGGGTCAGCTCCCAGTGTTCTCTCCTGTCTATCTGATGAATCTGGGCATCTTGAGGCAATGTAGAAATTGCCTCATGTACACAGACAACCCTCTCCTCCTACCACCCAACACTACAACTTGTGGGAGATGCACTTATCTAGCCAAACTGGAGATAAAGCTGTCTCCAATCAAGACTGAACTTGACAGTCAAGAGGAGAAGGTAAACACTTGCACCACACCACACTTATCACATAGCCTCACTAAATATACACCACCAAAATCCACACATAGAAACACAAAAACATTCACAGAGGCTCTCAATAATAATCTGCTCAAGGAACAGAGACCTCCAAAGCAGAAATGCAAGCAACCTCCACCCCCCAACACAACCCAAATGACACACAGCCCACAGACTCAGTGTGCCACTCAACCACAGCCAATAAGGCAAAACAACATACCCAATGCACTAGTCATAGGTGACTCTACAGTCAGGCACACTGATGCCCCACTCACCAGGCTAAACAAGGAGAAGGTTACTGTCAGCTGCCTGTTGGGTGTCAGGATCCGCCACATAACCCACGCACTCAGGTCACTCCACAACAAGTACAAATATGACTCTGCCATTGTCCATGTTGGTGTGAACGACCTGAGATGTACCTCCCTGGACTACATGAAAAGAGACATGGAAGTTCTCTCCGATCTTGTAGCCCAGGCAGGTTTGACCCTAGCCCTGAGTAGCATTCTGCCATCACCCAGAATGATGCCACAGTACAAGGACAAAATGATTGACTTCAACAATTGGCTAAGCTTCTGGTGCCATTCTAAAGGGATCCAGTATCTGTCTGCCTGGGATGACATGGTCGACAGACCACGATGCTTTGCCAGAGATGGCCTGGGGATTCTGGATACTGACTAAGGTTCTTGCCGCCCCCTATAGTGCCTTTTTTTGGCAAGGTTCAAATGACAAATTCACCACCATAACAGGAACATGCAAGCAAAAACTGAGGGTGATGCTACTCAATGTTAGAAGTCTAAATCTCAAAATGCACTCACTCGAGGCACTCCTTAAAATGGAGAACATCGATATCTGTGCAGTGACTGAGACCTGGTTCAAGGCTCCAGAGTGCATCCCTGCACTACCGGGCTATAACTCATACCACACTTTTCGGCTATGTAACCTGGACCGGAACACCAAAGGCGGAGGTGTATCCATATTCATTAAGGATATCCACACCTCCAGGCTAGTTGCTCAGCATAATGCAGCCGAGTTTATCCAAGTGCAACTAACGCCGGGCAAAACTGCAATCCAAATTGTAGCTTGCTACAGATGACCTGCCATGCCCCAGGATTCCCACTCCTCTTTTCTTGATGTACTGGAAAATATTTGGGTTCAACCAAACACCCTAATAATGGGCGATTTCAACTACCCCACCATTAACTGGGAAAACTACTCATGTACCAACTCCTTCACTCAACGCTTTCTGGAATTCATAAACTCCAATCCCCTGGATCAAATTATCCACACCCCCACCAGGGGCAACAATATCCTAGATCTAGTCATTACCAACATGAGTGACCAGTGTTCCACACCTGAATTCAACGCCTCATTGGTCCGATCTGACCATAAGCTAATTACCCTAGATATCCACATCCTGCCCCCACCCCACCCCCCATTAAGGAAACCATGGTAAAGAATTTCTCCAAAGCCAACTTCATGCTTCTTAAGACAGAAGTGGTGAACTTCATGACACCCATGCAAATGGACAATATAGTTACGACTACTGAATCCTACAGAATTGCACTTTATAAGCACTTACATGAATGCATGAATCATGCTATCCCAAACAGAACCAAGACGCTATCCTCCAAAAAAAGGAAGCCAATCTGGTGGTCCCCTGCCATAAACATACTGTACAACAGAAGGAAGAAACTGTTGCAAAAGAGAGTAAAATCCCATGAGTGGAGGAGCTCCCTGGTCAGCCTCAGTAAGAAGTGCGATCCCTGATAAAATCCTCCAAAGCTAGCTATGAAAACAAAATCGCCACTTATTCTAAAGACAACCACAAAGCATTTTATAGCTACAAAATAAGATCCACCAAAATCAAGAAACTCCAAAGAGACCAAGCCCAATATAAAGCAGGTACAGCATACCCGTCACCACCGGTTTCACAGGTTCGTGCTAATCAGCAGACACCGAAGTTTAGAGCAAATGATGGGACAGGTGTGCTACAAAATACCTGTTTAGCTACTGAGGGTGAGCAACAAGTAGAAATGCATAATAACATTGTTAGAGATGATATGCAGAATGACAATATAAGAAGGAGTGAAAGGATTAGGGAACGGAACAACAGCAATAATAACAGCAATAAGGAGGCAAGAAACAATCAGCAAGCCTCAACCTCCAATTCCAAGCAGGATTTTCCACGGCGAAACCAGAAGAAACAATGGAACAGGAGGAAGAATCACAATTACAAGAGATAACAACTATGAATTCAGATTTAAATCCATTCGTAGTAGTAAAAAACACATAGCAGGATTTTATAATATATAATTTTTCATCCTTTCATGTTACGGAGAAATTGGCTAATACCTTATCGAAAGGTTTATCTTTTGTACCTTCTAACAAAATGAACATTGCACAAAGTATTTATGATGTCAAACTTTTCGTTAGAAAGTTGAACCTTAGACAACTTTTAGGTGGTCATACTTCAACAGATAATTCTTTAAGAGTAGCCAGTTGCTTCAATCCACCTTTGCACACCACACTTTACACCTTTGAAAAAATGTGTGAATTAGATTTGAGACAATTGGATCAACAAAAAAAGAATTATTTGTATAACATATCTAAAGAGGAGAAGGATGAAATTAATTTATTTGTATCTGCCAATGTTAGGATTATGAACCCAGATAAGGGAGGGGGGCTTGTAATCATGGATACACTAGACTATCTTAAAAAGATCAAAGATCTATTAGCATCAGATAGTTATGAAGAATCATCAGTCAATGAATATAACAAATCCAACCAGTTCATAAAAAGTTTTTTGAATGAACTATTCATTGAGGCAAGAGTAGATTTACATATATTCAACTACCTGATGATAGAGGCCCCAAAAGTACCTACTATTTTCAGAGTGCCGAAAATCCACAAAAACATCAATGATCCACCTTTCAGACCAATAGTAGATGGCAGGAGATCCTCCACGTATGCCTGTGCCAAATTTGTGGATGGAATTTTGAAAAAATATGTATCAATGGATGAGTGGATAGTGAAGGATTCATGGGCTTTTTTGGAAAAAATAAATAATCTGGAATTTCAACAAGAAAACAATTTCATCACAGTTGATGTGAAGGAATTATATAATAGCGTTCCGCATCAGCAAGGTATTGACTGGGTTATAGCAAATATGCGACAAAAAAATGCCAGAATAGATGAAACATCTTTAGTACGTGCGCTATTAGACATCATTTTGTCCTATAACTTCATTCTGTTCGATAACCAATTTTATATACAAAGGAAAGGAGTAGCGATGGGATCCCCTTGTGGATCGAGCTACGCTAACCTAGTGATGTCTTATTGGGAGAACAATTTTGTTTTTAACAACAGTTTTCTCAATAACGTAATCATATTTTACGTTAGATTTATAGATGACATATTTATGATTATTAAAGGAGATGAAGGAGTAGTAATAGAAATTATGAAAATTTTCAGTGAAAGCACAGATTTCTTACAATTCACTCACATCTACAATGCAGAATCCATATCATATTTAGATGTAACACTGAGCAAGAATAGAAGACAAGAAGTATATGAAGCAAACATTTTTAGGAAATCAACCTATTCTAATAAATTCTTACACTTCTCTAGTGCACATCCCTTGCATCAAAAAAAGTCAGTGATTAAGGGCCAGCTAGTTAGAGCTGCGTGTATGATCACCACAGACAAAAATTTTAAACAGGAATGTTTAGGTTTAAAACAAATGCTCCTAAACAGAGAATATCCTATGTATTTTTTGGACCCCATACTTGAAAAAGTAAATATCAAAAGAGCAAATGGGCATTTTAGGCCTATATTGAAGCAGAAAGAATTCCTGCTTAATAACGACTGGGTTCAATCGATGGAGCCATCAGAATGTAGTCTGATGGGACAGTCAAATAATCATGATTTCAATTTTGCCTGCATATTGAGATTTTCATTAGATTTCGTCAGAATCAAAGAAGTTATAATGAAGAATTGGGGCATATTAAATGATGATCATATATTGGCATCTAAGTTAGGTACAGTACCTAAGATAACATGGAAGAAAGTTTCTAATTTTAAAGAACTATTTCAAAGGCAGTTTCATGCCAAGCCAACATTTTTTAATGTAGGAATGATGCAATGTGGCAATTATCCATATTGCCACTACATGATCCCAGGTTCGAAAGCAGTTATTAAAGGGGTCGAAATTCACATTAAAGATAAATTCAATTGTACCTCTAAAGGAGTTGTTTACTTTGCAACTTGCCAAGGATGCCCCTGTTTCTATATAGGAAAAATGGAACGTAGGCTAAGGGACAGGGTATATGAACATCTGAAAAGCATCAATTTACATAAGGAGGACAACGCTCTAGCGAGACATATCATGGAACATCCTGAACATAAATTCTGTTTTAGAGTAATACAGCAAATAAAACAGGAAATGAGAGGATGTCCCTTTAATTTGCTATTGGAGAAAAGTGAACATCTATGGCAAATAAAACTTAATGCCTTTACACACACAGGGCTCAATGAAAAATGTTCCCTCATGTGCCTCTTAAAGCTTAGGAGTTTAGAGAGATAAATGATTTAAATTTGCCTTAGGGTAATATAGTGAGCAAATTAAGAAATGAGAGGAGGTCCCATTTGAACAGGCATATTTTGTCATTATTATATGTGATTTTTTTATGTTTTAATATGCATGTGCTAAATCAATTTTTTATCTTGTTTCGCATATTATTTTATCTAATATACTTGTAATGTTAAAGGCTTTTTTTATATTCATATTTATAGTCATTTACAGAGGAAATTTATATTTGTTTTCCAAAACTAGATGTCATAGTTAAACATTTATTAATAGCATATATTCTGCCATTATGGAGGACAAATTGATTGTATGTGGATGTTTATGAATGTTTGCAATAATGTCTTGTTCACAGGCTCACATATAACATATGAGATTAATTCTTCAAAATATGAACTAGTTTCCGAGTTAATAGGTGCTGTGGGAAATTGATGGATCGCTTTACTAGGTTATAGTGTATAGGAAAAGTAAACTTGTTGAAATCAACAGCGACCCATTTATCTGTTTGTTTAAAGCTATTGTCTGATGGAAGAAGTCTGTCACTTTAAGAAATGTAAATACCTGCTTTAGATTTGGTGGGCTTTTTTAAATTATATATATAAGTAAGTGAGAATCAAAAGATTAATGTTTGTCATTTTATCTGAGGAAGTCTAACCATTGAGTTGGACCAAAAGTGTTGTATAAACTTTTTAACGTTTATTAACATTAAAGCGTATATGGGAGTTGGTGCCTAAGCGGTTCTTCTTTTTATTTTTTTCATTCTATAGCTATGTCAAGAATCTCAATGGCAACACTCAGATCTGCTCTGAGTTACAGCACAATGGCACTAAATATACAGACACAACTGATATTGCCAACATCCAGGCAGATAGGTTCAGTGCTAACTTTACACCCCTCTCACCCCCTAAAGAGCCCATCTCTATACCGAAGGAATGCAAAGTTCCTGTAATCATGGCTGCACAGGTAAAAACCACACACTCCAAAGCCAAGAACACAGCATCCATGGGATCAGACAACATCCCAGGCTGCATTCTACATGAACTACAGAACGAACTGGCACCCCACCTAAGTACCATTTTCAATCATAGCCTCACCTCAGGCTTTGTGCCTGCTGAATGGCGCACAGCAACGATTATCCCACTCCACAAGGGGGGAGCCACCACGGACCCCGGAAACTACCACCCATTAGCCTGATGAGCCTGGTCTGCAAGGCCATGGAACGTATCATCATGGAACTTAAAAACAAAGACATTGGTAATCTCCAAACTCTGGACCCCACCCAGTTTGGGTTTGTAAAAGGAAGATCATGTCTCCTAAACCTGATAGACTTCTTTGAAGCAGTCACCAAAGCCGTAGACAAGGGTAAGGTGGTTCACACAGTCTATCTAGATCTTGCCAAGACTTTCAACACCATCCCCCACTCCAGAATTATAGATAAACTCACTAAACTAGGCATAAATCCCTATGTCACAAGATGGGTTGCCAACTGGCTCACTGACAGAACCAGACCTCCCAACCATACCGAATTACTCGGTATTTACCGAGTTTTGGGGTCCAAATGAAGGGGTGCCACGATTCCCGATTGGCACCCCTTCATTTACGATTTTTTTGCTTCATTTATTTTTATTTTTTAAAAAATCGCGCTGTCGGAGCTGACGTCATCACGTGCGGGATGACGTCAGCGCCGTCAGGGCTTCCAGCCAGTCGGAATTGAGCTCAAGGAGCTCGCGTCATTATTTAAATTTTCCGCCTATTTCTAGCTGGCTGCGCAGTGCGAGCGGGAATACTGAACAGCGAGAACGCCGAGAGAAGTTGAACCTTACCAGGCAGGCTGCAGGAACATTAACAGCAGACTCAGTAATGTTGCTCATCAGTTTTGTTTTTTTTTTTTTCCAAGTCGGGCCGGCTGCGAGGCGCGAGCAAGTATACAGCAGCAATGGGAAATGGGAATTACAGGCAGCAGTACCATATCAGTTACTTTTATTTTTCCAAGCAGCAGGCAGGCATCGCGACTTCACGAGCAGGTAAGCATGGGAGTCTGTAGAATAATTATATTGCCAAGTCCATTTCTGTTATAAATTATAAGGAAACTGCATAAAGTTCTTAGGCAGGCTTGAATCTGCAATTCACACCCTCCAGCTACTAATTCAGTTGTTTCAGCAGCAGAGCTGACCTATAACAGACACAGTAATACCCCTTCTGACAATATCAGTACATGGGCTTTTATTGTATAATTTATATTACTGGCTGGACTACATTTCTTGTTTTCTTTTTAACTTGCGATCTATGCTGCAGATACCTTACTATATGTGTCATGGCTGAAACATGCTTTATACAACATCGACTTGGGTAACAGATGCTCAAAAGTAAACACTTTTTTTCCAGATCTTGGTATAGTCTGTTATTAAACAATTCTTTATCACTTGCAACTGTGGATATCCTTTTATTTGTTTTCTTGTTTGAATTTTGCTAATTAGGTAAGCACAGCAAATCTTCCACTCCTTTCATTAAAGGCAGTTCTTGCTTTGTTGTTTGTGGGTTTCAGAGATTCATTAAGTTTCAGTCTTCCTATTTTTTAAACTGCTGATTTAGCATAGTGGTATATTGCACTGACTGTAGTGTATAGTGTTCTGGGTTCAAGACTTGCCAGTAACATGCATGGTGGTAACACAACATTTTATTCTAGCAACTTTCCAAAATCATACAAGCAGTGTTTAAAATGTGTCCCTGGTTTTTGACCTTTTGCCCCCCGCCAAAAAAATTGAAAATAATTGCAAGAAGCTGAGCAAGATGCCTATGACTTACACTACTATCATTCTGTTTATAGTTTGGGCGTAGAAGTAGACTTTCATGATGGAAATGTTCTGAATTGGTCAGTTTTGTAATTATTGGTTCATGCATTTTCTTTCATTGCCTATGGTATAGCCTACTGGAAATTTGTTCATTCAAACAAATTTAAAATGTGCTCTGTCTAACAAGTGTGCTGTATTATACAAGGAATATAACTTAATAAAGTCAGGAAAGTGTATCAAAGAAAAGAACACATGTATATATCTTGTTTTGTGTGCAAGGGGCCAATGATTTGAAAACAGCCCAAAGGTAATCTTTATCCACCACTGGCCATATGCATTTTCTTTGGATGTGATGCAGGTTTCAATGTTTCAATGAATGTGAGTTTCAAGGGCAGAGAAGTTTTAATGCCAACTTAGTCTATTTTCATTGTGAGACAGTATTGCTTTGTTTCTTTGTTTATCAGATGTCTGTTAGTGTTTGTGCATTGATGTGCTGCAAAATGTAAAAATAATGTAAAAATAAAATCCAAATAATCATTGCAGAAGTAAAGCAGTATGCACACATTAGTGTTTATAGAAAATGAGGCGAAATAGCCAAGTAATTGGACACTGGAATGGCTGCAGGGGGACTCTGTGCCATATTTTGGTTGTCTGTTCTTCAGTTTGTGTTCGAAAGTTGGTATCCCACAATTCCATTGGAGTGGGCGGGGTTACGTAATTATGTATGCAAATTTGATGTTAATCAGCGTACAGATTTGTATCTATTTTTCATGGCCCTTGTCCAGATTTTTGATGTTTCCAGGTTGAGAGGTATGGACAGAACCCACACTGTGAAAGTAGCAGACTCCAAATCTGACTTCAGACCAGTGTCAAGTGGAGTACCACAAGGTTCAGTCTTGGGTCCTCTCCTGTTTGGTATCTACTTCTCTGAAGTACAGGCTAACACAGAAGGTCTTTGGCTAAAGAAGTTCGAAGATGACTTCAAACCAGGAGCCATAATCGAAACTCCTAATGATGTGGACATCCTACAAAAGGGCCTCACTGAGACAGATGCCTGGTGTCAAAGCCATGGCCTCAAGCTCAATGCCAAAAAGTGCATTGTCTTCTGTTTTGGTAAAAACTCTGTACCCATGAACTACAACACAGGTGGTAGTATACTTAACACCGAAAGTGTAATAAGAGACCTTGGGACACAGGTGGACAGTAGTCTCTCCTTTGATAATCACATTGCCACAGTAGTCAGGAAATCCTTCTACGTGGCACAACTCATCACAAAAGGTTTCTCATCCAGAAAAAAAGAGGTCATTGTTCCCCTCTACTCATCACTCATTACACCCATTACAGAGTACAACGCCCCTTTTGGTATGTACCTCACAAGACATCTACAACAACTGGAAAGGCCGCAGAAATACCTCACAAAGAGGATTACTGGCCTCAAACAGATGCCCTATGCAGACCGTCTCAAAAAAGTCCAGCTTTACTCTGTCGCATATCGCCTACTCAGAGGTGATCTCTGCCTAACATACAAAGCTATGTCAAACCCAGAGCTGTTGGACATGCTCCACTTAAAGAAATCCCAATCCCTCTGAGCTACATGCTCTAGGGACCTAAACCTTGTCACCACAATAAACAGAACATGCCGGAGGGATAGATTCCTGTCCCAGAGACTTCCCATACTCTGGAATAAACTACCTGTCTATATCAAACAAAGCTCCTCATTAGCACTCTTCAAGAAAAATCTTGATGATTGGATGGGAAATAGGAAAGTCACCCCGGGGATCACCTCTGTGGCTCTGCTCGACAGTGGCACAAGAAAATAATTTTCTTGGGTGGCAAAAGCCAGGGTACCTTTTTGGCTGGGCTTGTATAGGCCCCAGGGCCAATAGCCTAGTACCTAACTATGAGCCTGTGGTATTGGCTTTTATTTCAGAAAAGTAGATACTAAACAGGAGAGGTCCCAGTATAGAACCCTGGGGAACTTCACTGGTGACTGGTCTCTTTGTGGAGGGAACTTCCCTTATTTTATCTGTGTCCTATCAGTGAGCCAGTTGGTAATCCATTGGGCGACATATTTAGCTTTCCTGCCATGCCTGAGTGGGGAATTGCATCAAAAGCTCTGGCCAGGTTGAGGTTTGCATTGTGTACCATTTTACCTTCATCCACTGCTTTGGTGACATTTTCAAAAATTCATCCAAACTGAGACAGTTCCAGTGTTTGGAGGTTCCCTGTGTCCTGATGTATTAGTTCCAGGAGAAGTCTTTCTATGGTTTTGCATATGAGTCTGGTCAGACTTATGTGTTTGTAATTGTGTGGGTCGGTAGAAGGTCATCCCTTATGCAGGCCAATGGTCATTTGCTTGACACAAAATCTGTATGGAGGTAATGATTGAACAGTATAGTCAGGGGTGTGGCTAAATCATGCTTCATGCTGTTTGTGATAACTGAACAGTATAGACAGGGGTGTGACTAAATCATGCTTCATGCTGTTTGTGATGACTGAACAGTATAGACAGGGGTGTGGCTAAATCATGCTTCATGTTGTTTGTGATGATTGAACAGTATAGACAGGGGTGTGGCTAAATCATGCTTCATGCTGTTTGTGATGATTGAACAGCATAGACAGGGGTGTGGCTAAATCATGATTCATGCTGTTTGTGATGATTGGACAGTATAGACAGGGGTGTGGCTAAATCATGCTTCATGCTGTTTGTGATGATTGAATAGTATAGACAGGGGTGTGGCTAAATCATGCTTTATGCTGTTTATGATGATTGAACAGTATGGACAGGGGTGTGGCTAAATCATGCTTCATGCTGTTTGTGATGATTGAACAGTATAGACAGGGGTTTGGCTAAATCATGCTTCATGCTGTTTGTGACGATTGAACAGTATGGACGGGGGTGTGGCTAAATCATGATTCATGCTGTTTGTGATGATTGGACAGTATAGACAGGGGTGTGGCTAAATCATACTTCATGCTGTTTGTGATGATTGAATAGTATAGACAGGGGTGTGGCTAAATCATACTTCATGCTGTTTGTGATGATTGAACAGTATAGACAGGGGTGTGGCTAAATCATGCTTCATGCTGTTTGTGACGATTGAACAGTATGGACCGGGGTGTGGCTAAATCATGCTTCATGCTGTTTGTGATGATTGAACAGTATAGATGGATGTTTAGCTTTTGCTATCACTTTTAGGACTTGGTCTTATATAATAGTTGAGCCAGCTTCAAGTTTATCTTAAGGAGCAGATGGAGGGGAGAGAGGGGGTAAAGTTCTAGCTAAATTTATTGGCCAGAAGCTTTGTTATATCTTCACTCTCAGTGTAGGTAAAGTCAATCACAGTCAACTCAGTGAACTGTTGCATTGTGCTTTTGAGATTATGAACATAATTTTAAAAAGGCCTTGTGATTGACTTTGGCTTAGGTAGTTATTTTAGTTACAAACTTGGCTTGGGTGGATTTTATTAAGATACTGAGTTTTTTTTTTTATTTCCGCATCAAGGGCTCTAAGTATTTGGGAATTACTCTTACAATTTTTGATCAAATTTCTTTTACTTTTATTGTAAAGCTTGTTGATATTAAGGTTCCACCATGTGGGTTAATTTCATTCTGGAGTTTGCCTTGTGCATGCCCCTATGGAGTACAGCTACATCTATGCTTATATGCAGCTGTTTACATGCTTGTATGGTGCGGTAGCATATGTTTCCATGTATTCAGTGCAGTTAACTGGGTCTGGTGGGGATTTGAAGCTTGGGAATGTATCATTTAGGAGAAGGTAGTTTGTCTTACAGCAGTTAATATAAGTATCTTAGGTTGGAGGGATATTTGGTTTCAATTTTATTTTTAAGGAGACTAACAAGTGATGAAGATACACATGTGATAGAACAAGATGCTGCCATATTTGTAAGAACAAGATCCAATATGTTATTCCACTTAATGGCTACTCTGCCTAAATCTAGGGCATTTGTATTGACAAAGTCCAGGAATCTCCCTGCTTGTGTACTAGTGGTGGTGTAGATTCCTAAATCTATGGCTGAATAGTAGATCACCTTGTAAAATGGTACTGAGTTTAATACTAAGTGGTTTTAGTTTCTGTCGACAGGTATTCTGGATTTCTTGTGACACAGAGGGAGATCTGTAGTAGCTAGCTAATGTATGGTATGGGAACTTTTTGATGGCTGTTTGGACATGAAGAAGCCCTAGTGCACATAGCCTTAGGCATAGGCCAACTAGGTGGCACCCTAGGGAATCTCTCTAGCAGGGCTGCTTTTCTAGTAATCTGGATGGTATAGGTAGACCAGGATGGGGCACAAAGTGGTGTTGGGGGGGGGTATTGTGGAGACCTTTTGTCTAGGGCACTAGTTGACCAAAGGTCGGTCCTGCTAGTGCATCATGCTGCCTTACCAGCCTTGATACAAGTCTCTTCTGGATGAAGATTGAGACACCTCCACATTTTTGCCCTCCTGTACAGTACCTGATTTAAATGTATATAAGGCATTATAGCCCTGCACAAATGGAATGCTCTCCACTATTTTAAAACATATCTCAGTCACTACACAGGCATCAATGCCCTCTGAGGTAAGAAGGGCTTGTAGAGAGTGAAGTTTCTTGTTTAGGCTTCTAGCACTGATCACCAACAACTTCATATTTTCTTTTTCTTGTTTCATTATGTTGGTAGACGTTTCTGACTGGCATTGCCCAAAAAGGCAATATGGGGGTGGACAATGTCTTTGCCAGTAATTGAAACCATAGAGGGGACAGATGCAGGCCATCCACGGTAAAGCAGGACGGTTGGTCGCTCATATCCTTAAGACAGGCAAATATTGGACTCCTGTTAGATTAGGGACTTCCATTTTAAATTAGTTATTAGGCATTAGACAGGCTAAAGACTAAAATAAATTGTGTTTCATTTATGCATAAAAGACAGGTAAGCAGAAAGAAAATAACCTTGCTGGTCAAGCATGAAGACAGTTTATTAGATAAGCATAAAGTGTGCAGACAGAATGTTCTTTTCTCAAGGAAAAGATACAATCTTGTCAGCTACAGAATGTTCTTTAATGGAATGTTGCACATACAATACAAAGCCTGAGACCAAGGTTAGAAAAAGTAAATAAGAAAATTTACTGGACTGAAGCAATATTATATGTTGTGTTCAGGATAGCAGTTCAGTTAAGGTTAGTAAGTTTATTTGACCTGCTGCTTCAGAGAAGATGTCAAACACTCGAGGCTGAGTACAGAAAACGCTTCATCTAAAGACTGTCAGTTTACATTGTTCAGGACAATCAGAATATGACGTGCAGCAACTTGAATTATTTATCAGTGCTGTTAATAAAGACAGTATTCGGATACTGTGAACATCTAATAACCTTAACTGAACTGCTATCCTGAACACATTATATTGCTTCAGTCCAGTAAATTTTCTTATTTACTTTTACCAACTTTGGTCTCAGGTTTTGTCTTGTATGTGCAACATTCCATTAAAGAACATTCTGTAGCTGACAAGATTGCTTCAGTTCATTAGCCAGCCCTTCACCATCAACACTTACTATGCTCCACCATAGATGCAAATACTCCCTTCTTATCCTTAATATGAATGTAAGAAGTATAGCAAACAAAGTCCATGACCTACATGCCCTATTATCCCTTTACTCCCCCGACACTGCAACACTAACAGAAACATAGCTTAAACCAGATATAAGTAGCAATGAAATTACTGCCCCCAGTTACAGCATCTTTCATAAAGATAGGAAAAACAAAAAAGGAGGGAGTGTTACAATCTTGTTCAAAGATCACTGTATACTAGACCTTCTCGACCTCCCCATACCTGAATTTAATAATGCAGAATTAATATTTACTAAGTTAACAATTAACCCCAAAAAACACCTAAATATCATAGCTGGATATTTTCTACCAGGCAACAATATCGCCACACTCGAAAGTATACTTCAATGAACCTCCATATCTCTCCCACAAGAAACTATACTAATGGGAGACTTTAATATTGATTGGCTCCTTTGTTCCTCTCCAAACCCTACATCCCATGTAAACCTTTACAGCTTCACTCAACTCATCACATCTCCCACTAGGACTGACAAAACTTCTAAGCATCAATCCATCCTCGATTGTTTTTTGCTTAGCAACTCCAATCTCTCATCCCACTCAGGCTGCCTCCCTGACTGCCTTAGTGACCAAAACCCAATCTTTCTCCTCAGAAACCACATTCATCAAAATTGCCAATCCTCCATCCGTCTAATCAGAAACAATCCAAACAGGTTTAACCCTGCCTTAAAAAGCTACAGTTGGGAACCTCTCAAGCACCTGCCTCTAGTCTAGAAGAAGCTATTCTCTCCTTTAACTCCACCTTCCTAAACATACTCAACTATCATGCCCCCCCTCGCCCCCCAGAACCATTAGAATGAAATCAAAATACACACCCTGGCTAAGTAAAGAATCCAGATCCCTACTCAGAACCAGAGATAAAGTCTGGGAACAATATCGTAAAACCAAATCCCATATAACTAAACAAACCTTCCTAGAACTCTGAAATAAAACAAAAAAACCCCAGTAAAATTAGACAAAAGCAAATACTATTACAACATACAGAATAAACATCAAAATAACCCTAAAAAATTCTGGGCAGTAGTTAATATAAATTGCATCCTGGAAAATCAACCACTCCCACCCCAATGACAACCAACAACTCCATGAACTTAGCCACTCAATTTAATACTTACTTTACAGAATCAATTCAACAACTTGCACTGACCTAGACCAGCCTCAACCACACCCTCCTACCTCAAACCACAACAGTTTATATAAACCCAAAAGCAACAACCCATTTACATTAAACGCAGTCTCCACTAACATCATCAAAAACTATTAAGAAAACTTAAGCTCACTACCTTAGCTGCTGACAATCTCCCTGCTGATCACATACCCTGTATCCATACTTATAAACAGGTCATTATCTGAAGCTTACATCCCCACCATCTCACCATCTGGAAAATCTCCCAAATCTTACCCTTATACAAAGGAGGTAACTCCACTGAACTAACAAACTATCACCCAATTGCAATTCTATCCCCTCTCTCAAAAATTCTGGAAAGGGTCATACACACCCAACTTATGGACTATCTCCTTACACACAAGCTCCTATCTAATACCCAACATGGTTTTTGCCCCTCTTGCAGCAGCACCACAGCCATACTGTCCTTTACTAACACAGTTAACCAGCAGAGAAACAATGGTCAATTTGTATCAGCCATATTCCTGGAGCTGTCCAAGGCCTTTGGCATGATTAACCACTCCAAACTCATCTACGTCCTCTCCTCCTTTAGTCTCAGTCACCCCACTATCACCTAGTTCCAAAGTTACCTAGCAGAACGTCAACAGGCTGTCAGCTGGCAACAGCAGCTCTCACCCCTTCATCCTGTCACTTTAGGGGTTCCCAAAGGCTCCATCCTTGGTCCTCTTCTTTTTTCTCTTTTTACCAACCAGCTCCACTCGGCTACAGCCCAGGCCTCAGTGGTTCAGTATGCTGATGACACTACCCTGATTTGCTCAGCTTCCTCCCTCAAAGACCTCCATACCATTACTCAACATTCCTTCTTATCTGCTGAATCCTGGTTCACTAGCTCCCAACTTATCCTAAATCCCAACAAAACAAAACTTCTCTTTCACCCAGCCAGATACACCTCCCCATCCACAACCTTCAGTATCCTGTCTAAACATACAACTATTACCTCAAAAAGCCATACCAAATTACTAGGAGTGGAAATTGACAATAACCTGAAATTTGATATTCACATTGCCCAAGCCATTAAAAAGTTCACAAAAAAAACTAAGTCTCCTATATAGAAACAATAGATTTCTGACAAATAACACAAAAGCCACCATTGCTAGAACCCACCTCCTCTCAACTCTCCTCTACACCTCCCCAGTCTTAATCAACCTCTGCAAGACAGACCTAGCCAACCTTGAAGCCTGTTACAATAAAATCTCCAAGTTTGCCACTAATTCCTCATACAAGTCACATCACTGCTTATCACTTAAGCAGTTCAAGTGGCTTGAACTCCATCTTACCTTCACCCACAAAATACTCTATCAATCAGAAAAAAACCTGCACTCAAAGATCTCATTCAGCCATATTCCTCCTCAAGACCCCATTCACTCCAGCAGCAAACTACTTCTACATACCACCAAAGCTAACAATTCAGCAGGTGAATCACTTTTTCTAACTACATCTCCAGACACTGCAATAATCTACCTAACTTACTAGTAACTAACTCCTCAACACTTGAATTTAAAAAAAAACTTCTAAAAACGCATCTTACTAACACCTGGCTCTGCACATGCCACTCCCCTGTATAACCTGTTCCTCCTTTTCACTCTATTATTATTACTCTTACTCTACCAGCATGATCTACCACTCATGGCAGTTTCACTCTAACTGTACATAATCATTTGGATATATCCACTAAATGTAAACAACCATTTTATGTAAATTACTGTTGCTCTACTAATTGTCTGAAACCACTATGTTGTATGTATTTGCTTCTCACTTGGCTGTATTTGTTACTCTATTGTATGTATTTGTAACTCTTGGAGCTGTTCTCCCCAGGCCTGAGCTGAAAAAGGACCTGTATCCAGTCGGACTTTCCTGGTAAACAAACATAAAATGAAATAAAATAAATAAATTTTGACTAGCACTTTCTCAGGAATTAGGAGTTAAAAAAAGAAAACACAAATATCAATCCACAGTTTAGGCCAATAGGTTCATAGGTTGGTACTAGGCTACCGGCCCTAGGGTCTATACAAGCCAAACCATAACAATTCCCTGGATATTTCTTCCCACAATACTTACTTCCCTGGACCCTTGTCTAGAAGGGTGACTGACATGATCCCTGGGGTGAATTTTCTATCTCCCATCCAATCGTCAAGGTTCCTTTTGCAGAGGGCCAAGGAAGCGCTAAGCTTGACATGTATGGGCAGTCTATTCCAGAGTAAGGGAAGTATCTGGGTCAGGAACCTATCCCTCCAGCATGTTTTGTTCATTGTGATGATAAAGTTTACATCCCTGGAGCGTGTGGCTCTGAGGGATTGGGATTTCTTTAAGTGGAGCATGTTCAACAGCTCAGGGTTTGACATGGCCTTGTATGTTAAGCAGAGATAGCCTCTGAGTAGACGATATGCCACAGAGTATCGCTGGAGTTTTTTTAGACAGTCAGCATAGGGCATCTGCTTTAGGCTTATGATTCTTTTAGTGAGGTATTTCTGCAGCCTTTTGCTGCAAATGTCTTGTGAGGTACATACCAAATGGGGCATTGTACTCTATAATGGGTCAAATGAGGGATGCATACAGTGGAACAATGACCTCCTTTTTCTGGATGAAAAGCCCTTAGTGATGAGGTGTGCCACATAGAAGGATTTCCTGACTGTTGTGGTGATGTGGTTATTGAAGGTGAGACCACTGTCCACCTGTGTCCCTAAGTCTCTCATCACACTTTCGGTGTTTAGTGTACTGCCACCTATGTGGTAGTTCATGGGTATATGGTTTTTCCCAAAGGGGATAACTATACATTTCTTGGCATTAAGCTTGAGGCGATGGCTCTGGTACCAAGCATCTGTTTCTGTAAGGCCCTTTTGTAGAATATCCACATCATTTGGGGATTCAATAATGGCTCCCAGTTTGCAGTCATCTGCGAACTTTGTTAGCCAGAGTTCCTTAGTGTTGGCCTGTACTTCAGAGAAGTAGATGTCAAACAAGAGCGGTCCCAGGACTGAACCCTGAGGTACTCCACTTGTCACTTGTAATATATTTATTTTGGACTGCTTTCTGGTTGTTCACATGGTTATTTTTTGGATAGTAATTCTGTCATAGCATAGGTTCATAGGTTCATACTAGGCTATCTGCCCTAGGGCATTTATAAGCCTAGCCAGAGTGTGTTTGGCTTTCGCCACCCATTTTAAATTAATTTTGCTATGCCCTTTTTCGAGGTTAGTATACTGTGCCTCTGTCTAACAGTGACACAGAAGTGATACCTGGGGTAAACCTACGATCTCCCATCCTCTCATCAAGATTCCTCTTGAAGAGAGTCAATGAGGGACTCTGCCTAACCTGGACTGGGATTTTATTCCAGAGTGAAGGGAGCCTCTGGGTTATGAATCTGTCCCTCCAGCATGTCCTATTTATTTCAGTGCTGAGGTTCAAGTCTCTCAAGTGCATAGCTCGCTGGGATTTGGATTTTCTGAGGTGCAGCATGTCCATTAATTCTGGGTTGGACATGGCTTTATACGTCAGGCACAGATCGCCTCTCAGCAGGCGGTATGCCACTGAGTAGAGCTTTAGTTTCTTTAACCAGGCAGCATATGGCATCTGTTTGAGCCCTTTGATCCTCTTGGTGAGGTACTTTTGGGGTCTTTCCAGTTGCTGCAGGTGTCTGGTAAGGTACATCCCAAAAGGGGCATTGTACTCAATTATGGGCCTGATGAGGGATGAGTAAAGAGGCACGATGACCTCCCCTGATCTAGATGTGAATCCCTTCATGATTAGGTGGGCTATATAAAATGCTTTTCTAACCACTTTGGCCACGTGGTTGTCAAATGAGAGATTGCTATCAACTTGGGTCCCCAGGTCCTTAATTACTTCTTCTGTACTTAATGGATTACAACCTATGTGGTAATTTGTGGGCACTTTGTTTTTGCCAAAGGGGATGACTATACACCTTTTGGCGTTTAGCTTGAAGCCATGGCTCTGGCACCAGTTGTCTGTTTCTATGAGGCCCTTTTGGAGGATGCTTGTGTCGGCTGGAGAGTCGATTATGGCGCCCAGTTTGCAGTCATCTGTGAACTTGGTCAGCCACAGTCCTTCCGTGTTGGCCTGTACCTCCGAGAAATATATACCGAACAAGAGAGGTCCCAGGACTGAGCCATGTGACACGCCACTTGTAACTGGTTTGGAGTCTGACATGGCTCCAGCAATTCTAATCATGTGGGTTCTGTCCTTGAGCCAGTTTGCAACCCATCTAGTGACATACAGGTTTATATTTAAGCTGGTGAGCTTATCTATAATGCCCGAGTGGGGTATTGTATCGAAAGCTTTTGCGAGGTCCAGGTAGGCTGTGTGGACCACCTTCCCCTTGTCAATGGCCTTTGTGACTGTTTCAAAGAAATCGACCAGGTTTAAGAGGCAGGATCTGCCCTTAACAAAGCCGAACTGGGTAGGATCCAGTGTCTATAGGTCCCCAATATCTTTATTTATGAGGTTCATGATGATCCTTTCCATAGCTTTGCAGACCACGCTAGTCAGGCTTATGGGGCGATAGTTTCCAGGATCTGTTGAGGCACCACCTTTGTGGAGAGGGACCACTGTTGCTGTATGCCACTCTTTGGGTACATATCCTGTAGTAAGGCTGAGATTGAACAGTAGTTTTATATTTGGGTTTAGCTCTTCTTGGAGTTCATGTAGGACGCAGCCTGGGACACCGTCTGGTCCCATTGATGCTGTGTTTTTTGCTTTGGAGAGGGCAGCTCTTACCTGAGCATCTGAGATGTCAGGGGCGCAGCACTCTGCTGGGATAGATATTTTCCCTTTTGGTGGGGAGGAGGGGGGAGAAGTTTGCACTGAACCTGTCAGCTAGGGTGTTGGCAATGTCTGTGGGTCCGATATATTTTTTGTCATTTTAGACTAATTCTGAGCATATCCGGGAATTCCCACCCAAGTTCCTAACATAACTAAAGAAAGCCTTGTGATTATCCTTAGTGTCCTGTGCAATTTTTCTCTCGAAGCTGGCCTTAGACGATTTTATGAGTGCCCGTAGTTTTTTGCTAATACTGATCAGAGATGCCTTCCCTTTTTGGGATTTTGCTCTATCATGTAGTAGCTTCCTCCTTCTATTGTATAGTTTGTTTATGGCTGGGGTCCACCAGACAGGACGTCTGCCTTTGGAGGATTGGGTCTTGGTTTTATTTGGGATTGCATGATCCATGCATTCCTGAAGGTGTTCATAGAATGCGTTTATAAAGGATTCTGCGGTCTGGGCCGTATTTTCCACAGGCTCGGGGGCTTTGAAGGATTCCACCTCAGTTTTGAAGAGTGTGAAATTTGCTTTAGAGAAGTTTTTCACTGTGGTTTTCTGGGCAGGGGGTGGGGTCGGGAAGTGAATATCCAGTGAGATTAGTTTATGGTCTGATCTTACCAATGAGGGATACACTTCTGGTCTGGAGCATTGAGTCCCCATGTTGGTGATGATCAGGTCCAGGATGTTTTTCCCTCTTGTGGGAGTGGTAACAAGTTGTTCCATAGCATTTGAGTTTATAAATTCTAGGAACCTTTGGGCTAGGGTGTTGGAGCTAGAGTAATGCTCCCAGTCTATGTTTGGGTAGTTGAAGTCGCCCAATATAATGGCGTTTGGAGAGACCTTCATATTTTCCAGTGTTCTCAGGAAGGCCGAGTGGGGTTCCTGGGTTTGGGAGGGTGGTCTGTAGCAGGCTATAAACTGGAAGGCAGTTTTACCCACTGTTAATTGCACATGGATAGTCTCTGATGCTTCGTGCTGTGCCACCGACTTGGAGGTGTGGGTATCTTTGACGAATATTGATACTCCCTCTCCTTTTGTGGTTCGGTCCAAGTTTTGGGGCCGAAAAGCATGGTATGAGGTATAACCTGGTAGTGCTGGGATGCTCTCAGGAGCCTTGAAGCAGGTTTCTGTTACTGCACAGATATCGATGTTCTCCATGCTAAGGAGAGTTTCGAGTGCGTGCATTTTGAGGTTTAGACTTCTGGCGTTGAGTAGCATTACTCTTAGTTTCTTATCCCTTGTGATACCTATGGAGGTGGGTTTGTCTTTTGAGCCTTGCCTAAAAAAGGCACTATGGGGGAAGCAAGAGCCTTTGCCAATATCCGAAAGCCCAGGGGTGACAGGTGCAAGCCGTCCCTAGCGAAGCATCGTGGCTTGTCGAGCATGTCATCCCAGGCTGACAGGCATTGGCTCCCCTTTGAATTACACCAATACTTAAGCCAGTTGTTGAAATTGATCATCTTGTCTTCATATTGTGGCATAATTCTTGGTGAAGGTAAGATGCTACTCAAGGTCAGGGTCATACTGGCCAGGGCTACATGCTCAGAGAGCTCCTCTGTGTCTCTTTTCATGTAGTCCAGGGAAGTACGTCTCAGGTCATTCACACCAGCATGGACAATGACCGAGTCATATTTGTACTTGCCTTGGAGTGACCTGAGTGCTTGTGTTTTGTGGCAGATCCTAGCACCCAACAGGAAGCTCACCGTGACCTTCTCCTTGTTCAGCCTGGTGAGCGGGACGTCAGTGTGCCTGACGATAAAGTCACCTATTACAAGTGTATCAGGTGTGTTGTTTAGCCTTAAGGGCTGTGACTGTTCGGCACACTGGCTTTGTGAGCTATGTGTTGCACGTGTTTTGTTTTGGGGTAGTGGTTGCATGGGTGTCTGCTTTGGAGGTCTCTGCTGCTTAGGCAGATTTTTATTTAGAGCCTCCGAGTATGTTTTTGTGTGTCTATGTGTTTGGTTTGCTGTCGTGGTAGGCCCATGTGAGACTGGAATTGTAGTGAGTGTGGTTTCCTTCTCCTCCTGACTGGTTACGCCAGTACTGAGTTGAGAGATCTTAGCCTCCAGTTTGGCTATATGGTTGCATCTCTCACATGTGTTGGAATTTGTTGGGAGGAGGAGAGGGTTGTCTGTGTACATGAGGCAGTTGTAACATTGCCTCAAGATTCCCAGATTCACCAGCTGGACCTGAGAGGAGATTGACAACTGACCTTTGGACATGCTAGAATAGTATCGGGAATTCTTTTATAATTGAAAAAAAGGGCCAATGGGGAACAAGGTACACAAGGGGAGTTTGTGAGGGTGTAGTGCTTTTAATTTTTTAGTGCTGACTTGTATAATTGCTTTAGTGAGCAAGTGCCAGGTAACTTAAATGCAATGTGTTACAGGTAACTTAAATGCAAAAACGACAAACAGTAACTTTCTTTCAAGTGAAACAAGGAAATAAGTACAGTAAGCAATGCAGATATCACTAGCGATCCACAGAAGTGCTGAAAAGCCGCGTTTTAGGTGGAATTAGCGTTTCAGGGAAATAACAAGCATACAAACAAAACTAGATTCAGCAGGCCTGGATCTAGTCTATGCTACAGCAAACAAGGTGTACCAATGTCAGTAAGAAACAGTTTAAATATGCAGGCACTATAAGCCTTTAACCAGAAATTCCCAGCTCAGAAGGGATAACCTGAACCATCTTATGTAAGGCCAAGCTGAGCAATAAAATAGTTTTGTTTCTTAACAAGAACCTCCCAAGCCTCTTATGGGACCCACTAGTTTCTGCTATGATTGTTTCATACAGCTTGTCTTAGTTGTACACCTGTAAGCATAGCTATCATCCTCTCAGCACAGACTCATGTAGAAAGTTTCCAAATCAGAAAGTATTCAAAATAGCACCACTATTATCTAGTAGGCTCCCAGAAAAGGACTATGTGAATTGGCATCTCTTTTATGAAACAGACTTGTAAAGTGCAATAAATGTCATTATTTGTTCATGCGAATCCAACAACTTATTCAAAAATCATTATGGATTGTACTATGTCAGAGCAAACATGTAAGCCAAAAGTAGGAATACTGGTGTGGACTTTGACAATGTATATATACTTTTTTTAACTTTAAATAAACAGACCTTCCCAAAACTATGTGTGGAACAATTATCTATCTGGAAATACAGAAATAGAACTCAGA
>NC_056744.1:1712999754-1713114754 GCF_019279795.1 Protopterus annectens
TAATAATCGTTATGATAGTCTACAATAATGTAAAGAATGATGCATCTTACTATTATCAGGCTTTCCATATCATTTATGCTTGAACACTAGGACTTTAATATCTCTATTGTTTTTTTTTTTTCACTATGACAAACTAATGTGTAGTTTTTCACAATTTGTGCTTTATTTATTTATTTTATAGATTGCATTTGTTTACCGGGAAAGCCTACTGGGCCTAAAAGAGCCCATTTTCAGTGGAGGCCCGGGGAGAAAAGCTCCGACAAGAACATAGATGCAGAAAAGAGAAATTAAACATTAATTAGTACAGAAGTAGAAACAGTGTTACACATAGTGGTTACAGTAATATATACAGAATATACACATAAGTCAGAAATTTAGTTGGTTTGATTACAGTAACATATACAGAATATATACATAAAAGCAGGAATTTAGTTGGTTGCCAGATGAATTCAGAGTGGTAAAAACAGAGATAAATTAATCAGCATTATTGTACCTTTATCAATAAGTGATGAAAGAAAAAAAATAATAAATATGGAGAAAGTATCATCAGTCACTAGTAGTAAAAAGCACAGGAATTTAGTTATCATATAAGGAGAAGGAAGAGGTTAGGTTATAGAGCAGGTACATAGCCAGGAAGGGTTGTTACAGAGCAGGTACACAGCCAGGAAGAGTTGTTATAGAACAGGTACACAGCCAGGAAGGGTTGTTACAGAGCAGGTACACAGCCAGGAAGGGTTGTTACAGAGCAGGTACACAGCCAGGAAGGGTTGTTATAGAGCAGGTACACAGCCAGGAAGGGTTGTTATAGAGCAGGTAAAGAGAAGAAAAAGGAGATACGCAACCCCACAAAAGGGCACTGCACAAAAATCAGTAAAGCACGATAGGCAACAACTGCAAAACAGAATTCCAGGACCAGCAATGAACAAAACAGGAGATATTTAATAGCAACACATCCACCGACACAGCCAGGAAGGGTTGAGATGATTTTTCAGTGTTTGTTTGAAGGTGGTGCTGTGCTGCCCTTGTTTCTTATAGAAGGAGGAAACGAGTTCCATAGTTTGGCGACGGTGAAGGAGTAGAGCAGTTGACCAGCCGGTAAGGTGGGCTTTTCTACTTTTAGAAGTAGACGATTTTCAGATCTTAGTTGCCTGCTGGGTTGGTATTTGGCAAGTAAAGTTGAGAGAGAGCAGGACCGTCTGTGAGTCTGTAGATTATTTTGTGTGCTGTAGTTAGCTGGGTGAATGAAAGATGGTGGGGGCGTTCCAACCAGCCTAATTGTTTTAGTAAGTTACAGTGATGGGATGAGAATTTGGCCTTGGTGGCAAATTGGGCTATTCTCTTGTAACACATATCTAGTTTGGATTTTGTAGAATGTTGGATATTAGTGAGGAGAGGGGAACCATAAAAGAGAGAGGGTATTAAAAAGGTAGCTTCAATGGTTTGTCTGTACTCACAGTGGTGGTGTTGCGGTAGCATTGTCGCCTCACAGTAAGACGTTGTCTGGTTCGATTCTCAGCTAGAGCGTCTTCTGTGTGGAGACATGCGTGAATGGGTGTACCTTCGTTGAAGGTTGTGCATCAGGGCTGGTAACTCGGCACGTAAAAATCAATTACCAATCATTAGCGGACCGGAGTTCCGCTGTGGTGACCCCTAACCGGGAAAAGCCGAAAAACGCAGCAGCTGCAAGGGTTTGTCTAGTAGAGGGGCTAAGAAAGTGTTGGTGCCTGTACAGCATACCAAGCTTTTGGTGTGTTTTTTTGATGTTACTGTTTATGTGTAGGTCAAAGTTTAGGTTTTCATCTATAATAATGCCTAGAAATTTAGTGTGGGACAACTTCTATAGTGGCATTGTCTTGGGCTTTTATATTGAAGAGTTTTCTATCTAAGGGGGTGGTTTTCTTAGAGGTAAAAATTACCAGTTTAGTTTTTTTTTTGGATTTAGGGAAAGATGATTGTTAAACATCAAAGATTATAGGTTCATAGATTGGTACTAGGCTATCAGACCTAGGGCCTATACAAGCCTAGCCATAACAATTCCCTGGATACTTCTTCCCACAGTCTTCCCTGGACCCCTGTCTAGCAAGGCAACTGATGTGATCCCCGGGGTGAATTTCCTATCCCCAGCCAATCGTCAAGGTTCCTTTTGAAGAGGGCCAAGGAGGTGCTCTGCTTGACATGTATGGGCAATCTATTCCAGAGTATGGGGAGTCTATGAGTCAGGAACCTATCCCTCCAGCATGTTTTGTTCATTGTAATGACAAGGTTTAGATCCCTGGAGCTTGTGGCTCTGAAGGATTGGGATTTCTTTAAGTGGAGCATGTCCAACAGCTCAGGGTTTGACATGTTCTTGTATGTTAAGCAGAGATTGCCTCTGAGTAGACGATATATCACAGAGTATAGCTGGAGTTTTAGACGGTGAGCATAGGGCATCTGTTTTAGGCCTGTGACTTTTTTAGTGAGGTATTTCTGCGGCCTCTCCAGCTGTTGCAGATGTGTGTGCGGTACATACCAAACGGGGTGTTGTACTCTATAATGGGTCTAATGAGGGATGAGTACAGTGGGCCAATGACCTCCTTTTTTCTGGATGAAAAGTCCTTAGTGATGAGGTGTGCCACATAGAAGGATTTCCTGACTGTTGTGGTGATGTGGTTATCGAGGGTGAAACCACTGTCCTCCTGTGTCCCTAAGTCTCTCATCACACTTTCAATGTTTAGTGTATTGCCTCCTATGTGGTAATTTATGGGTACATGGTTTTTCCCAAAAGGGATAACTATACATTTCTTGGCATTAAGCTTGAGCCCATGGCTCTGGCACCAAGCATCTGTTTCTGTTAGGCCCTTTTGTAGAATATCCATATAATTTGGGATTCAATGACTCCCAGTTTGCAGTCATCTGCGAACTTTGTTAGCTAGAGTCCCTTAATGTTGGCCTGTACATCAGCGAAGTAGATGCCAAACAAGAGCGGTCCCAGGACTGAACCCTGAGGTACTACACTTGTCACTTGTCTGGAGCTGGATTTGGAGTTGGCTACTTTTACAGTCTGGGTTCTGTCAGTAAGCCAGTTGGCAACCCATCGAGTGACATAGGGATTTATGCCCAAGTTAGTAAGTTGATCTATGATTCCAGCGTGGGGGATGGTGTTGAAGGCCTTAGTGAGGTCCAGATAGGCTGTGTGGACCACTTTACCCTTGTCCACAGCTCTGGAGACTGATCCGAATAAGTCAATCAGGTTAAGGAGACAAGATCGGCCCTTCAGGAACCCAAACTGGATGGGGTCCAGTGTTTAAAGATTGCCAATGTCTTTGTTCATAAGTTCCATGATAATGTGTTCCATGCCCTTGCAGATCAGGCTCATCAGACTGATGGGATGGTAGATCCCAGGATCCAAGGTGGATCTCCCCTTGTGGAATGGGATAACTGTAGCTGTGCGCCACTCAGTGGGCATGAAGCCTGAGGTGAGGCTATGATTAAACATGACACTTAGGTGAGGTGCCAGTTCATTTTGTAGTTCATGTAGTACACAGCCTGGGATGTCATCTAGTCCCATGGATGCTGTATTCTTAGCTTTGGAGAGTGCGGTTTCTATCTGTGTGGCCATGATTACTGGAATTTGGCAATCTTTTGGTATTGAGATGGGCTCTTCAGGGGGTGAGAGGGGGTGAAGTTGGCACTAAATCGATCTGCCAGGATACTGGCAATATCCTTGGGATCAGTATATTTAATGCCATTCTGTTGTAACTCAGAGCAGATCTGAGCATTGCCATTTAGATTCTTGACATAACTATAGAATGCCCTGTGGTTGTCTTTGGAACCTTTGGCAATTTTATTTTCATAACTAGATTTGGAGGATTTTATGAGGGATCTCAGCTTCTTACTGAGGCTGGTAAGGGAGTTTTTTGCATCCTGGGATTTTCCTCTTTTCTGCAACAGTTTCTTCCTTCTGTTGTATAGTTTGTTTATGACAGGGGATCAACAGATTGGCTTCATTTTTATTTGGCGGAGAGTGTCTTGGTTATATTGGGGATGGCATGATTCATGCATGAGTGGATGTGCTCATACAGTGCCTTAGTGTAGGATTCAGTAGTCGAACTTTCAGCTCCCGTCTGCATGGGTGTCATGAAGTTTGTCACTTCTGACTTGAGTAGCATGAAGTTGGCTTTGGAGAAGTTTTTTTATGGAGGTTTCCTTACTGGTGGGTGGGATGTGGATGTCAAGGATGATTTGCTTATGGTCAGACCTGACCAATGAGGGGGTGACCACTGGTGTGGAGCATCTATCTCCCATGTTGGTAATGACCAGGTCTAGGATACTGGAGCCCCTGGTGGGACAATGGATTAGCTGATCCAGGGCGTTGGAATTTATGAATTCTAAGAACTGTTGGGAAAAGGTGCTGGTACCTGAGTAGTTTTCCCAATTAATGGCAGGTAGTTGAAATCACCCAGTATTAGGGTGTTTGGTTGTATCTTAATATTTTCCAGTATGTTTAGAAAGGTGTAGTGAGAATCTTGGGGCATGGTGGGGGATCTGTAGCAAGCTACAATTTGGATTGCAGTCTTACCTAGTGTTAGTTGCACCTGGAGAATTTCAGATACATTGTGTTGGGAAATTAGTCTGGAGGTGTGAATATTCTTGGTAAATATGGACACTCCTCTAACTTTAGTGTTTCAGTCTTGGTTTGGTGACTGAAAAGTGTGGTAAGAGTTGTAGCCTGGTATTGCAGGGCTGCTCTCTGGAGGCTTAAACCAGGTCTCAGTTACTGCACAGATATCGAAGTTCTTCATTTTTAGGAGTGTCTTGAGACAGTGCATTTTGAGGTTTAGACTTCTAGCATTGAGTAGCATTACCTTCTGATTTTGCATGCTTGTATCTGTTACGGTGGTGATTTTGTCTTTTGAACCTTGCCTAAAAAAGACACTATAAGGGTGGCAAGAGCTTTAGCCAGTAACCTGAATCCCAGGGGTGACAGCTGCAGGTTATCTCTGGCAAAGCATCATGATTTGTTGATCATGTCGTCCCAGGCAGACAGATACTGGATCCCCTTTGAATGACACCAGAAGCTTAGCCAATTGTTGAAGTCAATCATTTTGTCTTTATACTGTGGTATCATTCTGGGTGAAGGCAGGATGCTACTCAGGGCTAGGGTCATACCTGCCTGGGCCACATGATCCGAGAGGTCTTCCATGTCTCTTTTCATGTAGTCCAGAGAAGTAGTCTCAAGTCATTCACTCCAACATGGACAATGAGAGAGTCATATTTGTACTTGTTGAGGAGTGACTTGAATGCATGCGTTATGCGGTGGATCCTGGCACCCGACAGGCAGCTGACTGTAATTTTCTCCTTGTTCAGCCTGGTGAGTGGAACATCAGTGTTCCTGACTATAGAGTCACCTATGACTAAAGTGTTGGGTACACTGTCTTGCTTTTGGGGGCTGTTGTTGGGTGGCACACACTGGTGTTGTGAGCTATGTGTCACTTTGGTTGTGACTGGTGTTTGTTTGCGGTTCAGCTTTGGAGGTCCTTGTTGCTTGGGCAGGTTAATGTTAAGGGCCTCCGCATATGTGGGTTTAGTATTGCTATGTGTGGGTGTTGATGGTGTAGGGTTTGAAGGGCTATGTGTTGCTTGAGGTGTAGTGCAGATGTTAACCTTCTCCTCTTGACTGTCTAGCACAATATTGGCTGGAGGAGCTTTGCTTCCAGTTTGGCTATGTACGTGCATCTCTCACAGGTTGTAGTGTTGGGTGGTAAGAGGAGAGGGTTGTCTGTGTATATGAGGCAGTGGCTGCATTGCCCCAGTATGCCCAGATTCACCAGGTGGACAGGAAAAATCACCAGAAGCTGACCCTTGGACATGTCTGTTTAGGTGCCTTTTTTGTAGAGTACAAGAGCTGTTTTCCCTTACCTTTGCAAGGTACTTTGCAGTTATAGGCTGTTTAGTGCCTACGATTTTATTCTCCTTATTAACAAGGAGAGTTGAGTGCTTGTATCAGTTTAAGGCTTCCTAGTGCTTTCCAGCAGGTTCTAGAACAAGTGCAAGTAACAGGGGTTCAGATTTAATGCTACTATTGAGAAATCAGCTAGTTCTAAGGAAAAATTGGAAGAGCAGACTTTCTGGTACCTGGAATAGTTTAACCGTAGCCCCGCGGTGCTGTATGATGCGAAAACTGCTCAAACACACACGTTTTTAAGCCAGAAAGTTGAAAGGGATAGAAATCAGCCCAAAATGGCTAATAAAATTACAATTTCAGAGCTGGAAACCATTCCTCTAGTGTTAGATAGGCAGTACAATGCTCACCACTCCCACTGGTAAGCAGTACGACTTCCCTCTACCACAGCAAGGTCTGGATAGCTCTGAACGCAGAAAATGAAGTCCTGAAACCAGCAAAGCCTGGGATCTGGACAATGGTATCTAGGAAAGGCGGGAAATGAGCAAAGAAGAGAGTAGTATTTTTATTTATTTATTTATTTTTTTATTTTAGTTTGTTAAAACAGGCTAAACAATGCAATAATACAGTAAATAAACACAGAAAAGGCTAACACACGAGCGTGTAGCCCTAAACAGTGAATGCGATTAAAACTCTACAAAATTAGCAATTTAAAACTCTTTAAATGAAGTAAGGCAAGTGCACAACTGAAAAACAATGTAAGAGGCAGTAATACAGTAGAATAAGTAGCTAGTCTACATATACAGAAAAGTGTATATATACAGAAAAGCAGCTAAAACACACTAAAACAATCCAGATGCAGTGCAACCTAGTGCACTTGAGTTGTATAGTTTTAATAATTGCACTAAAATATACTCTATATTTCCAAAATGTTTGAGAAGCACAGGCAGCATAAGGAGATTCAGGCAATTTTTTTTTTTTTTTTTTTTAGGAAAGGGATTCAGTAGAGGTGAGGGCATTCTGGGTGATCTGCTGGAGTTCAGAGCTGGAATTTGCAGTGCATATTATTGTTGAGTCATCAGCATACTGGATTACTGAGCATTGTGGGAGAGTGGTATGAAAGTTGTTATTAAAGATGCTAAATAAGACAGAACCAAGTATGGAGCCTTGGGGTACCCCTGTGGGAGTATTGAGGAAGGGAGAGGAATGTTATGACTGTATTATAGGTTCATAGGTGTGTACTAGGCTAATGGCCCTGGGGCCTTTACAAGCCTAGCCCATAGAAGTGCCCTGGTATTGTGCCGCCCATTGTTAGTTCCCAGTGCCTCTATCAAGTAGAGCCACTGGAGTGATCCCCGGGGTGAACTTTCTATTTTCCCATCCACTCATCAAGATTTCTCTTGAAGAGGGATTATGTCTGTTAAGTTCCCATTCTGACAAACTACTGTGTTTTCATATGTGTGCCTGAATGTTATGACTTTATTAGGCCTGTCTAGTTTTTCCTTGAGTTAAAACATATTTATCTGGAGATTTTCCCCCCATGCCTCCATTAAAAATGGGTACCTCATGACCCAGTCTGACTTTCCCTATTAAACAAATGCCAGTTAAAGAAAGAAATAACTTTCAAAAACACTGGAACGCAGTCTGTGTTGACTGATGAATAAGTAAAAACAAATCCAGAGGAAAGTAAAAAGGAGACGCGCAATAGAAGAAATTGAACACTGGGATAGCAGTAGCAGTAGTAAACAATGCACAAAATAAATAGATCAGACAGAAGTTAGATTGCTTTAGTTATGAACTTCAAACAGACTTCATGAAATCACTCAGTAAATCCTGTGTGATATATTTATTTTCTGCACGATCTTCAGCTTCTGCTGTTTGCTTCTCAAGGGCTCAACTTGACAACTCAAATTCACTGAAACGGTCAATACAACACTAGGTCAGCTTCAAACTGTGTTTTGTTGTTGTTGTTGTTTGTGTCTTTCGGCTTTTCCCAGTTAGGGGTCGCCACATCGGAACTCCGGTCCGCTAATAATTGGCAGCGGATTTTTACGTGCCGAGTTGCCAGCCCTGACACACAACCTTCAATGAAGGTACACCCATTCATGCATGTCTCCTCACAGAAGACGCTTTAGCTGTGAATCGAATGGGACAACGTCTTACTGTGAGGCGACAATGCTACCGCAGCACCACCACCGCAGGGTGTTATGTAAAATGGTAATATCAAGCAATACTGATTAATATTCTGTGATTTTTCACAGTGGCAAAAATTTAACAAAGAACAGTATATAAATAAGATAAAATGATTGCTGTTCTTTAAAGAAACATAAGCACTGGTAACAGACACCGAAACAGAACTCCATAAGCAAAAAGCACGCCAATTAAAGTGTAAAGGAGAAACAGTGAACGAGAACTGAAGACTGGGAAAGCAGACAGCAGCAAAAGAGAATGTATTAAATGAATAGCAGACAGGATTTACTGAGCACTTTGTCCCAAACTTCAGGCTTCACTAAATCGTAGAATAGCCTGTATGATGTATTTATTTTGTTCATGTTCATCAACTGCTGCGACTCTTCTCTTGTGTTCCGTTTATAAACCTTAACTGCAACTAAAAGAGCTAACTAATTATTGGAATGAAAGAAAAAGGGAAAAAAAGAACTTGTTGTATATATAGCTTCTGTAACTGTAAGTGGAATATGCTACCTGATCATTCCATTGCATTTATTTATTTACTTATTTTTCAAATCTATGCAGCCCACATTACAAAAATGTCAGCATTATTCACGACCAATCTCATAAAACGTAATTTACCAAAAGAACACTAATACTGCATAAAACACAGCCTGTTTTTAGCACAGAATGCAAGGGATTGCTGTGAGCTCCTTCAGGAAAATAATGTCCAGCAACTGATAATGCAAAGAGAAGTTTCAGCTCCTGGACATTTTTACAGAAGTCATAAGGCTGTGAAAGGGGAGGGAAGGCCAGGAGGTTTCAATGGAAGACATGCATAAAGAGGGTGTTGCATGGGCATAAAGAGGGTGTTGCATGGGCAGAAAGAGGGTGTTGCATGGGCAGAAAGAGTCAAGGTAGGTGTTTTCTGAGCTACAGAACTTTCCTAATGATAGGCAATTTGCAAAATGCTGCAAGAGATTGAGACTCCACTATTAAGAAAGATGGCTAGCTCTACCTCTAGCAATACAATGGGAATCGGCAGAAACAAACAAACAAAATAAATAAATAAATAAATGCTTACCACTGCCGGAACCATTACTTTTAGATGGGGATCGACTGGTAGAACAAGAAAATACATTTGGAAGCAGAAAACATTCTCTTTATCCCAAAGCTGTCCTTTAAATCGCCAAATTAGCATAAGGGACAGGCAGCAACAGATACATTGGGTTTAAGAGCACAACTACAGTATGGTAGGTGGCAATAGGGTGGGTGGCAGGGAAAAACAATTACACCTTAGTTCTGAGCTTACTGGCTTGGAACTGCCTTAATGCAAAGAAAAGTCCTGAACTAGCCTGATGTCTACTCATCCCATGAGAATGAAACCAAGGTTTAATACCAACAGTCAGACCACTGAAACAGCAAAAAAATGCAGTGAAACTGTGTACTAGAATTACTAATGTAGGCTTAAAGACCTCAGCTAAAGCAGACATAGTACAATTTACAAAGAGATCACGAAATGAAAACACAGCTTTTTTTCTCTATGTAATGGAACATCATGACAGACATCAACGGCAAAAGCAATAATTCAGGAATGAGATCTGTTACTGCAATGCCTAAACATCAAGAGAAAATGAACTCTGAAGACATTATTACAAAAATACCAACCTGAGGGAAGGAAGTAATATAGAGCACAGTTGGAGTGTATAAATACATGTGCACAGATCAGCACCATGACAAGAACAAGGATTAAGAATACTGCAGAATTCAAGTTCATTCTGAATGTGGTCTTGCTGTTACAAAGTCAAGGCGAGGTTCCTTAAATCAGTTTGTTGTCCCCATATTTTGTACCTTTGGTATGACTGACTCACAACAAGTGCTGTATCAGCTGGACAGAGAATAGGAAAACTTCACAAATGTCACTTGACATATAGGGATGAAAGTATGGCTATTCAAGTGTATAAAAATTTAGTTGAGATGTTTTCTTTTGTAAATATTTATTGTGCTTCTGTATAAATGTATCTAATATAACTTTGTTTAGTTATACATCTCAATTAATAAAGAAATGTGAGGAAAAAAAAGCTATATAAAGCTATATATCAAGGTTATCTATCCAAAACTTTGAGGAATAGATAACCCTTTTTAAGAGTTAGTACATATTATGGCCTGCTGTAGTGGGATTACATTCATATCTCTCTTCTTTTATTCAAATTCCTGCATTAACTTTAAATAACACAAGTTTTAAAACACGGCACATCACACATTAAAGACAGTACTTTCCAACCCCCGATTATACCATAATTTGTTGCTATCACACAAGCAGAAATGGTGGTGGTTTAGCGTGACTACAATCCAGCCATCTAATTGTTACACCATGCTTAGACAAGGTACTCTATTCAACTAATAAACACTTAGGTACGCTCCCAGACACATTAAGTGATCAACACATAACATTTGTAATTCATCAGTTGAACAACATACTCAATTATTAAAATATTAATCGAGTTAGAAATGTGAAGAACTTTGATCCTAATTCCCTTTTTAATAGCACAATGGGATTGGCCATCACTCAAATATCTCCCACTGGCTCAAGTTGCAGTTAAATTCAACTCTGAATTCCTCAACTGCCTTAATTCACTTGCCCTGTTTAGAACAATTAGGTCTAGATCTAACCCTGCACCTTGTGTAAAATAAGAAACAAAACAATCTAGCAGAGAAATAAAGCTTAGAAAACATGGCACACACAAAAAGTACAATCCTAATACCAGTCTTAGAGACAACTAAGCAACCTAAACTAAAACCTTGTCTTAGCTGACAAAAGGAACTGCTTTACCTCTCTGCAAGATTTATATAACTGTAACCCAAACTCTTCTGGTCATCAGTAAACAGCCTCTTAAAGCCAGGGAAATGCTGTGAACCAAAGTCCTTTCTCAATCTCTTCAACAATGAAATTATAAAATTGTTGTGATATTCGGCTATATCGCACCAGACTGCCAAAAATTAAATGACGTCCCTTACTATTCTGGGTCAGTAACTTAGGAGCTTCAGTCCTCCCTACTGACTCCAATACTAAACTGTCACTTGAACAGAAGTAATATTTCACAATTTTCCCCTAAGAGCAAAAAAGGAAAATGCTATATTTTCCTGGGACTGAGCCAAATACCTCTGTCCACCCAAATGTATTTTCTTGTTGCACACTTCAGAACAAAGTGTCCCAGTTTAAGGCCTCTGATACACTCACACTCAAAGTAAATTTAAATCTCACATATCCAAACACTTCTGGGAAAGCCTGGCATAGATTTCCAGCTGAGTCTCTTTCTCAAAATAATAAGGTAATGCTGCCAATAGTTAGAGGGTCTTCATCCCCTTTTAAAGGGGTGTCCAATTATGAAAATGAATTATCAAAATAAATAATAGCTATGACCAGAAAAGCCAAGCCTTTGAGATGACCTGGGGAGTATCAAACAGGTAAAAGCACTTTCTAATCTCTAAAGAAAAACATTGGTTTCCAGCAACAATGTAAAGTAATAAAAAACATTTAATAATAAGTAAAATGATTACAAGACTGCAAATCGATAATTCTCAATAAAACAATAGAATTCAATCACCAGAAATATAAAATCAAACTGTGGGATAGAAGTCCATTATTCTAGAAAAAGAAAATTCTATCTTAATAACTAAGCTTTTCTGATCTAACTAAATAATACTGTCCCTGATCTACTCTAAGAAATAATAGCAAGGGCAAGGCAAGCTTACAGTTTTTTTTGGTGAGTTCTCTTTTCTTGGTGTCCACTGACTGCCTAGCATTTGACAAACTGCTCAGTACTTGACAAACTGCAGTCTCAGCTGTATAATTTCAAAATATAGCAGTCAGCTGTTTAAAAAACTCTTTCTGTCAATCAGCTGTTTAAATAATCTCTTAGCAACCAAGAAGATTCTAATGACATTGTTCACTGTTCAGCTGATTCTCTACAGTTTATACTTTAGAATGTCCCTCTTAAACATGCACAGTTAGAAATGTATCAGAGCAGTGACATATTCTTTAAATGTTCTATTTAAACAGGGAAATGCTCAACATTTTAAAAACATATTTATATTTTCACAATTAGGCATGCTGCCATGCAAGTTAATCTGAGAATCCAGAAATCTCCTTCTTCCAGAATGCCAACACAGATTACAGTGTTTTCAGTTTCTTCACAACTACAAACAAATTCAGCTCTCATTTCAGAGACACAGAAGCTGCACCAACACAACAACATTCAAGTCAAACTCCTTCCTTTTCATCTTAGACTTCATCAAGTTCTATTGTGATCTGTAGTGAGAGTAGGGACCAGGTTGAGGAGACCATGGAGAGGTGGAAATATGCTCTAAAGAGGAGAGGAATGAAGGTCAGCAGGACTAAGACAGAATATGTGTGTGAATGAGGGAGGATAGAGGAATGGTGAGGATGCAGGGAGTAGAGTTGATGAAGGTGGATGAGTTTAAGCACTTGGGATCAACAGTTCAGAGTAATGGTGAGTGTGGAAGAGAGGTGAAGAAGAGAGTACAGGCAGGGTGGAATGGGTGGAGAAGAGTGTCAGGAGTGATTTGTGACAGACGGGTACCAGTAAGAGTGAAAGTGAAGGTCTACAAGAGGGTAGTGAAACCAGCTATGTTGTATGGGTTGGAGACAGTGGCATTGACAAAAAGGCAGTAATCAGAGCTGGAAGTGGCAGAGTTAAAGATGTTAAGATTTGCAGTGGGTGTGACAAGGATGGACAGGATTAAGAATCCGTATATTAGAGGGTCAGAACAGGTTGGACAGTTTGGAGACAAAGTCAGAGAGGTGAGATTGCATTGGTTTAGACATGTGCTGAGGAGGGATGCTGGGTATATTGGGAAAAGGATGCTAAGGATGGATCTGCCAGGTAAGAGGAAAAGAGGAAGGCCTAAGATAAGGTTTATGGATGTGGTGAGAGAGGACATGCAGGTGGTTGGTGTGACAGAGCAATATGCAGAAGAAGAAATGGAAACAGATGATCTGCTGTGGTGACCCCTAACAGGAACAGCCAAAAGAGAAGAAGACTTCATCAAGTTCTATATCTTTTGCTTTACACTCAGTATCACCAAAAGTATCTAAAACATCCTTAAAAAGCTAAAAACAACTACTCTAGCCTCTGAAAATATGCCAATCAGGTACATAAATCTGCCTGTCACTCTTCTGTCCTATCACACCTCCATAGTCATCATTGTGTATTTGAAGCCACTATCCCTACACTATGGGAATAAGCCTTTATTCTCCCTTTGCATACAGTTGGTGCTCAAGCAATAACGTCAGATTTCTCACTCACTGATATTCTCTCGTCACTGAGAAAAATACTTGAACTTTGTGTCCATAGTCAGATTCTTTAATACCACTTCTCACACATCTAGCAAGGTTTTCACCCCAATCATAGCACCACATACAGACCCACTGTACTTCCTTTAAACTATTTGCCTAGAGAGAAATGAAGAAGAACTCCTATATACAGTTTTCTTTCCTCTTTCCAAAGCTTTTGATACTGCCTTCCCCCCAAATTACTACATATTTATCACTCACTTGGTTTCTCTGCTGGTTCACCTGCTACACAAGCAACAGTAAAATGGCAACCGACCTTTGATACACACACATGGCTCCAGTCTTGAGCCTTTATAATTTAAATTTTTCATTAATAATCTTGTTTCTATCTCAGCTCATGCAATGTTAATTCATTATGCAGATTATACTACTGTAATCTGTTCGTCATCCTCCCTACCCTCACTACAAACCATCATTCAAGATTCACAGAAACCTGTCAGACTTACAATTACACCCAAACCCCAATAAAACTAAAATAATGTTCTTTACTCCTAGGTCCTACACAGACAAAACTTTCAACGTTGTTATCCTCCCTGTCAAAATGTACAACTAGAAATAATCTCACAAACAAAATTATTAGGGGTCATCCTGGATGATAAAGTCACACCTGACAAACATATTGTATACTTGTGAGAAACACTCAATATAAATTTGGCCTCCTTTACTGAGCTTCTTATTTACTTACTGCACACACATGCAGAACTCCTACATCATATCTCCCATCAGGCATACTCTATGCATCATGCATCCTTACAAACTTTAACTTATCCTCAAGCCAAAAACTAGAACAACACAACAACAAAACTGAAAAACTTGCTGCCGAATTACCCTACTTAACACCAAGTAGCACTAGTACAACTAAACTGGCTTGAATTTGCAAAAAGCATCAGCTACACACAGTTAAAAATGGCACATAGACTTATCTTTCTTCATGCCACTCCTACAATGGTACACTCCCACAAGGTCTCTTTTCTAAACACAAATCTACTTCCGGTCAATAAAATCATGCAACACCTTTGGTGACTCCACTGTATTCCAACAAGGAAACAAAACTGTAGAGCTCCCTCTCTATTCTTTCAGGCTAACTTTCTCCCCTATCTGCTTCAAATCATATTAAAGGACTACCTGTTTAATTCCTGCCACTGCACTTGTTCCAGCTCACTAGGCTAAATTCACCATTATATAGCTTGATTTTGTTTTACAACTATTCATATGTTACATCCAAATTGTGTTTCCTTTAACTCCAATCTTTCTCTCTAAACATGTTATCTGCCATTTATCATCCTAGAAAACTCTAGTCTTATTACCTGTCTCTTCCACATCAGAATTGTTACCTTTCCACTTAAACTAAATCCCTCTCTGCAAATTGCTCCAACAGTATTCACCTTAGTAATGCCTCCTTGCTTTCTTGTCTCTTCCCAATTATCTTTTCCACTCTCTTTAATACCCCCCCATATCCCTTTTATTTACATCTTATCTTACATTCCTTTGTAACTATTTTTCTCCTTTCTCCTTAAAGCAACCAGAATTTTGGTCGTGTTGTATTGTATTATATATTTTTTGTATTCTCTACATATTTCCCTTTTGTCAGAATGTGCAATTTTATGCAGTTTTTCTCACTGACCGTCCACTGAAAAAAGGTCTTGCATGGCCCATTTGGACCCTCCAAGTAATCAAACATAAACAAACAAATAAATACATAATAAAATATTACAAACATTATAAGATGCTAATCAATACAAACATATTATTTCCATCTTGGGCACAACTGAGGCAGTGCATGCTCCAACAACTGAATGAGGCAATAACTAGTTATCAGTTTCCATACATTTTCTGGTCTTTTCTTGTTGTTGGAATGTCTGCTGACATCACAGTTACTTCTTGCAGTTACAATACTTATGTATACCTGACTGTATCTATATTGTTCCTGTCGCAGGCACGCAGTAATATATTTTGCTTGCTTTCCTCTCTCACTGTTCTACTTTCAAGTGATGAAATTATACCAAACGGTGCTTCCATTTTATGGAAATTGCTTTCTTTTGTTACTATTATTTTTTGTTTAACCAGGGGGTTTTTGGTGATTTGTCAGCTGGGTATCCCAGTTATAACTGAACATAAAACAATTTCGTTATCTCTATCCCCGGTATAAACAGCCTTCTAATAAACATTCTATGCTGTGCTTACAATTTTCCAATTCATTGCATGGCCAGAAGTTGTAATTCCACTCTCTCTGCTGTCCCTCCATACATCTCAAAAGATACTATCACAGTGGGAATATATTTTAAAGCCTATTGTAGGTACAAATATATTTTTGTTCATATTATAAACCTTGTGGATGTATTTGCATACATAGATGTCATAAACTACAGCCTGTTTTTTACAGCCTCTTTTCATTTCCTCTGTTGTATGTTTCCATTGGTTCTGGCATTCCCTATATTTTCTATTCACTAACTATTTTTGGCTGAGTTACACAGAGACTGCAGGTCCATGAATTTTATTTCTTTGCCTTTATTTGATCCAGTTTTATTTGCAAGCCCATGTATAAGTAACCTGTCCAATATTTTCAGTCTAATTGTAATCTCTGTTTTCTAGAAGTAACATTTACACTATTTCCCTTAATTTGCCCATTCCCAGTTTATCAGCATGCTGGGCATTTACTGTGGTCCAAGTTTAACTTTAAATCTCCAAGTATTCTTCTGTTCTGTGCTAATAGCCTTTCCATATGTCTAGACATACAAGTGTTATTCTGCATTAAATAAAGCTATTTTGTCTATGAGACCTTATACAATTCATGGAAATTAGTGAGTGATGGCACCCCAATCAGCTGTCATTACATGTTTATCTTCCCAAAAAATCTTGAACATTTTCTGAAGAATTTTCCTTACAGAGTTCTCCAGAGAATCAAATAAGGCTTGTCCTTTAAACACAGCTAATGGCATTAAAAGCATTTTAATTGCCTGAATTTCCTATTCTAAATCTAGTGTGAATAATTTTCATTTCCTTAGGATTTTTTTTTCAACACCAGTACCTTTTCCCCTTATTTAATTTAATACCAGACATACATACAGCTGAATACTTTTAGTATCTGGAAAAATATGATAGATCTTCTTCTGGTTGATTAGACTATTTTAAAACATCATCTGCAAAATGGGAAATTTTAATAAATCTACTAACCCATTCATACCCTATCATATGGGAAGGTCAAATGTAAGCTACTAAGGGTTCTAGCTATATTGCAAACAGTGGGAGCATTAAGCAACACTGCCATTCATCCCTAGTCAATAAAATCTTACCTAAAAGTACCCCTGCTATCTTCATCCTAGCAGAACTGTCTTCATAAATAGATATTAATGTAAATTTGTGAGTGTGACTCATAACAATAATGGCATGATGTATCTTCTGAGGGTAGCTTACTACAAATGTAGTAGATTTATGATAAATCTGTTCTGTTTTATAGAAAAAATAGAATGTAGTGTTTGTGTCAATGGTACAAACATAAAAGAGTTTATAAAGTACAAGAAATGTTACATATTTGAGCTGGATATGGGAGTTAGGGGGTCATTACCTTTGTAAAAATAACAAAGCATGATGTTACATTTTCTGTCTGGTTTATTTGTACTTCTAGGGAAAGGACATCATACAGAAGGGTGCAAAATATTTATTATCTGTAACTGAGATCAAGTCATCAATGGTGGTTTTATTCCAATTCAGGATAAAGTGTAGTTAACATGTTTTCTAAGAAATAGAAGCTTGTCTGGAGAATCTTTTCTGCTGCATGATCATTTTCAGAATAAAATCAAGCCTTTCCAGCATTTTAATTTGTTTGCAGAATACCGCTTTGGTTAGGTAACTGGTTTACATGGATACAGAATAGGAGATGACCAAGAACTGAACCTGGTGACACCCCTTTAGTAGCAATAAAAAGTATGGAAAGTTCTTTGCCCAACCTAGCAGCATATTTTCTGTTACTCAAATAACTCTAAAATCATTGGATCCCTTAGTCTTTGAAAAAGGTCCAGGTGAATGATGATATAAAAAAACAATATTTATGGAGAACCCTATCATAAAACCAGGTTGAGATTTATTAAGCAGCTTGAACTGTTCTAAGTATTCTGATAGCTGCTGGTAAACTACACATTAAAGGATTTTGGATGGAGGTATTTAAAAGGGCTATTGACCTGAATTTATGTGGTTCTGTACAGGTGCCACCTCTTTTATGTAAAGCAACGATGTGTTTTTTTTCCAGATAATGGGTTGGATTCTGTTTCCAAATGATCCATTTATAATTTTGGTTATAAAAATAGCAAAAGATGAAGGTGATTCTAGTTTCATGAATTCAGAGGAATACTGTAAGATCCAATGGAACTAATATTTTTATTCATTCATTCATTCATTCATTCATTCATTCATTCATTCACTTTAGAATTTCCCTAATGGTGAACAAGCCAACCTTTCCAATTTCAAATTGATGGACTGATTTTTGGTAGGAACTGGTATTTACAATGCTTAGCTGAGCTATAATAATAGGAGCTGCTGATTCAACACTGGTATAGAAGGTTTAAGCAGTAGGTTTATTTGAGCTACGTGGCTACAGGAGTGTGCTACTTTTATTACAAATTGCTTTTAGACACAATGATGGAACACTGTCACAGCTAAATAAAATTTTTTAATAAGGTTTTTACATGCATTTTTTAATCATTTTCAGCATAATCTAATATGTATTTTGTTGTCTGAGGAATCAATAATATTTGCTGCTTGCTCAAGGGGGTTCCAGTTTGTTATTTAATTGGTTGTGCTTACTTTTTAAAGCTAGGGATTTTTGGGTATCTATGGCTATGTTTTTCAGGTTGTTCTACAACCAAATAATAACAAGTGGGATGGCAGTCTCTGATCGAGTCCACACATATTGCAGCAGAAATAACACTATGTACATTTGAAACCAGAATACAGTCAAGGGTGCTTTTTTGGAGGTTTTATCTGTTCTACCAGTTAGGGAAAAAAAACTGATTAAGCCTGTTAAGCAATTACTTAACAGAAAAAAGATGTGTCTGACAATTTAATATTAGTATTATATGCAGCTATTACTTCACATTAAGAGTTAAAGGGTAGTGCAAGGGTATATTCTAAAAAGAAAGGTGTTTTGGATGAATATAACAAAACATTGCATTTAAATGATTTATGGGGTCCTAAAGATACAGTAATAGTAATGGTTTACTTGTTAATGTTATTAAGGCATCATTAAATAACTAAATTATAGTTTGTTTCCTTTAGCTAGAACTGCAACTCTTCCTGTACTCCTAAGTGCCCTAGTTTTACAGAAAACATTATAAGTTAGAATGATTTCTTGTTTTTAATATATTTTGAAAGCTATCTTTTAGTTAATCACAAAATATTAGAATTGTGAAACCTGTGAAATCATGCAACAGGTCTACTTTGCTGCAGATACCTTTAATGTTTAGACTAATAATTTTGGAGGGTATGATGCAGGTTAGTTCTCCACTGAAGACACCTCTAGTTTGCTAACTACAAACTTAGGCTTAGTGGTCACTACACAGTCAGTCACACTGAACTTTTTGGAATACAAATCTACTTTCTGGTTGAGGTGCCAAATGCCTACAACTCAGTGATTTGCCTTTTCCCGCATTTGTGAAAATACTTAAATAAATAACACTATTCACTGATTTTTTTTTCTCTGAAGTAAAATGACCCAATTAGTTTGCTTTTGAGGCTGCAAATATCTTACGCATAGGTGACCCTCCCCTTCCCTACTCAGTAACTGCTTAGGACGTTATGGGACAACTAACGCTACAAAAATGCCAGACTGTAATAATGCATGATCTTACTATGTGAAACAGTACTATAGCAGCCAGTTAATAATGTATGGAACTGACTTACCTTCTTGATCCAGGCAATAGACATGGGTCATGCTCAGGCCTGTACAGGTTTCATGTAAGGTACTACTGGAAATAGTCTTCTGTTTCCATTTTTAAAAACAGCATCAGTGTTTTGTAATGTTAGTTATTCTTACTATTTGTAGCAGATGGATGTACATTTCTATCATCTTTCTAGGCCATTGGTCAGTTTTTTTTACAAGTCATTTTCTTGGCTTATTACAAGACATATGTTTAGAAAGTTACTCTACATTTATTTCAAAGTGCTGGCTTATGTGTTGCATACTTTGTTTGATACAGCTATATATTTATTTTATTTCCACTGGCTATTGCAAGTCTTCATGACTTTAAAACAAAAGTATTCAATAACTGTGTCTGTAGCAGACAGCTACAGATAAAAGCCTTCCGTCTGAAGCATGGAACTTGTTTAACACTGGAACATGCAGTGACAGACTATGATGGCAATAAAACATTGAAAGCTGTCAGCAAAACCAGAAGACAGATCTCTGAAGATCTAAGAAGGTTTAAACAATGGCAGGCAGTTCACAACCTCAAGTGTATGAGCCAGCAGAAGGAAATATATAAATACCAAAGTTTCTACTCTCCATACAGACAGCACAAAAGGAAGGAAGAGGGGCACAAAACAAAGAAAGAGAAGGGCAGAAAAAAAAAAGAAGGAAGGCAGTCACACTTTTAGTAGTCAATAACATTTCTTGAGGTTTATTTCAAGGTTAAACCAATTACCAAAGAAAACAAACTGATGACCTCACTGGTTCTGACTCTGAAGAGGGTAAATAATAAAGATCCATCCACTATTGCACACCCTGAGAGCACCTTAGACTGATTGCAAAATAAACTAGCTGAACAGATGTAATTGTGTGGCTAGTCAAAAAAAAAGTATTGACATTTCACTGTTTTCAATACCCCTCTTCTAACTCTGGATTTTTAGAATGGTCGAAAGCCTTATCTGCATCTAAGCAGATTAAGGGACAAGGACTTAATATTCTGGGGAAGAATATTATAAATCAGTGGTGGACCTGCCTCTAATATTTTGGAGGAGCAAAAGATATGATATGGCTCCTCTTTTACAGCCTTATCAACATAAGATATTGACTGCCTCAGACAATGAACTAGATGTGGGTGTCATGAAAGGAGATACTGTCAGGACAGCTATATGAAATTTTGTAAATAATTATATGTCATTTTTGACTATCAACATGATTCATATAAGATGCATGTGTTACAAATGTATTAGGACTGCACGTCATGTGTATCAAACTGCTGTTACAGAAGTGTGTGCTGAAAAGGTTTTTGCAAAGTGCTTGAAATGTATCCACAGTATACCCTACTGAAAAAGAACAGAAATCTACATGCACTATTGTAACTGTTTAAATGCATATTTTAACAGTGGAAAATGGGATACAGGAGGTTAATCTCGGTCTAGTAAATTTTAGAAAAATAGCTGAAATTAAATTACTTTATGGCAGCAAGGAGACCCAATGTATGTGTTGAGAATTTTCCTGTATTGTTTGGAAGTGTTTTATTGTTTTGTGACTTCCACCATCTGCCTAAAGATCTGAGAAAAATCCCTTCTGTATGTATTTTCACAGGTGGATGCTAAATGCTACCAGCTACCAGCAATGGTTATTTTGGGGCCTGGGAACTAGGAGTCAGATTGCTAGTAATGATGTAATTCTACAAGCTAGCCCAGCAGTAATATTTGACATATTAATTTGAGAGGTCTCTGAGAGGTATGTATTCTGTCTTGGACCTGGCAACAAGGAGACCCATTCACCACACACTTGCCTTGCCCTACAAGTAAATTTCTAGTTTATAGTAATTCTCTTATATACAGTCAGGAATATAGCAAAACTTAGCTTAGATGTTTTTCATTTATTTATTTGAGACTGTCCTCCAATGTTGTTTTAAATATTTCCTGTGATTTTGAACTTTTATGTCACTATAAATATATACTGAGTATTTTCTTGTTCATTTATTATTTACTATTAAATATATTTAAACCTTTCATTGTGGCTGATCTTTGTAGAGATATTTAAGTTCTGAGAGTACTTGCATATTTATTTGGTGACACTGTGTAGGCCACTTCTAATAGCCTTGCTCTTGGTCAAACTACTATTTGTATCAATAGTAACATTACACAGTGAGATTGGGCAACCTTTGTTAAGGGTGTTACAGAAGCTGATAAGGAGCTGGCTGGATGCAGTGATAACTACCTTATAGTCTGAGAAAAAAAGGAGGCATAGGTAGTAAACCTGTGCCAGCCTTTCCCAGGGGTGTGTATATAAGCCTGCTTTGGACCTAGAAAAGGAATCTAGTTTATAGTGCTTGGTAAACGAATACAACAGATAACCAAACTGCTGTCTCTAGTGTATTCCTAGAGTCAACTCATTCCCAGAAAGCCACAGAAGAACCCAAATCCCTGGTAGAGGGGGTCCTATTTTGCCTTGAAGTGCTGGAAGTCCTTCTTATGGTGAGAATAACAAAAAGCAAAAGCGTGAGACAACCACTTAGAAATTGTTTGTTTTGACAATGAGTGTCCCCTTTTCCTACTTTCATAGGAAATAAACAGCTGAAAAGAAGTCCTAAACATTTTGTCTTGTAAATGTATTATCTGAGCTGCCAGTGGATGTCCAGAGTATGTAAAATTATTTATCCCTCATTTTAAGTTCTGGGAAGAAAACAGTGAAATGAATTGCCTAGCTCAATGTAAACTCTGAAACAACCTTAGGCATAAAACGATGCATTTATTCTCAGAGTTACCTTATCCTTCTGAAAAATGAAGTAGAGGTAAATAATCATAAGAACTTACAACTCAGATTCTCTTCTTGCAGAAGTCAGAGCAGTGATTAACACAATTTTCTAAGATAAAAGCTTCAATTCGGCCTTATGAGCAGGTTCAAGAGGAAACAGTGTACATTTTTGAAGTGCAAACTTAAGATCCTATAAACTAGAAACCTGCCTCCTAAGGGAACAGATGTATGAAACTCCTTTCAGAATGTTTCACTTGAGGAAGGGTAGACGACAATGGCCAGCAAAGAATAGCTTACACAAATACAAGACCAAAATAGACCAGGTCTTAAAAGGATCCTGGATCTTGTCTTGGCACCAACTAGAAAATCTTTTCCACTTACTCATATGTAACTTTCTAGTAGCAGGTTTCTTTGTCTCCTTTAAAAAACTGCTGCAGGTTGTCTGGAAAAGGTACATAAAAGGTACTAAAACTCTATCTTCCAGAGAGGTGGTTGAAGACTGGGGTGTAACAAACAGTACTAGGCCTAAGTAAGCCTTTTCTGTGAGGAAGCTTCTGATAACTGGCCCTGGTCACTTTCAAAAGAAGGAAGTAACAATGTTCCCTTGGCCAAAAGGGAGTCACAACTATTAACTTTGGGAAGTTCTTTTGTATCTTTAGAAGAGCACTGATTATTTAAGGAAAGGGTGGAAAAGCATAAAGGAACATTCACGTCCATGGGAAAGAAAAGGCTTCTAACTTCTGGGCCTGTATGCAAGGAGTCCACTCCTTTCCAACTGACTCTTTTGTCTGGAGGCAAACAGATCTACATGAGGAGCTCCCCAGAGATGTATCAAATCCTGGGAGTCCCCAGGTGCAACTTCCCCTTAGATGGTCTGTTCTGGTCCTGCTCAGCTTGTATGCAATAATGTTTCACTGTGACAGAATGTAGAGAGCCTGGAGGGACAGATTGTGTTGCGTTGCTGGTTCCCAGTCTACCATAGTTAGTCTGTAAAGAAGTAAAACCTGATGTCTCCTGGTTTGTTTATGAACTGCATCTCTGTAGTGTTGTCTGTCACTACTAGCAGAGAGCCAGAAGTCCAAAGATGGCTTAGAGATTTGACAGCATTTATGACTACCATCATTTCCTTAACATTTATGCTCTTTAATGTGTCTTTCTTGTTCCAAAAACCCTGTACTTTGACACCCTTGGACACCACTCCACAGACAAAGTCTGATACATCTGTAGTTAAATACTGAGTAGGGCCTGGGAGGAAGAAAGTGAGACCTGGGCTGATTCACCCACCAGAGTAACTTCTTTATCACACTGGAATCTGAAATGAAAGGAGATACTGATGCTGGGTCCAAACTAATTTGATGAACACTGAGTTTTTTTCATGTAAAGTCTGACCAAAGAAGTCAAGAGAACAGAAGAGGCCATGAAACCTAGAATTATGAGATATTCCCTGGCAGATGCTTAAGTCTGCTTGAAAAATATTTGAACATGCTTATTCTAACAATACACTTTATTCTGTGGAAGAAAATACATCATTAGGGGATGTTTCCAGTAGACATCCCAGAATTAAACACTATCCTGTGAACATATCCTTTCAACCTCTTAGCACAAGAAATCTGGACAAAGTAAAAAATAATGGGGGACAAGGCCCAAAAATAAGGACAAATTTTCAAAATTACTCTTATAGACTTAGAAAGTGTTCAGAATAAAAGGTGTTGTGTTACCATACATTTTCTGATGGATTTAAAGTCTGGAATTCAAATGTCTGCCATTATTTAATGAATTCAGTATTTACTGATTTGCCAGAAAACCATAATTTTTATGAGGAACACACTAAAAATATGAGGCCAAAATCTGGACATTCTGTGAAAATCTGGACAGTTGAGATGTATGCCTGTGACAGGGAGATTTCTTTATGTTCACGCAAAAACCCAGGCTGAAGAAAAATCCTTTTACCCAAACCAGACATTCTTGTCAACTTGTGAAAGAATCTGCAAAAAGAAGGCAGTCATCTAAATATGGGAAAAATGTGAATGTCCTGCAACGTGCAATGGGCAATTATAGGAGCTAGGCAGTTTGGAAACACCCTTGGAGCTGTTAAAAAACCAATGGGCTAAGCTGGAAACTTTAAATGAAAACCAGACACAGAAAAAAATGTAAAAAAAATCTGAAATATTTTAGAACTGGAATGTGATGGTAAGCATTTTTTAAATCGAGAGTTAACTGAAAACTGAGAAGAGGAATGAGACATAAGAGAAACTGTACACAGATTTTGAACTTTGGGATTTTAATGAAAAGTTTTAAAAAAGAAAGGTCAAGGACATGTCTCCAGCTGCTTTCTTTCTCTGGTACCAGAAAGATTTTTGAATAAAATCCATTTCTGCAACCCTTTGAGACAGTATCTGATCAAGAATAGGAGAGAAGAGCGAAGTTTGACTGCATGGATGAAGAGAAATTGTTTGATAGGGCAAAAGGGAATACCACTGCCAGCTCTCTCAGACCCCAAGTGTCTGAAGTTATCTGGTGTAACAGAGGAAAGCGAAGACCTAGACTTTGGGAAAGATTTACAGGATTGCTGTGGGGGGAGGACACACATTAAGGGGTACACAGTCATTCTGTTTTCTTAGATTGTCTTTTTTGGAAGGACCTCCCTGTCATTTTTTTTTCAAATTGTTTTTGACTTTGCATTGCTGGGAATGCTTATTTTGTTTCCTGTAAAGGGAACCAGAGCTGGAAGAAATGTTTCTATTACAGTTTGGAAAGGAGGGTTGAAAAAGTACAGTTGTGTACTCTTACCATAAATGTAGATGTTCGAGTGTATTCACTGTTGCAGTCATCACATTTGGGCTATCTGCCTGCAGGTAGCCCTCAGCTGGCCTGAATACCAGAGTCTTGGATTCCTGTGTCGGATGCTATCGCTTCTTCCATGACGTCAGGTCGTCAGGGGTATAAAACATGCAGCCGATGTCATTGCATCAGTTTTTCTTGCCTCAGATGTCAGGTGCCCCCATAATGGGAAACAATTATATGTTATGGTACACCTCCATCAAAAAACAAATACATCAGAAAGCTTAAATACACCAAACAAGAAGGAAGGGTATAACCAAGAGAAGTCAGGGGGCTGGAGGGAGGGTAACCAGGATTGCAACAGTGAATACACTCGAACATCTACATTTATGGTAAGTGTACACAACTGTACTATGTTCTTCATGTTTCACTGTTGCAGTCATTACATTTGGGTTGATTCCCAAAGCTAAGGAAGGGAGTAGGAAGTTTAGAGAGCATTAGGACCAGCTATTAAGCCCTGCAAGACTGCAGTGGCAAAACCAGCTCTGGATTTGGAAAAAATAGGCATGTGGAAATGCTTGGTGAAGGTATGTAGAGAGCTCCAGGTAGCAACTTCTAGGATGTCCCCGGTAGGGATTCCTCTGAGAAAGGCTGTAGAGGTAGATGCAGCCCTGTTGGAATGTGATCTTATCTGCTGTGGGGTAGGTTTTCCATGGTGCTTATAGCAGAAATGAATGCAATGGGCTATCCATTTAGAAATGGTTTGCTTTGAAATGGCCTTCCCCTCTGCCCCCACAGCAAATCCAACTAGCAGCTGTTCAGATTTTCTGAGAGGCTTAGTCCTGTCCAAATAAAATTTAAGTTGTCTGTGCAAGTCCAAAGAGTGCAGAATTTGTTCTCCTTTGTTTTGCGGATTCGGGAAAAAGGTAGGCAAATGAATGGATTGATTTAAGGACACACTAGACACCACCTTGGACATAAAGGAAGGATTGGTCCTGAGGGAAACCCTGTCTGCATGGAAAATAATGAGGGGCTCCACTGCCATGAGGGCCTTTAATTCAGACACTCTTCTTGCTGAAGTGATGGCTAGAAGGAAGGCCGTTTTCCAAGAAAGGAATTTCAACTCTGCAGTTGCAGCTGGCTCAAAAGGAGGGAGAGTGAGCTTTTCCAATACAAAGTTAAGGTCCCAGGCTGGAGTAGGGGCTCTCCTGGGGGTTCTTAAATTTTTGGCCCCTCTGAGGAATTGCTTTAGCAGAGGGTGAGAGAAGAGGGGTGGTTCAGTATTATAATGTGCTGAAATGGCAGAGGCATGAATTTTAACTGATGAAAAGGATAGGCCCTTGTGGAGCATTTCTGTTAAGTACTGAAGAATATGAGGTAAGCCGGGCACCGTTGTGTCCATCCCATGAGTCTGGCTCCAGGAACAGTATATTTTCCACTTTTCAGCACAGGATTTTCTAGTACTAGGCCTCCTTGCCTCCAGAATGACATATAGCACCTGCTTGCTGAGGGATGCTATTGGACAGCTCAGGGAATTAGCCAGGCTGCAAGGTTCAGGTTTGAAGCTGAAGGTGCAGAATCTGGCCCACCTGGTTCCAGTAGTGTCATACTGTGCAAGAGGGGGTACCAGTGCTGCCATGGCCAGTCTGGTGCAATCAGTATTGTCTTTGGCTTGTTCTGTTTGATCTTTAGCAGAACCTTTGAGAGGAGAGGCAGGGGAGGAAAGGCATAAACAGAGAGGCTTTCCCAGGTAAAGGACAGGGCATCCACTTTCCAAGCTTGACTGTGGGAAGTCCTTGTGCAGAATTTGTCCAATTTGTAGTTCTGAGGGGAGGCAAACAGGTCTATCTCTGCAGTCCCCCATTTGTTTCTCAAGAGGTTGAATATTTTTGGTTCCAGTTTCCATTTGTGTGGGTCCATGAGATTTCTGCTTAGGCCATCTGCCAGAGAATTTAGCTTGCCTGGCAGGAATTGAGCCTGTAGGTGCACTTGGTAGCTCAAGGCTGTGTTCCACAGAGCCATGGCTAGTCTGCAGAGAAGGTACGAGTGGGTTACCCCCGGCTTGTTTATGTACCACATAACTGTGGTGTTGTCTGTCTTTACCAATAATTGTCCTGGAAGAATGTGGTCTTTGAAGGCTGTCAGGGAATTTTGTACAGCTAACATTTCTTTTTGGTTGATATGCAGATGCATCTGTCTCGGGTTCCATTTGCCCTGAATGCACTGCCCTGCCAAATGAGCCCCACCCCACACATAGTCTGATGCTTCTGCTAGTGTTTGGGCAGCAGGGGGCAGAGTCTTTATACAAGGAATGATAGGAATAATTGATTCCCGGTCCTGAGAATGTTGACACCATAGCCTTTTTAGATACCACTGTAGTTTCCTCATATGCAGTCTTGCATATGGAATTAGTAGAATGCAAGAGGCCATGAACCCCAGGGCTTGCAGAATTTTCTTTGCAGATAGCTGGGTCTTTGTGGCCAGTAGTTTGAAGTAGGTTGTCAAATAAACTTGTTTCTCTGGAGTGAGGAAAGCCATCTGGGAAGTTGTGTTCAAGCTTGCTCCTAGGAATACAATCTGTTGGCAGGGTGCAATATGAGATTTCTTTTCATTTATGGTGCACCCCCAGTGAGGTTAGAAGTTTCTTTATGAATGCCAGATGTTTTAAAAGCAATTCCTGGCTTTCTGCCTGAATCAGACAATCATCCAAGTATGGGTATATTTGACTATTTCTCTGCCTGCAAAATGCAATGGCTGGAGCTGGACACTTTGTGAATACCCTGGGTGCAGTAGATAAGCCAAAAGGAAGTGCAGAGAACTGATAGTGCATGGAGCCTGCCCTGAAGCGTAGGTATTTCCTGCAAGATTCCCTTATTGGAATGTGCAGGTAAACTTCCTTTAAGTCTAAGGTTGACAACCAGGCATGTTTCCCTAGCATAGGAAGCAGCTGTTGAAGTGTTAGCATTTTGAATTTTGGGATTTCCAAAAAGATGTTAGAGAGGTCCAGGATAGGATGCCAGGAGCTGTCTTTTCTGGGTACTAGGAAAGTCTTGAATAAAAACTTTGTCCCTTTTCTTCTGCTGGGACAGGTTGAATAGCCTTGATACTTAGAAGAGAGAGAACCTGCTGTAGAGCCTCTGCCCACTGATTTGGGGATAGGTCTGGCCAACCATTTGGGGTTGGGTAGGGTGTGGAAGTGGAATCTGTATCCTTGGGAAACTATAGTCAAAACCCATTTGTCCTGGGTAATGGGTTCCCAGTTTTTTGCATGCAGGGATAGTTTTCTTCCTAAGGGAGCAGGCAGTAGAGCAGGGCTTGGAAGGGTTAAGGTTAAGTCATTGTGCCATTTTTCCGTAGGGGGGTGTCTTACTACTCCCTGCTTTGGAAGTGGGAACCCCCCACTGCTTAGGCCTGTGTGTAGCCTGAGACTGTAACCTAGCTGGTCTGCTATTCCTGGGTTTGGACTGAGAAGGCCTGGAAGAAGCTGGAAAGGACCAATTTTTTGAAGGGCAATGCCTACTAAATCTGGGAGGCTGTACTTGCAGTAAATCTTTAACAGTTTGCATAGATTTAGCTTTTTCCTCCATCTTTTTGAGGACTTCTGCTTTGTTGCCAAACAGGTGGTCTTGGTTTAAGCAAGAATCCAGTAATTTAGCTTTAACATGGTCTGGCAAGTTTTGCTCCTTAAGCCAAGCATGCCTTCTAAGTACAGACCCAGTGACAACAGCCTTGCAAGGTGCTTCTAAAGAGTCAAAACCACATTGCAAAGTATGTTTACCAACTTGTTCTGCAGAATGCATTAAATTCTGTAATTCTTTGTGTTCAGCCCAGTCAGGAATCAACATCATTTTCTGTTTAAGTAGTCCCATAATATGCTACTGGTACTTTAACATATGCAACTGGCAATTTAAAGCCCTAATAGCCAAAGTAGCAGAAGTATATACCTTCTTACCCCATCTGTCCAAAGCTCTAGAATCTCTATCAGAAGGGGTAGGGTTTTTGGCAGCCATAGCCTTAATGCCCTTAGGTCCTTGGGAAATGGTCTCTGGGTCTGCAGTAGGATTGTTGAAGAGGAACTTATGAGAGTCAGGTACTCTGTAGTACCTGTCAGGTTTTCTGGGAGCTGGAGGTAAAGTGTCTGGTGAAATGCTAGATTCCAAGAAAACATCATCTACAATGTCCAGAACAGGAGGGATAGCTAAAGGCCTGTGTTAAGGGAGGAGTAAGAATTTCCTAAGCCTCTTTTTGGTGTCAGAGTAATCCTGGCTTTCTCAGCGGAAATGCTCCCTAAGAGTGTGCAAGGTTTCACCAAAAGAAAAATCTTCTGGGGGGAAGCAGAGGGAGTGGAATCCTCTGCATCAAAATCCTCATAGGTAGATAAGGGCAAATCCTGGTAATCAGAAGAAACAGAAATATCAGATTCCTGATCCAAAGAATCAGAAGGAAAATCAGTTCTAGGTCTCTTACAGGGGGAAGGCTGGCTTCCCCTAATTAAGATAATAAGGTCTTCAGCCATTCTAAGCATTTGTTTTTTAGGCATATGGGTCTGAGCATGCAGTTTGGACGTCGGTTTTCTAGGCATGGGTCGTGTTTTAAGCCTGGAAGAAAAAGATGGCATTACTTTAAAATGCAAGTCTGTAGGTCTGAATACACCCTCAGAAGCCGGTGCCTGCACAGCAGTTCTGGACCCATCCAAGGTAGAGACATCCGCAGGTTCCATAGTCAAAGAAGCATCTTGCGGCATATCGGACTCTGAATGGGTCTCAGTAGAGGCCTGCGAACCTGAAGTAGCGGGTATCAGGGGCTGCAAAAGCGCCTCACTGAGTACCAGCAGACTGGTGACTAGCTTAATAGAAGTGTTGTCAGCAGTTTTGGACCTATGCGGTCTGTCTCTGTCTTTATCCTTATGTTTTTTAGGAATATTGGTAGTCGGATAGCTTACCAAAGCCATTTCTGGATAGTTATACTGTGTACCAGAATAATTTGCTGCAAATATAGTCTGACGATGAATAGTTCGGGGGTTGAACAAGGCACAAAACCGACAACAAGGGATGTCGTGGTCTGGGCCTAAGCAAGGAATGCAGTATGAATGAAAATCTTTATGAGGTATTTGCTTTCCACAGTTAAGACAATTGTTAACTTTAACTGACATCAGTTAAGAGCAAGAAAAAGGATCCCCAACGGGGTACTTAGCTTTTTTGAAGACTTCGGTTTTGAAACTCGAAAACGAAAATTTCAGGAGTCAGCCGACCAGCACTTGCACACTGCTTCTGCTTCGAGCACCGTGCGGCAAAAAAGACTGATGTAATGGTGTCGGCTGCATGTTTTATACCCCTGATGACCTGATGTCATGGAAGAAGTGACAGCATCCGATGCAGGAATCCAAGACTCTAGTATTCAAGCCGACTGAGGGCTACCTGCAGGCAGATAACCCAAATGTGATGACTGTAACAGTGAAACATGAAGAACATCTCTGGGAAACCTCCTGAGTTAACTTTATCCTTTCATCAAACCTTTTATGGACCTCAACAATGAGACTGGGCTACCGTATATAATTTATCAGAATTTCTGGGAGCATATAGCTGACTGGCAAATTACTGACTGCAAAGAAAGTATCCACTAAGGCTAGCAACACAGGAGGAACAGCTGCATTTTGAGGAAAACCTACATGTAACAAATCATATATTTGCTGGGATTCTGGTATTTATTTTTGTTCCTACTGAAACAAAGCCTTCATTATGGCAACTGTAACAGAAAAAGACAACTCTTCAGGTGAGGAATCAGAAGAAAACCTTTCCTCAGAGTCAGATTCCCTATTGTGTAAGTACAAAACTTGAGAAACACAGTACTGTCTAAATCCTGCCCCTTAGATTATAAATAAGAATTGGGGGTGGGGTATTTCCCTTTTTAAAAGAGAAGATTCAAGCATGTAAAGACTGGAAGGCTTTAAGTAGACCTTTAGCAAAGTCCAGCCAATCCTCTTTATCTGCTGTAGGAGAAGATTAATGTTTAACTTTATGTTCCCTTTTCTGGGAAATCCCCCAAGAAAAAAAGCCACTAGAAAAATGGCCCCTACCCCAGGAATAAAGCTCCTCATTTTGGCTTAGTGAAGTATGGTTCCTTCCCCAGTGCCAGAAAGAATGATCTTCCCTTATCCAACAAGAACAACTGAACAGCAGCAGAGGAAGTGCCTGCCTCTTGGTTCTTAGTGTCTTCCCAAGGAGCAGCACCACTGGGGCTGAGAGATTAAGTGGTCTGAAGAACAGAAGGCCACAGTGGAGTCACCTATCACTGGCTGATGAAAAGAGGAAGCCAAAGCCACCTGGTTAACTTTTCTCTTCTTGCAGTTTGGGGAAATAATGATTGATTTTTCAGGACTCAGGTCCATATTCTTGGTGCAAAAAGTGACTGATCAGTGACTAGTAGAGTGCTGAACAGTCAGTTTTACCTTCTGACAAATAAGTTAAGTTCCAAGATAAAATTCTTAAGTGAAAACCACCAAACACACTAGCTCCACTCCCTAACAACACTTTTTTTGACAAATACATAACAGTTTTCCCACAAAAAAAAAAGACAAACTATAAGGGAATACCCACAGGAACCTCAGACCATCAGTGTAGCAGAAAAGGTACCTGACAAATAGCTAATGAAGCATTGAAAATTCAGGTTTTACCTCCTGACAGAAAAGTTAAGTCCCAAAGTATTTTTCTTTTTGTGACAACTATCAAATGCATTAATCCCTGTCCCAAACACCACCCTCCTCACAAAAAAAATGATACATAACAAGGAATACCCACAGGAACTCAAACTGCCTGTTCACTGAAAAAGGTAAGCAACAAGCAGATAATAGGGCTTAGGACAGGTGATGAAATAATCTGACTAGAAAAATAAGTTTTGAAGTAAGCTTTTTTAATGACAGCCCCCAAAACCATAAGTCCTAGACCACAGGCATAAGTTAATTTTTGACAAACATTAAATATTTAAAAGGCATTTCTCACAGGAAATCATGACTATAAAAATGTAAGAATTTATATTAAATTCTAAGTGGCAACCACTAAAAATGCAAGTTCTTGTCTGTAGCCAGTATATTTGACAGAAAAGAACTTTGCTCTACAAAATGATGAAATGACCCAACAGGGTTCTTATCTGCCCAGTCTTGGTGAAACACTAGTAAACTGTCAAATCACCTGAAGCCCACAGGGAAGAGTACACTTCAACAAGAAAGTTCTGAAGTTTTGGTACTCTAGCAGTGACGTCTGGCCAATATCCCACCAGACTGCCAACAATAAATGTGATGCCCCCCCCCCTCTTAAAACCTAGGTTAGTAATTAAGGAGCCTCAATCTTCACCTCGGACTCCAGTGTGTGAGTGTCACAGAAAGGCACCCATAACACAGAGCACACAAGTGTAAAATTCCATAATTTCCCTTAAGAGCACAACTGGAACATGCTGTATTTCCTGGGACTGGACTATATACCTCTGTCCACCGAACATGGTATCACTTATCATACACTTCAGAGCAATGTTCTGGTTTAAGATCTCTGACTCACTAACACTCCAAATAAATTTAAATCTCACACAAACACTTATGGGAAGCCTGACAAAGATTTCCAGGTGTGTCCCCTCCCCAGTACAAATGGTAATGCTGCCACCAGAGACAGACAGGTCTAGATGACCTTCAAAAGGTGATCAAGTATTAAAAAAATTAAATATTAAAATAAATGATAGCTATGACCAGAAGCAGCCAGGCATTTGAGGTGACCTGGGGAGTATCAAACAGGTATAAGCACTCTCTAAACTCTAAAGAATGCACTGATTGTCCAGCCACAATGTGAAGTAATGAAAACATTTAATAACAAGTTAAATGATTGCAAGAATGTAAATCAATGGGTTTCAATAAACATCAAAATTCAAACACCAGAAATATAAAATTAAACTGTGGGGTAGAAGTCCATCATCTTTGAAAATGTCTATCTAAATAAACTTTCCTATTCTAACTAGTGAATACTGTCCCTGATCTAATCTAAATCAGAACAGCAAAGTCAGGCTTACAGTTCTGGTGAGTCTTTTTTTTCCAGGTATCTTCTTGACTGCAACACTTCACTAACTGCTGTTCTCCACAAACAGCCCAGCAACAGTCTCAGCTGCCTCATTTTAAAAATAACAATCAGCTGTTTGAAAAAGAAGTCTTTTTTTCCTGTCAGATCAGCTCTTCTAATAATCATCTAGCAACCAGGAACATTCTACCAACATCATCCACTGTTCAGCAGATTCTCTACAAACAGTTTCTACTTTAGAATCTCCCTTACAAACATGTTCAATTAGAAATGTATCAAAACACTGAAAGATTCTTTAAACATTCTGTATAAGCAGGGAGATGCTCAACATTTTAAAAACTATTTACATTTTCACAATTAGACATACTGGCATACAATACAAGATAATCAGAGAGTATACACAAATCTCCTGCCAAACATGCTAACACAGAAGACAGGGTTTCATTTTACTCACACTAGCCACTGATTTTCAACTGTTGTTATGACCCTCCACTGGGCCAGTAGTCAAGGAGCCTCAATCCTCACCACTACCACCTGTGGGGGACATACACTGGGATGATAACAGTTACACACACAATACTTCCAGGTGCAGCTCTCTGTATCAAGTGCAATTTCTCTTAAGAGCACACAGAGACTCCAGTCAGTCCGGGGCTGGTTTCTCCCTCTTTCTCCAGATCCCCAATAAGACTCCCCAGTGGCACAGCTATAGAGTTGAGATCTCAGCTGAGTGGCCAAGCCAAGACCTTCAGGACGCCCTCTGTCCAACCATTGCTTCGTGTCCCTGCCCAAGTAGCCAACACACACAATCTCTGAGGTTTGATTTACACACACACACACACACACACACACACACACACACACACACACACACACACACACCTGAGAAATGCTGGCACAGGTTTACTAGCTATGCCCCCTTTTACCCAGAATATAAGGTAGCTATCACTGCCAACAGGCAACTCCTTATCAGCTACCTTAATGCCCTTAAAAAAGTGCCCAATCTTATTGTGTAATATTCATATTAACACAAATGGTAGTTTGACCAAGAACAAGGCTATTAAAAGTGGCCCACACACAAAATAAATATGCAAGTACTCTCAAAACTTAAATATCTCTACAAAGATCAGCCACAATGAAAGGTATAAATATATTTAATAATAAATAATAAAACAAGAAAATACTCAGTATATATTCCCAGTGACATCAGAGTTCAAAACCACAGAACATATTTAAAACAACACTGCAGGTCAGTCTCAAATAAATAAAGAAAAATATGTAAACTAAGCTTTGCTATATTCCTGACTGTATCTAAGAAAATGACTACACCCTAGTTAACTTACTTAAGAGCAAGGCAGATGTGGTGAACAGATCTTCTAGTTGTTGTCAGGTCCAAGACAGAATACAGGACTGCACTGTCTCTCTCTCAGAGAGTTCTCAAATTAATATCTCAAACATTACTGCTGGGATAGCTTACAGAATGACATAGCTTCTTGTCATCTGACTCTTTCCCAGGTGAAACCCCCACTGCTGGAAGCTGGTAGTATTTAGCATCTACCTGTGAAAATACATAGACCTCAGATCTTTGGCAGATGCTGGAAGTCACAAAATGATTGCATTCCTTCATATTTCAAAACTAGTAATTAGTTCACCCAAAGGACAATACAGGCAGCTCTGCAGCACAGACCCTGTGTCTGTAGCTCAATGAAAACTCAAGACATACCACATTGTATTGCGTAGCCATAACATAATTTAATTTCAGCTATTTTTCTGATGTTAACCTCCTGCATTCCAGTTTCCACTGTTAAAAATATAAATTTAAACAGTTACAATAGTGCATGTACATACAATAGTGTGTGTACATTTCTGTTCTTTCCCAGTAAGGCACATTGTGGTTACATTTTAAGCATGAGCACTTTATAAAATACCTTTTTAACACGTCTGTACAGACCAGGTTGATATACATATGACATACAGTTCTAATACAGTTGTAACGCAAACATCGTATATAAATCATGTTGATATTCACAAATTACATAACTATTTACAACATTCCAGATAGCTGTGCTGGCAGTATCTACCTTTGTCACACTGCTTTACTAGAGATACAGCCTTTTATACATGGAGTTTCATGTGTAAGTGTTTTCAAAAGTTAAATGTAGTGAACCTATAAAGAAAACACATTAAATATTTTTAAAAACATAGTATTTGATTGTATCACTTGCATCCTTGTCCATTATTTACACAAGGAAAGAGTAACATGCTAGGGTAACCAAGGGGGTAACTACACGTTTCATGTCAAGCAGAGCAGAGGTCAGGGTACTGACTTTACTGCAGTTTTGCTTTTGAATTGAAGGAATGACTATAGGAAATGGGAACTGCTGTAAAAACACACAAGTCTTTGCCCTTTCAAGTGACTAATAAGGCTTCCAGGCCATAGAATGTATATCAAAATTGGTAACAAAGTATTCCCAGTCTTATTCTTCTTTTACTAGCATATCTTTTTTTAGCACTTTGATCATATCTATGATGCACAGAAAATGCACCATTTTGTTATATGTTTAATGCACTGACTGAAAAGCATTAGCCAAACACCTGTGGATAAGTTTGAGACATGGGCTATACTACACAGAGCCAGAAAGATACCCAGACAGTTCCAATAGTAGTAGGAGCAACGGGTCTTATAAAAAAGAATTTGCAATCGTATTTGGATATGTTACCAATACATGTAACACTATACGAACTGCAGAAGGAGTCATTACTGAGCACATTGACGGTGCTGTGAAGAGCACTACTGGCTGACATCAAAAATTGAAACAATAGTAATTTCATGAACTTTAGCCATACTTTGACTTAGGAATGGTATCCATTCCTGTCATGGTATTAGAAACCCAAAAGACTTGGAGAAATTAAAAAGCCAGTGCCAGAGAAATGCACAGAATATTCCAGTTCACATTTCTTTTTTTTATTTAAAGGATAAGAATACAATTTCTACACTTCTTTATTAATATATAATTAGTTTTCCATGTGTATAACAATACTGTAAAATACAAGTTCTCAATAATACATATACTAAACCATTTTTATACATAAGTAACTACATAGCTCTTCACACCTAAACTACCTATATACACTATGCACAGTGTTCATATCAACAAAAAACATTCATCTAAAATTTAATTACAGTACATTCAATGTTCATAACAAAGGATAACGTAAAAATTACGTTAACAAGGGATATGATACTACTTCACTTGCAATTTTCTCGAATAACTCTGAGATCTTTGGACAGAATTTAAAATGTATTTAGCCAGAATTTAATAGTACTTTTATTGTTTCAATTTCTTATCCTGTACCAGTTTTACTAACTGAGTGATTTAAGAAATAAGGATGGTATGCATTATATTTATTTTGTTGTAATTGTTTTCTATCAGTTGTTAACAGTCACCACCTTCATGTCCCATTTCACAGTAAAATGCACACTATGGTTTCAGAAGCAATAGGTGCACCAAGCAGACAGTTGGTGCTCAGTATATATGCAGAGTTACACACCATGAGTGAGAGGATTAAACCATTGTGTAGTCAGACAGACTGCATATTAATGCTGCATAGAGAAACTGCATCACTCTGGTTACAGGTCACATTTCACATTTACACTAGCAGAAAGACGTTACCTGCATTGCTATAGAAGCACATTTGTGATCTCCAGTCACCACTTCAAACATGTAGAGATAAATGGTATACACATTAATTCATACTAGCCATATGAAGTTATTGCTTCTTCTGGTGTCCTACTTATAGACATTTACACACACACATACACACACACACACACACACACACACACACACACACACACACACACACACACACACACACATACAGTTGCTATATCGGCACAGCAGCATCGTAACTACCCCTGTATACACCAGTGGACTATAATGCCATCAGCCCTGTTTAGTAATGGGCTGTAACACAGCAGGACCCTATGCTTCAGTGATACCAGACACAGAATAGAAATCTGACACTAAGACATGACTGAAGTCTTGTAGGCAGGAATGCATGTTAAATACTTGCATTTCAGTATGTTTCTGAACAATGGCATCCTTCTGAGCATCACTGTGGTTAACATCAGTAGTTCACACCATGGCAGGCAAGACATGCATGGAACAATGTACAGCTCTATCATATTACACTGTGTGAGTTTGCAAGTACATTTTCAACATAAGATTACTAGTGCTGGCCTAATGTGGAACTTCAGTACAACACTATACCCCCCAAGTGCCTCGTGCATTACTTCTACAGAAGATACAAACTGAAAGCTTAATGTGCCTCCCCATCCGCATATATGTACGTACGTCTGTCTGCATGGGTTCCCTTCAAGCGCTCAAACTCAAGAGTTCGAGTACTTGAAACAGCAGCGGCAGAGTTTGAAAATGAACTTTTTGAACATTGTTGGTGTTTAGGTACATGAGACTGTGTTAGAGTGGGACGAGCACTTGAAATATCAGCAGCAGAGTTTGAAAATAAACTTTCTGAACACTGCTGAGGTTTAGGTGCAGGAGATCATGGCACACTGGGAATCAAAAAGTTATTATTATTTCTATGTTGGTTGATCAGATTGGTGAAAGAGAGCAGAGCGGTGATTGTGCTATGGTGTTGTCAGAAGCCATGCTGTGTGGGAGAGAGGAGATGGTGTGAGTTTATGAACTGTGTTACCTGAGAATGTACACATTTCTCTAGTATTTTAGATAAGGGGGATAGAATGGCAATGGGGTGGTAATTTGAGTATTCGTAAGAGATCCGCCTTTATGTAGTGGAATAATGTATGATACCTTCCATAGCTGTGGGACATATGTTTCTTGTATGGAGAGACTGAGAAGAATAGAAATAGGGTAGGATAAGGATTCAGCAGCTATTTTTAGGAAGTTGGCTCGTAGATTGTCAGTGGCAATGGTAGTAGGTTTCAGTTTTAGGAGGGGTTTTTTAATTGTTGAGGTGGGAACTGGTGAGAGCGTAAAGGATGGGATGTTGTCAGGGCATTTGATTGGGTTATATAAGGCTGTTTTTGGATAGTTGGGAGGATAGTGTTAAGATGGATTCTGTGAAGTGGTGATTGAATTGGGAGGCAATGTCCTTGTTGTCATTCGTGGAGTTAGGAGTGGGAGTGGTAGTGGAATTGGTATATATAATTACCAGGGGGTGTGAGGGTAGAGAGGGGCTTTTCCCTGCAAAATTTTTTTTTTTTTTATTTTAATTCAAATCTTTGTGATTCAAAGAGATCTTTATTCAATTTTTTTAGATTTGAACTGTTTTTGTCTAGGTATTAGTGTTCAAGTGTTTTTATAGTTCAAACATTTGATATAGACTTGCCTACACACACACACACACACACACACACACACACACGTTAAAGAATAACTTCTTAGTACACTAGTATTATATATAAGACTTTGGTCATGAAATACAATTTTCTTCCAGTTAACTTGTATGCTTTTATTTTGCTTGTATGGATTATAAAATAAATATTTGAGTTCTCAGTTATTTTTTTCTCTTGTTGCCTACCTTCCCCATATTGTGGCAGTAAGAATCAATTACAAGTTGAGATAATTTTACCCCATACTACAGACCTCAGTACATTTGCGGTGGTGCAGCGGTAGCATTGTTGCCTTACAGCAAGAGATTCTCCCGTTCGATTCTTGGCTGGAGAGTGGGGAGTGCCTTCTGTGTGGAGTCTGCATGTCCTCCCCGCAGTTGGGTGGGCATTCGAAAGACATGCATAAATGGGCGTGCCTTCGTTGAAGGTTGAACGTCGAGCTGACACCTCGGCGTTTGTGAAAATCTACTGCCAGTCATTAGTAGACCGGAGTTCCGCTGTGGCGACCCCTAACCGGGAAAAGCTGAAAGACAACAACAACAACTACAGACCTCATATTATGGTGCCAAGCTTTTTTTCTTAAAAACGAGCAAAAATAACATAACAGTTTTTCACCTTTGCTTGTATCCTGCCTCTCAAGTGTATGTCAGATCACCATACTAGTGTTATTATGAATCCTCTATTTACTCCTGACACTGAATACTTCAAGCAGAAGTTATTAGGGTATCCTCATTTCATATTGCTTTAGTTTCTACTTGCATGCCTCAATATTTTATAATGTTGCCTCCCTGAAAGCACAACACTGTAGTCACTAGGTGTAGCCATTTCACTAAGCAGTGCTGCCTATGGCCACTTTTTCTCCAGTTATAGTGCCCATTTTTCTTTTTTTTTGCTTCTACATTCTTAGATGTTGGTAGTGGTGGTCCCATGCAGACGCATAGCAAGGGTGGTGTAAAGGGGCAGCTGCCATGGGCACAAGGTGTCAGGGGGCTCTACCAGCAGTACAGTTACTGAATGCTGATACTATATTGTGCTACAGTGCAGAACATGCATTCTGAAATGATGCCAGTACTGCATCTGTGGTGAGGGGCAGATTGCTTAGCATTCCATGTGGCTGTAGCAAGCCCCTTCTCCTTGTTACATCAATGTACAATTGAATGTGGTGCCAGGTAAGAGAACCACACAGGCCACCAGAACACCTAGCTATGGTACTGGTCTCGTGAAAATATGCTGTATTTCTTAGTGCTGATGGTAAGCCTGTGATTAATAAATCAAGCATTTGTTTTGTTCAGCCCTTCTGGAGAATTTTGGTATCAGAACGGGATTTGAAAACCACCACAGTTTCCAGTCATCAGCAAATGTGGTTAGCCATAGTCCCTTGATATCAGGTTTTATACCAAAGAGAAGGGAGCATAGCAAAAAGCATGGGAGACACAAATGGTGACATTTTTCTGTCCAAAGCAAATATCACCACCCTTAATGGTATGAGTTATGTCAGACAGCAAATTACCACTCTAGCAAACTATAAGTGGGTTAATGTTGGGAAGCTTTGTCAATAATCCTTGCATGGGGAGATAGGATGATAAGTTTGCACTGTGTGCCTTTTATCCATGACCTCAGTAACCCTTTCAAAGCATTCAACTAGGTTGAATAGGCATGATGTACCTTTTACAAAGCTAAACTGGTGTGTATCCAAAGAAACAAGGTCACCTGAATCGTTAGACCAATTATATGCTCCTAGTATTACAAAAAATAACAGTGAGACTAATATCCATGCTATTAGGGTCAGAAGAGGGACCACTTTCATGAAAAGACACCAAAATTACCATTTTCTACACCATGGGGACATAATTGATGGAGTGACTTAAGCCGATGAGTTGATAGAGGGATTTTACTAGGTGGGACTTTACACTTCTCAGCAGACATCCAGAGATGTTGTCAGGGCTCTTGAAAGTAGTGTTTTTAATTTTGGAAAGTAACAAAAGGACTTGGTCAAAATTGATCTCAGGTGTCTGGGTATGAAGAGAAATGAAGTGAGATAAGGGTGGGTGAAGTAAAGTTGGATTGCAGTTTGTAAGAATATTATATACGCTCTGCTCCTAAAGTCAGGGAAGAAGTTACCATTTAATTAAGTTCCTCTCCTTATTTCTTCAAAACTTTTGGGTTTCTAATACCATGACGGGAATGGACCCCACTCCTAAGTCAAAGTATGATTAAAGTTCATGAACTTAGTATTGTTTCAATATTTGATGTCAGCCAAAAGTGCTCTTCACAGCACCTGCAGTGTTCCCAGTAATGACTCCTTCTGCAACTTGCATGGAGTTACATGTATCGGTAACACATCTAAGTATAACTAAATTATCTTTTATAAGACCCACTGTTTCTACTTCAACTGGAACTGTCTGGGTATTCATGTTCCACATTGCTCTTGTTTTTGCCTGCAAATCCTGGTATTTTATGACTCTGCATCTCTCTGTACTTAACACACTGTAGTCACTGCGTGTAGCGATTTCAATGATCAGTGCTACTTCTGTCTTCATTTCATGGACTACCACATCTGGTTTTCTTGCATCTATGTTTTGAACTGTTGGTACTAGATGATCCCATGTAATACAAACATCATCATTTTCTATGATGCCTTGCACCTCATGTTTCCAGTGCTTTTTAGCTACTTCAGTATTATAATGTTTGCACAATCCCCAGTGCAACACTCTTGTCACATTATTATGTCTTTCAGTATGCAGTCCTTCTGCCTTCTGGTTTAAGTTCTCCATTACTAATCATCTTTTTCTGCTTTTCCTCTGTTTTCTTATTTTTTGTATTGTAAAATTTTCCATGTCTGGATGCCTTTACCTATATTTCTCTTCAAATATGTTTGGTGCTGATTTGTTAATATTGATTACTTTTGCTTTCTCTTTTGCATAAATATTGCACAATATTAAATCTGTTTTTCTTTTCCATGTCCATATTTCTTTTTCAGATGTCTCCTGATCCTCCTGTTTCTCCTTACTTTGGGGGCTTGTTGTTCCATCATGCCGAGATGTAACTTGTGTTCGACTTTCTACACTAAATTCTTCACATCGCCAGTATTGCATACCTTCATCTTCTATTTTTTTAACTTCTACTTTAATCTTCTGTTCTACACCCCCTCTTTGTGATCTTATTTTTTTATTGTGAAATTTTCCACATCTGGATGACTTTGCCTATATTTTTCTTTAAATATCTTTGTGGTTGCCTTTTTTTGTGTTGATTCATTTAGATATTTCCTTTGCATAAATATTGCACCATATCAGATCTTTCTTTTTCTCCCATGTCCATATTTCTTTTTTATACTTTTTAAAGGTCTATAGATTTTGCTCCTATATACTTGTGCTTCCTCTTTGCCTTTTTTTTCCCAAACGGACCAAGGTTTCTTGATCTATATAATGTTTTTCATTAATCTGTTGTATTAAAAAACACAATGTTTTATTTGAAACTTCTGACAGTTTTTCTTGTGGAAGTATTTTCTTTCCTCCTATTTCTTTCTTAATCTTTTTGTTTATTTTCTGTCGGGAAATTCTGTGTTTTTCGCATAATAGTAACAACACATAATTTCTTTGTTATCCTCAACAGTCCGTTCTATCATCTTTATGATTCTTTTTTTTTTGGCCTATCAAGTTTTTGTGGATTTTGCGACTGCTGCTTTCTTCTACAATAGAGGGGCCATCTTCCCTCTGGGCTTGGCCTAGCCCCATTGTAGGAATGTTTCCATGTCCTGAGGATTCTATACGGTCATTTTTTCCAGTCCTGGCACCAGTGTGCCTACCAGGAATGGGCATTTTTTTTTTATCCTGAGTGCCCCCAGCTATCTTTTTTATTTTTTAACCAACTTCTGTCCCTAATATATGCTACATAAAACACAGTCTATACATCAGTGTCATCTTGGTGAGATTTTGTAAAAAAACAGGGTCCACCTCATGAAGGTACTCACCAAGACTTGAGGATGAATTCAATTTCAGCAATACTTTCTTTTTTTTTTTTTTTTTGCTGATTTTATCATCTCTCCAATCAGACCCCAAGATCCAAGCTATGTGAAAATCTTGGTAGTTGAGATGTTATGTCTCTGTAGCATATACTAATACAAGAAGTCTGGTGGCTCAACGGCATTTCATGGACCACCACTGACCGGACTTTTTTTCTATGGGTATATGCTCGATTTATGATAGGCACGCTGGTTGGGCTGTCCAATCAGCATGCACGTTTTTGAATGTATGCTGCAGTGGTGCAGCGGTAGTGTTGTTGCCTCACAGCAAGAGATTCTCCCATTCGATTCTCGGTTGGAGTGCGAGGAGTGCCTTCTGTGTGGAGTCTGCATGTCCTCCCCGTGGTTGGCTGGCGTTCGAAAGACATGCATAAATGGGCGTGCCTTAGTTGAAGGTTGAATATCGAGCTGGCACCTCGGCGTTCGTGGAAATCTACTGCCAATCATTAGCAGACCGGAGTTCCGCTGTGGTGACCCCTAACCGGGAAAAGCCGAAAGACAAACAATGAGCTATCATTGTATAGTTAACATCACAGAGGCGGATACCACCCTCAGACTTAGGTATGTATAATCTTGTCACATACTGTTTTTACGTATCATTTGATAAGCATGAAGCATTTTTCTTCTTTTCATGCCCAACTGATCCATCACTTTTTTTCTGTCAGTCAATCATGCAAAACTACAAGAAAGAACAAAAAGATCAAGCTAAGTTACAGCTTACACTTTACTTATGTCCATTTTTTCTGTCTAGTAGATATGATCTTCATTATTTAGATTTCCTATGGTAAGTATTGCCCCTTCTGCAATTTGTATGGAGTTACATGCATCAGTAACATATCTAAATACGATTGTAGATTCTTTTTTATAAGACCCGTTGCTCCTACTACTATTGGAACTGCCTGGGCATCTTTCGTCCACATTGCTCTCATTTCTGCCTGCAACTCCTGATATTTAATGACTTTGTATCTCTCTGTACACAAAACACTGTAGTCACTGCATGTAACAATTTCAATGATAATGCTACTTTTGTCTTCTTTTCATGGACCACTATATCTGGTTTTCTCGGATATATCTTTTGAACTGTTAGTAATGTGTTATCCCATGTGATATAGACTTCATCATTTTCTAAACTGCTTTGTGGCTCATGTTTCCAGTGTTTTATAGCTACTTCAGTATTATAATGTTTGCACAATCCCCAGTGCAACAGTCTTACCACATTATTATGCCTTTCAGTATACAGTCCTTCTGCCTTTAGCACATCACAACCAGCTATAAGGTGTGCAACTGTTTCCAATTCTGTTTTACAAAACCTACATTTGTCTGTTTCTCCCACATGTTCAAGGGACTTTGTAAACCGACGTGTAAGTAGCTCACTATCCTGGGCTGCCAATATTAACCTTTCATCTTTTGGTTTGAATTCACTTCTCCTTAACAATTCCTGCGTTAGATCCTGATCAACATGAGGTTGTCCCAAGAGTTTTCTATACTTGCAACTATATTTATGCATTTTCCACATTTCTTGCCTTCTCATTCTTCACTTTATATTTTTTCTTTTTCTTTTTTGGCACATTCAGTTGCTGCGTGATTTTTATTTACTTCTGGTTTGATTTCCATTCCCACTTGATGCCGATCTGCTTCTGGTAGACTATGAAGGGAAGTCATTTTACTTTTATTATTCTCATGTTTCAGAACTTCCACTATGTTTGGGTCTTGCTGCTCAGCAGATATGTATGCAATCCCACGAATGCAGATCAATACATGTAATCAATTTCAAGGAGGCCCATACCTCCTTCAGAAACTTGCTATGCGCTGATTTTGATAAATCATTTGATGAGCATCAGGCATCCTTCTTGTTTTTCTATCTAATTTATCCAACACCTTTTGGGACCAATCAGTTACTACGAAACTGTAAATTAGGACAGGAAAAGCAAATTGGTTTATACCTTGAACTTTGTCCCTAGATGTCAATGTTGTTTTCAGGATTAATTTAAGTCTTCTAAAATATTCCTTACTGAGTTTTATTCACATTTGTTTATGTTTTATTGTTGATCTTTCTTCAATTCCCAAATATCTATACAGTCCCTCTTGCTCAAGTTCTTTTACATCACATTCTTGTCCCAAACTGATGTTTTCCTGGTGCTGCAATTTTCCTGTTTAAAGGTTGATTTTGCACATTTATCAAGATCAAATGACATTCTTATATCATCTGAAAAAGTTTTAACAACCTGCAGTTGTGCTTTCAGTTCCTCATCTGATGAGCTATACAGTTTTAAATCATCAACAAAGAGTAGATGAGAAGTCTTTATACTTTGTTGTTTTCTTTGAGCCAAATTATAGTCATGACCTAATCTGTTAAGCAGACAGCTTAATGGGTTAAGGGCAAGGCAAAAGAGGAACGGTGACAGTCACCATGGAATATTCCCCTTTGGATTTTTATCCCTGAAATATCTTTTATCAAGGCTTAACAGCAAAGTGGTGTGCCACTGTTTCATGGTCACTGTGATGCAGTTTATCAGTGTAGGGTGCATCTTATACATTTCTAGGCACTCTTTTATCCATGAATGTGGGATACTGTCAAACACTTTTTTGTAGTCTATCCATACCTCACTTAGATTCTTCCCCTTTTTACAGTTCTCCACTGTGAATTCATTTAACAACAAATGATCCTTTGTTCCATATGACTTTCTTTTATTGCCCTTTTGTTCTATTGCCATAATTGACTTTACTTCTAAATGAGTATAAACTCTGTTGGCATCAATTCCAGCGTATAGTTTATACGTTGTCAAAAGGCAAGTTACTAGTCTATAGTTTTAAGGGTCGCGTACACTTATTGCATTCAGCACATTTATATGGTTTGTCCCCTGTGTGTAATGGCCTGATGATGCATCATACTGCTGCGATACGAAAAACACTTACTGCAATCATTGCATTTATATGGTTTGTCCCCTGTGTGTAATGGCCTGATGATGCATCATACTGCTGCGATACGAAAAACACTTACTGCAATCATTGCATTTATATGGTTTGTCCCCTGTGTGTAATGGCCTGATGATGCATCATACTGCTGCGATACGAAAAACACTTACTGCAATCATTGCATTTATATGGTTTCGTCCCTGTATGAATGGCCTGATGGTGCATCATACTGCTGCGATACGAAAAACACTTACTGCAATCATTGCATTTATATGGTTTGTCCCCTGTGTGTAATGGCCTGATGATGCATCATACTGCTGCGATACGAAAAACACTTACTGCAATCATTGCATTTATATGGTTTCGTCCCTGTATGAATGGCCTGATGATGCATCATACTGCTGCGATACGAAAAACACTTACTGCAATCATTGCATTTATATGGTTTCGTCCCTGTATGAATGGCCTGATGATGCATCATACTGCTGCGATACGAAAAACACTTACTGCAATCATTGCATTTATATGGTTTCGTCCCTGTATGAATGGCCTGATGGTGCATCATACTGCTGCGATACGAAAAACACTTACTGCAATCATTGCATTTATATGGTTTCGTCCCTGTATGAATGGCCTGATGATGCATCATACTGCTGCGATACGAAAAACACTTACTGCAATCATTGCATTTATATGGTTTGTCCCCTGTGTGTAATGGCCTGATGATGCATCATACTGCTGCGATACGAAAAACACTTACTGCAATCATTGCATTTATATGGTTTGTCCCCTGTGTGTAATGGCCTGATGATGCATCATACTGCTGCGATACAAAAAACACTTACTGCAATCATTGCATTTATATGGTTTCGTCCCTGTATGAATGGCCTGATGATGCATCATACTGCTGCGATACGAAAAACACTTACTGCAATCATTGCATTTATATGGTTTGTCCCCTGTGTGTAATGGCCTGATGATGCATCATACTGCTGCGATACGAAAAACACTTACTGCAATCATTGCATTTGTATGGTTTGTCCCCTGTGTGTAATGGCCTGATGATGCATCATACTGCTGCGATACGAAAAACACTTACTGCAATCATTGCATTTATATGGTTTGTCCCCTGTGTGTAATGGCCTGATGATGCATCATACTGCTGCGATCTGAAAACACTTACTGCAATCATTGCATTTATATGGTTTGTCCCCTGTGTGTAATGGCCTGATGATGCATCATACTGCTGCGATCGAAAACACTTACTGCAATCATTGCATTTATATGGTTTCGTCCCTGTATGAATGGCCTGATGGTGCATCATACTGCTGCGATACGAAAAACACTTACTGCAATCATTGCATTTATATGGTTTGTCCCCTGTGTGTAATGGCCTGATGATGCATCATACTGCTGCGATACGAAAAACACTTACTGCAATCATTGCATTTATATGGTTTCGTCCCTGTATGAATGGCCTGATGGTGCATCATACTGCTGCGATACGAAAAACACTTACTGCAATCATTGCATTTATATGGTTTGTCCCCTGTGTGTAATGGCCTGATGATGCATCATACTGCTGCGATACGAAAAACACTTACTGCAATCATTGCATTTATATGGTTTCGTCCCTGTATGAATGGCCTGATGGTGCATCAAGCTACTACTCCGTGAGAAACTCTTACTGCATTTGGTGCATTTATATGGCTTCTCCTCTCTGTGAGTCTTTTGGTGATAAAGGAGACCACTTTTTTGTCTATAATACTTATTGCATTCAGCACATTTATATGGTTTGTCACCTGTGTGAACACGTTGATGAGTTCTAAGGTTACTTTTACGTGCGAAACACTTACTGCATTCGGCACACTTATATGGTCTCTCCCCTCTGTGTATGTCCCTATGACGTTTTAGACTGCTGCGATAAGAAAAACACTTATTGCATTCAGAACATTTATATGGTTTCTCTCCTGCATGAAGGGTCTGATGGCGCATTAGGCTACCACTATATGAAAAACACTTACTGCATTCATCACATGCAAATGGCTTTGCCCCTGTGTGAATATTCTGATGCTCTATTAGATGAGTGTTACGTGAAAAAGACTTACTGCATTCAGAACATTTATATGGTTTTGTCCCACTGTGAATGGTCTGATGTTGTAATAGACTACTGCTATATGAAAAACACTTGTTGCATTCAGGGCATTTGTAAGGCTTTTCCTCTGTGTGAATCTTTTGATGGTTTAATAAACCAGCCTTTTGTATAAAACTCTTACTACACTCTGCACATTTATATGGTTTTTCCCCTGTGTGAATTGCCAGGTGGCGACTCAAACTACACCTATTTGAAAAACACTTACTACACTCAGCACATTTATATGGCTTCACCCCAGTGTGAACGGCCTGATGCCGTCTCAGTGTATTGCTACGTGAAAAAGACTTACTGCATTCAGAACATGTATATAGTTTCAACCTTGGGTGAGGTCTATTATGTATTACTGAACTCTGCTGCACAGTAATATTTGTGACACATTCAGGGCTCTTACTGCAGTTATGGACCGAGTTGTTCTGTGGTATAGGAGTGGGATGGAGCTTGTCAGAGGCCTTCACAAGCTGATCACACTGCTGCAGATTCTCTGATGGACGATCTGAGGAGAGCATTTCATTATCCCTTTCAGACCTCTTCTTGCATTTATGTCTTGTATGATGCTGTAGCACAGGTGGGGGATTAAGCTTGTTGGAGCTCTTCGTGGGCTGAGCACACTGTTGCATTTTCTTTGTTGGGTGATGTAACTCGAGTCTCTTCACTGATGGCTGCTGTCTGCAAGGTTTACTGTAGTCTGTGCTTCTGATACCTAAAAGGAAATTTAGTATTTTATTACAACGATGCAACAAATATGTCATATACTTTATCCAGAATAACATACGTGCATAGTTTAGCCATTTAATATTAAGGATTTATTTTCTGGTTGTAAAGTTACTTTATTGTGGTGTTCATAGATATGTAAGTACTAGGCTAGCTGCCCTTGTGGGTCATTTTAAGCCTAGCCAGTTTTCCTTTTGGTGTTCAAATTAGCCTATCTCACTTGATATTAGATTAGCCTTACCCATCCCAATGTCACTAATTACAAATTAGCTCTAAAGAGAATAACCAGAATTATACCATTGATAATTTGAGGGAAACCATGCACAGGACAAAGCATTTAGGAGCTGCCTCTGTCCATTAGTAGTACAGGGGGCAGTCCTGGGGTACATTTCTGTTCATCAAGAACACTACTAAGAGGTGCAAACGCAATGCAAAATTACCACAATAATCAAATGACAATCATTTACACAAAACAAATCATAACCAAGGACATACCTTTTAAGCTTTATTCACCGGTTTGTGTGACAAGTCTTAAGCACACATGTACACATTACCATGACTTTGTGTAACACTGTTAATAAAAGAAAGAAAGAAATCTACGATTAAGGGATATAGATGGGTGAACAGGAGGAAAACAGCATTGTCTGCAGGTGATGTCGTCTTATATGTTTAATCTAAAGCAGACTACATCACATTTTTTTATACTAAATGAATTCTGGATGATGGTTGAGTTATAAGCCAAGTGAAGGTGAGGCTAACGCTGCAGCAGTATCCTTACATATGATCTGGTACATGTCCCATACTTATGACATCATTATAAAATGAGATATCTGGGAGTGTGGGTAAGGAAAGATGTTCATCCAGTAGCAAATGAAAGTGAGAGGATACAAAACAGAAGATACAAACCAAGAAAATGGAAAATGGTCAACTTGGAATTAGAGAAGAAAATACTGGGCATAAAGATGGCTATTGTCCCACTGGTTTTATATACTGAGGAAAGCTTTTTTTCTACCAGTCAGAAGGAAATGTGTAGAATTTAATACAGAATAAGCTAAAGGACTTTATATGCGAGGGTAAAACACCAAAGGTGAGCTAGGATACGTCAATACTCACTGCAAAATAAGGTGGAAAGGGATTCCCAAATCTAAAAGGCAATAAGGCCACATAACTGAGATTAGAATACTAATGACAGCCAGAGCAATATAAAACAAAATGGAAGCAAATGATGCAGATGCAAGGCATTTATAACCAAGAAACAGTGCAGCTCAGTATGTGGTCAAAAAGGACAGGAAGTGGATCCTGAAAAAAAAGGTTCCACATGATAGGAAAGAATATATTAAAGACAAAAGAATTGGAACTCTGGAGAATGGAGCCACTCCCATATGACTGTTTGTATCCAATAGGCAAGGAGATGAGGTATCCACAAACTGACTTAGGAAATTTAAAGAACCAAGATTTTGGGAACAACTGAAAAGGTAGAGACAATAATGCCTTCACAAATACTTTGTATTCCTGATAGATCTAATTATGGAAACATCCTATTTATTTTAAGATGCTGGAGATATAGATCAAAGGTAAAGAGAGAATATGAAAATGTCTTTTGCACTAGTCGAAAGATGTAATAATTTAAAACAGATATACAGTACATGCTGAAAAAACAGTAGATGACTCCTTTATATTAACTACAGAAAGGTACTGTTTAAATTGGGGAACATATTTAGAAGAACCAAGATCTTATAAAGTATTAATAGGACTGATTGTGTAGGTAGCAAAGAAGGCAATAACTAGAAAATAGGTCAGGGAGCATTCCCACTACAGACGACAATAGAACATGAGCAGTGTGAAAATTATAGATTTAAGTTTAAAGGCTTAAGGGAATGCTGCACTGCACATTAATGAATGCCTATTGCAGCCCCAGATGATAAAACTAGAACAAGTATAGAAATGATAAAAACAAGGCAGGATAGGCAATGACACAAGTATGAACAAAAGCACATTTTGTAAGCCGGATAAAGATCCTCCAGGGAAAAAAAAGTAAATCTGTAACCAAAATTATCAAAATAAAAATCAGAAACTTGAAGATGGGATAAATATACAGGAAGTATTCAGACTAACAGGATAACAATGGTAATAATATAGATAAAACTGATTTTAAATTAATTGCTATAAACAATTGCAAAATAGTTTCTCCCTTTTTCAGTATTACTTTATAGAGTGTTGATGTAAAATAACTTGTAATCCCCAGTACTGGCTTGTGACCAGCTGTCAAAATGAAAGCATGAGAAGTGAAGACTATAAAGAAAGTTCAGACCAGCCACTATGGAAAACAAGAGAAGTGAATCAGGCATGCAGGTTGTTGAAAATACTGCAAGTTATTACTGATGTTACTAGGGTTGCCACATATCTGTTTTTTTTCCAGGCTATCCAGAAATCAAACTGTACAAACTCTGGTAGTCTGCTTCAAAAAAGGAAACAGACTACCGGAGTTTGTTAAATCGGCTGATTTGCTAAGCTTTTTTACAAAAAAGCATAGCAAATCGGCTGAAAGACGACATCAGGAACAGAAAAAGAGGGCGCTTCCGTCCGCTGCCGGCATAGTGCCATCACAAAATGGGAGGAATGTGGGTGGGAGAGAGGGTGGGAATGAGTGTGGTTCTGGGTGATGTGAGGGGTGTGGTGGCCTTACTCCGGTTTTAGCCACAAGGAAAGGTGGCAACCCTAGATGTTACTCAGTAATGGATTAGGTTAAAAATCAAGAGCAATGATGTAACAATTAATTACAGTAAAGGGCTACAATGTGACAACTGCATTCAAGTGTAACTCAAGATGCCCATTCCACCTATCTGGACCTCTTCATATCTATCAAGATTCAACCCTTTACCCTGATCCTGGGTGACTTTAATTACCCAACCATAGACTGGAAAAACTACTCATGCCAGAACACAAATGCCCACAGATTTCTCGACTTTATCAATGCAAATGCCTTGGAACAGCTAGTCAAAACCTCCACAAGAGGTGATAATATCTTGGACTTGTTATTAATTAACATGAGGAACCACTGCAGCATCCCTGCAGTATCACCCTCCCTTGTAAGATCCAACCATAAAACAGTCACTTTCAAAGTGGCCATCTCTCCTGACCCTCCTCTAGTTAGGGTCAAACAAAAAACTTCTCCAAAGCTGATTACAACCTCCTGAAGGATGGTATAAACAGCTTCACAGCCCCTTCCCCACTATAGGAACTGGCACCAATGTCCAAATCTACACCAGAGTACTATACGAGCATTGATACAGATGCACTGAATCGGGAATACCTGACCTGTCTTGTGGACATCTGCAATAAACTATATAACAAAAGGAACAAATTACTGTCCAGGACAAAGAAGGCGCAGGTGCCCAATTGGAAGCAATCTCTCCTTAGCCTGAACAAGCAAATAAGAGCACTAGTGAAATCCTCTAAAGCCAACTTCGAGTCCAAATTGGCCACATCTACTAGAGACAATCATAAGGCCTTCTTCACATATGTCCAAAATCTCAAAGGAAGCACCCAGATCTGTTCAGAACTGGTGGTCAAGGACACCACATACACAAATGCTGTAGATATAGCCAATCTACTGGCTGACAGATTCAGTGAAAACTTCTCCCCTCTGCCCCCCCCCCCCATCAGTAAATCAGGACATCCCCAGTACCTGCCCCCCACCCCTTATCTCTAGGGAAGAGGTCATCACTGCCCTCTCAAAGGCAAAAAATACAACCGACATGGGACCCGATAACATCTCTGGCTGCATCCTACATGAACTCAAGCATGAACTTGCAGCAACATTAGGCACTCTATTCAACCAAAGCCTGAGTACTGGCTTTGTCCCAGCTGAGTGGAGGACAGCCACTGTCATTCCTTTACACAAAGGTTCACCGATCCAGGAAATTATAGACCCATCAGCCTGATCTGCAAAGCCATGGAACGGATCATCATGGACCTTATTAATAGGGACATTGGCAACCTCCAAACACTGAAACACACACAGTTTGGCTTTGTCAAGGGGAGGTCATGTCTGTTAAATCTGGTCGACTTCTTTGAGACAGTCACCAAAGCCATGGACAAGGGGAAGACGGTAAACACTGCCTACCTTGACCTGGCCAAGGCCTTTGACACTATTCCCCACTCGGGCATAGTAGATAAATGCTCTCAACTAGACATCAATCCATATGTTACCAGATGGGTAGCAAACTGGCTCACTGATAGAACCCATTTAATCAAAATAGGGGAAGCCACCTCAAGAAGTCGACCCGTAACAAGCGGCGTACCCCAGGGATTGGTCTGGGGACCTCTGTTAGTCGAGATATACTTCTCTGAGGTGAAGGTGAAGGCCAAAGCCAGTGGACTATGGTTGACTAGGTTTGCAGATGACTGCAAGCTGGGTACTGTTATCAATTCCTCAAGTGACGTGGACGTCCTCCAATAGGGTCTCACCCAAACAAATGACTGGTGCCAGAAACATGGCCTCAAGCTGAATGCCAAAAAATGCATCCTCATCCCCCTTGGGGAGAGTGACATCCCTACATATTATCACATTAATAACAATGTCCTAAGTACACAATAAGTAGTGAGTGATTTGGGCACTCAAGTTGTTAGCAACCTGACTTTTGACCACCATGTTGCTTCCATTGTATGGAAAGCTTTCTACATGGCCCACTTCATAAGTAAGGGTATCTCATTCAGGGACAAAGAGGTCATAACATCCCTGTATTCTTCCCTTATAAGGCCAATTATTGAGTACAATGCCCCCTTCGGCATGTACTTCTCAAAGCACATGCAGTAGCTGGAAAAACCACAGAGGTTCTTCACCAGGAGAATCCAGGGCCTCAAACATCTACCCTACACAGATAGGCTGAAAGCCCTATTCCTCTGCTCTGTCTCATACAGACTCCTCAGGGGTTGACCTCTGTTTTGGCATATTAAGCAATCCTTGTTGAGACTGCTGCATATCCCCAAGTCAAGCTCCACTCGAGCAACCCATACGCGCAACCTTAACCTGGTCTGTGATATCAATAGGACTTGTTGGCGGGACAGACTCTCCCCCATCTGTGGAATAGACTCCCTCTACACATCGAGCAGAGTACCCCATTATCTCTTTTTAAGCACAACCTGGATAACTGGCTGGGGAACAGAAAATACACCCCTGGGATTCCACCTCTGTCCCTGCTGGACAGGGGCTTTGGGTGCTGACTTGCCTAAACATGGGCTAAACTCTTAGCTAGGCTTATTAGGCCAACAGCTTACTAACCTCCTATGATCCTATGAATGCCTTTTATGTATGCAGATTACGCACCATCTCAAACTAATACAACTTCATGCTTCCAAATTATATTAAAGCAATGTGGAAATATGACATCAGCCTTGCTGTATAAAGGATTTCTGATGAATGAGCTGACTGATGTACCACATAATGAGTGACACTTCAGAGGTATTCCCAGTTAAAGTACAGCTGCGCAAGATCCTGCCATAACAGTAAATGTCCTTCTGTTTACTGTTGCAGTAATAATTACAATATGGATCCCTTGCCAAGGATGGACCGACATCCAGCGAGTATACAAAAGCCTTTAGGATGCTTTAAGGTACACTGTATGTCACATGTATGCTCCTCACATAGAGTAGGGCATAAATATGACATCCGTATTTACCATCCCCAAAACTGAGAATCCCAGTAGGAATGACAATCCAAGGAGAAAATAGGTAATCAGTATATCCAGGAGAGAAAAAGACTGGGGGAGGAGGAAGGAAACGAATACTGCAACATTGAAGAGAAGGACATCTGCCATTATGGTGAGATCTTACACTGTACTGTGTACCTCCATTTCACTGCTGCAGCGATCATTATGATAGGGAGAGGCCAGAGCTCAGGAAGAAGATTATGACAGGGAGAGGCCAAAGCTCAGGAAGAAGATTATGACAGGGAGAGGCCAAAGCTCAGGAAGAAGAGGGGGACGAGGAAGGACCAGCAGAGCCATCTAGGAATCCAGCAAGGATGGCCCTGGCTAAATCAGCTCTAGCTCTGGAAATTCCATCTAACTGGTAATGCTTGGTAAATGTATGTGCAGAAGTCCAGGTAGCTGCCTCAAGAATAGCGCTAGTATCCAAACCCTTGATAAAAGCACCAGAAGAAGCCACATCTCTAGTAGAATGAGCCTTAACAGAAGAAGGACGGCTCTAACCATGAAAGGAATAACAAAAAGAAATGGCTTCAGAAATCCAAGAAGAAATAGTTTGCTTGGACACAGCCAATCCTAAGGACCTAGGATAAAAAGAAACAAAGGTTAAAGCTGAAGCCAGAAATATCTCTCATCACAGACCCAAAGGCAGCAGCCCTAGAAGAAGCATCTGCTGCACCACAGCTATATTTAATGGAATAGCGAGTCACCTGGACAAAGTCCCTAACAGGGAAAGAGCAGACATCTTCCCTTCAGAGTATGGGAGATCAGAAATTACCTGACATGCCTGGGAAAGAAGAGCGAAATGATACTGGACATATGGGTCTGAGAACTGATCAGCCCTAAAAGCTAAGGTAGCAGAGGTATAAACCTACTTAACTAGACTTTCCACAGTTCTGCTATTTTTATCAGAAGGAAGTAACTTAGTAGAAAGCAGCAACTGATATGGCCCGTCAGATGCCACAGACACCACAGAAGGGTCAGCAGAAGGCACCCTATAAAGCCTACTGGGTTTCTTGGGGGCAGGGAATCAGGAGCCTTAGATGCAGTAGGAAAAGCATCCAATAAAGCAGCCAAAACAGGAGGAACAGCACAAGGTCTAGGACAGTCTATTTCAGGAGCTTGTAATACCTCTTTTGTACCTCAGAAAAGCACAATCCCATTAAAAAAAAAAATCATTCTGGAGATTGTGTCCCCAAAAGAAATTTCTTCAAAAGGAGCGCCAGAACTAGTAGATTCCTCTTCCTAAGATCCACAGTCTAAATGAGAGGTAATCTGGAATTAATAAGCACTGGATTCCTCATCTGAATCCAGCTCCTCCTCAGAGGAATCCTGTTCCCTGGGTCTTTAAGGGGAGTGGAGGACCAAGGGGGAGCTGGAACAGAAACTCCATGATAAGGTTTCAAACACTTCAAAGCATTAAACAACCCCTGAGTGAAATTCTGCCATTCACTCTGTGGATTATTAAGAGCTGGAGAAACTTGCCTAGACGTTTGCTTTTTCTCCAAGGGGACATCCGCCTTATAAATCTTAGAAGGATCCAACCCTGGACGGCATTCAATAACAGCAGTCAGAATTTCCTCCCTGACCAAAATCTGAGGTACACCCCTAGGCCCCTCAGAAATAATCAGCCGTAGTTCCCCATGAACATCCAAAGTTGATGTCTTCAAGACCTCAAAGGATGTACGTAAGGTTGGATCCATGCTGGCCTCTGAAATGGTCGTGGCAGAAGAATCCAACAGCAGAGCTAGGTGATCCTTGGGCCTTTCACTAGCTTGAGAAGAGACATCTGGTAGAGGCTGCACAGCAGAAGAATCAGACATAGACTTCTTGGTTTTCCTCTTCATGGATGACTGTCCCACTGAGCAGGAAGTTCCTTCCATCATGTCTTTAGCTAAAGGCTTAAGACATTGGTTCTCTAAATACAAGGCCAAAGAAGAAAGTTGACTACTGAGAGTCTTAGGAACAGAGGCCTAACAAAGTGATCAGGACATATGGTCGTGGGAAGTGAACAGACAAAATAAGCAATGCTTGTGATGGCCTTTATGTGGAATCTGTCTCCCACACAGGCATTTACCCATTTTGGATGACATGAAGCCCCACAAGCAACAAAGCGAAACAAAAAGATTAAAAAAAAAAAAAAACTATGGGGGATTATCTGAAACATTTTGGTGAACCAGCAACGGAATGGGTGTTCAGACCGATGATCAAGAGATGGCATTTGGGCTGGTGGTAAAGAAGTTCTAAGGATGGTACATCTGGATGTCACCACTATGCCCTCTGTTATGCGAGGAACATGCATATGACGTACGGTGTATCTTAAAGCAACCTAAAGGCTTTGGTATACTAGTCAGACATTGGGCCACCCATGGCAGGGGATCCCTATTGTAATAAATACTCCAACAGTGAAATGGAAGGACATTGATATGTTACTTACCAGCAACTCTTGCAGAAGGTACCACATACATCATGAATGTGTATCACAAAATACTTTGCAACTGGGTTTATATTATTTCATGTAGTTTTTGGAAACTCAAAATTCATATGGTCGAGTTTCTGAAAACTCAAAAAACACAAATCTACATTTTTGTATGGGGTAAGCCCCCATGCACTCCCACACCCCCTGCAAATTATACATACCAACTATTAGATCGCACCACAGTGGGGAAAAGGGTAAATGTCCTGATCCCCATTGCATCATGATCTAGGTAGAATTGCTTCAAAGGGGAAATTACCCTTTTTCCCCACTGTAGCGCAATTGTGGAGTTGGTATATTTAATTTGCAGGGTGGGGGTGTGGGGATGAAGCAACCTACATGGGGGGTGCAGGGGAAGCTCCCCTGCAAAAACGTAAGATTTTTTTTTTTTTTATTTCTAGTTTTCGGAAACTCGATCATATGGTCTCAATCATATGAATTAGAGTTTCCGAAAACTCAGTGTAGTAATATAAACCCTTTGCATTTATCTATAAATGTTTCGATACAAAACAGGCAGTGTCACACTCTTCAGAGATTCACCACTGCAAGAGAAAGTCTCTGCTTTGTTAGGGCTCAGGAAAGAAAACAATCCATACCCTGAGTGTCTGTCACTACCTGGATTGGTTTCATACCAAAAAAAAATGCATATTATTGCAATGTCATTATTTTAGTCATCAAATTAAAAAATCAGATCATGTGAGAAATGATTTACTTATTTATTGACATTTGTTGACCGGGAAAGTCCACTGGGTCAGAAACCCATTTTCAGTGGAGGCCCGGGGAGTAAAGCTCCACAAGTAATCAAATATTGTACAGAACAAATACAAAGTGAAAGAGACATACATACATTAGCATAGGGTGGGGAGTAATGGTATATAGTTAATGCATAATTATCAGACTGTATGGATACATAACATACTTTCAATCACAAGAAAGTAAAATTGCACATATTATAGGTAGGAGAAACAGTCATATAGAGGAGGAAGAAAATAATATGACAGAGGGTTGAAGAGTAGGATCGGAGTAGTTAAGTGTGCGAAGTTAAGGGGGCTTGCACTGTATTTCACAGGTACAGTTGGGAATATTTAAATAGTAGTGGTTTTATGCAGCTTTAAAGGCTATTTGGGAGCCATGTTGAGCATACTTCTCAACTGCACAGATTCTTGCAGAATGTCCAGATTTTTGCCTCAGATTTTTGGCCCATTTTTCATAAAATTGTGGTTTTCTGGCAAATTAGTGGCAAATCATTAAGGATTGAAGTTAGAAATTAATGGCAGACATTTGAGTTTTAGACTTCATACCCTTCAGAAAATTCATGCTAATGCAAAATCTGTTATTCTATCAACTTTCTAAGTTTGCAAGAGCAATATTTAAAAATTATCCCTATTGTTGGGCCTTTGTACCACTTTTATTTATGGCTTTGTCCAGATTTCTTACTCTGTGAGGTTGAGAGGTATAAAGATGAGTAATGTATGAGGGGAGGCTATTCCATAGTTTGGCAATGCTGTAGGAATATGGGCATTGTCCTGCTCTTTTGTTGGGTTTAGCTATGTTTAAAAGTGTCCTTTCTGAAGATCGGAGGGTTCTAGTTGGGGTATATGTGTGTGTAAGATAGGCTAGAGTGCAGGACAGCTATCAGGTTTGAAAATTAGCTTATGAGCAAGTGTTAACTGATCATGACAGAGATAGTGGTGAAATTCAAGCCAGGACAGGTTTGAGATAGTTTTGCAGTGGTGTAAGCGGTTGGGCATGTTAGAGACAAATTTTGCTATCTTGTAGTAGCAAGATTGCACCTTATTACTGAGGGGTGTATGGAGACTGGTGAAAATCAGGCTTCCATACAAGAGGGATGGGATAAGCAAAAAGTTTGCTAGTTTTATTTTAGTTTGTTTATCTAGGTAGAGTTTATGTCAGTATAGTTTGCCACGTTTGAAATGTGTTTTCTTTACTGTATTAAGAATGTGTTGTTCAATAGAGAGTTTGTTATCAATAGTGATTCCTAAAGGTTTTGCAGATAACACCTGTTCTATTTCTGTATTGTTATATGAAAACATTTTGAATTTTGCAGCTGGAGGTTTTGATGAAAATAGTAACAATTTAGTTTTTTGGGGGTTCAGCATTAATTGAGCGTCACTTAGCCAGGTTTCTATGGATGTGAATGCATCTTGGGTGATCTTTTGGAGGTTAGCGAAATTGTTGGAGGATGACATGATAGTTGGATCATCTGCATAGTGAATTAATATGCTTTGTTGGGAGGCTTTGTTAAGATCATTAATGAATATATTAAAGAGTAGTGGTCCTAAAATGGACTCTTGTGGGACTCCTGTGTTATTTGCCAGATACTCTGATTGTTGGTTTTGCCATCTAACTGATTGTTGTCCATCATTTAGGTAGGAGGAAAACCAGGTTAATATGCGTAGAGAGCATCCAAGTTTTTCTAAATATTGTTATAACTTAGGGTATGATACTGTGTTGAAAGCCTTTGATTGGTCTAACAGGAGTACTGAAGATGATAGGCCAGCATCAAGAGCTTTATTCACAGCATCAGTGAAGGAGAGTAAAGTTCTGGTTGTGCTATGTCCAGGGCAGAAACCATGTTGAATGGGAGCTGGGAGGTTGTAGTCAATGAGGTGATTTAGTAGTTGGGATTGTATGCATTTTTCTAGGATTTTTGATAGCAGGAAGAGAATGGAGACTGGCTGGTAATTTGAGAGATCATGTGCATTACCACCTTTGTGTAGTGGAGTTATAAAATACTTTTTCCACAGTTGGGGGACATAAGATTCAGAGATTGAATGATTAATAAGAATACTTACAGGGTAAGTTACAGCTTTGGCAGTAAGTTGTAAGTATTCAGGTGGTAAGTTATCAGTGGAGAGTGAGCAGGGCTTTAGTTTGGTTAGCAGTTTTAGAATTAGGGATGTAGGTACTGGTTGTAGTGAGAAAGGAGGATTGGGTGGGTTATTGTTAGAGGTAGATATGGGGTCTATTTGTGTGGTATTTTGGGAGTTAGGATTGCTTTTTGTAGATGAATCCTTGACTAGTTTTTGAATGGGGTCAATGAAATGGGTGTTAAATATTTGTACTATCTGGTGGGGTCCCCTGCACATGGTCGACTTTTCACAAAGTTGACTTTCATATGACCAAGACCATATGATTGACTTTGAAAAGCCGACCATGGGGAACCGCTATCTCTGTACAGTGTGGAATGGGAAAATTTCCCTCTTCCGCACTGTAGTGCGATCTCAGAGTTGGTATATTTAAGTTACATGGGGTGTGGGGGCAGAGCCCCCCCACAGGGTGTTGCAGGGGGGGCTTGCCCCCATTTAACAGTTTTAAGGTAAATATTTGTTGTGGTTTTTGTGGTTATTTTACATGGTCGGCTTTCTGAAAGTCGATCATATGGTCTCAGCCATATGAAAGTCGACTTTGTGAAAAGTTGACCTTGCAAAGTAGATCCATTTGGTGAGGGTCTTTGTCGGGAGAGGATGATGGATTTTGAATGCTACCAGGATTAAGTAGGGAGGATACAGATTTCCTTTTTGGATTATTACTTTGGGAGGATAGTTGTAAGGAAAAATAGGTTTGCTTATCAGTTATATTTTTTTGCAGTATTTTGAAGTTGTTTATAATTTTGTTCATTTGCTTGAGTTCTACTTTTTTTCCATATTTTCCAGGCTTTGTCTCTAGACAGGATGGTTTGTTTAGTTTGTTTTGTTAGCGAGGGGGCAAGGTTAGATTTTGTTAATTTTGTACGAAGAGGTGCTAAGAAGGACATTGTTTAAATAATATACAGCATCATCAAGAGGCAGCGTTTTTATTGGGGTCCATTTTTCAGCTTGTAGGGTATTGATAAGTAGATAAAAATAGACAAAAACTTCCATGGCAATCCATAGGTTCTCAGCCTGTGATAAGGATGACTATGGACATGTCCTAGCAACATGATTACAGCTCTTCAGTGCTAATACAACACAGAGCTCATTCTGTTGTAAACTATGTAGTTCTGTACAGCTCTGTGCAGTGATGAATGTGGGATTCTGTCCCTTCCCATACTACTATGAAACCAGAGGTAGGAAATGTAAGGGAGGTGCGGGATCAGAGTCCCAAAGATGGGGGTGCAGGGAGGCTTGTCCCTAAAAACATTGTTTATAATGACGGGTCTAGGAATCTAGATAGGCAGTGTTTTCAGTAAGTTGTGACTAAGGAACTGTTTCCCTAATGTTCATGTCCCATTCAGTATAGGGAAAGAGTATTAATTTAATTTGGGCTGAGTTTCTCTTTATTCAAAGTAAATAAAAACATTAGGTGAAGAGTCATGAAGACTACTGTCGCATCACTTCAGTTTAAAATAACTCACTTTTACGCATGTATTCCTTAGGCTCTTTGACATCTCTTCTGCTGGAAGTGGGAGCTCATCTAGAGGACCAAAGACACTTGGGTGCTGCAGGTTCACAGTATCATGCTATTTTTCAACCTTTGTAAATTATTTGAATCAAATAAGAAACAAAGTCCAACCACTACAGTCAGGTTCCACGACTTTAATAAAATAAAATCACAGATGAGTGCTTTTGTCTCAGAAAGTATGATAAAATGTTAAAACACATGACATCCTTTTATAGTGCACAGTTGATTGCATAATTAACACATCATTATTAACCCTATATTGGCCACATTACATAAAATCTGTTAATTTAAAAAAAAAAATATTATTTACATAATGAAACCTCTTACAGTTAACACATACTCTGGAATGTTTAAACAGGGCACAAGTCTCATTTTTGGCTCTAATGTCATGGAGGTGTTCATACATTCTATCCTTAATTATAAGGGGTTTCATTTTGGTACAGTGGAAATGGTGAGGAAGAACCCCAGGGGGAGTGACTGCAAAACAATGTTAGTTAAAGAATTAAGATGGCAGCGCAAACTGAATGCCAGATCACTTCCTGGCCTTAATGAATACCTGCCTGTTAAACCCATATTGAAAAGTAAAGCATTTTTTGTATAATGACCTCTAAATGAGGTAAAGGTTTTTTATATACACACAAAAAACACATATATACATATATATGAAAAAATGTATGTGTTGAACATTTGGATTTATTAAAATTAAATGTAAATAGTAAACATTTTTTTTTAAGTTAACAAATGTTTATATGAAGAACTGGAATTTTTACCTCAACTTTTTTGTGAAAGTGGGTACCCTGTGCCAATAATTTATAAGCTAGTTTGAGATAATTCTGGGGAGACATGCAAGCAAAGGTTTCCCCTATTTTAAGAGGAGGACATATCAATTTAACAGAATAGTCTTTATGAAACAAGGAAAATACAATCGCAATGCTCCTGTTATAGGTACCACAATGAAAAATAACTGGAACCATACTTTCACTAAGGAGATAAAGATTAGATTGGGAGGTTTCCAACAAATTGTTTATAGTAAAGTGAGGAACAATAAAAAAATATTTAGAGTGTTAAGGACATGAGATGCAATGTTAAATGAAAATATATGTCAATGTGTGGCCATCGCAAGTGCTATAGATTTATTAACAATGGCTCCGATGTGTCCATGGACAGTTTCGATAGAGCTTGCCTTAGTTGCTACAGCTGTGACATCACAGTAGTAGCATATTTACCAGTCTTTCCTGCCGACCTTCAATGTGGGTAAAATTAGTAAAAATCGTCTGGATCACATTTAAGAAAATAGCTATGATGTCAGAACAGGAAAATCTACAAATGCCTTATATAGACATACACTGGTGTGTAGAGAGTGCAACAAGTTTTTATTTTTTGTTATTGACAAAATAAATACTATAGACACCAGTGGTGATTTTGACAATCTTTTTGAGGATAAAGAGTTAACCTGGCAATTGAGAAGGATAGAAAGTGAACCCGGCAATTGAAGGTGGGTGTTAAAAGTGATCCAGGGTTGAATGACTTTATTGCCATTTCTAGTGTACTAGACAGAAGAGTGAACATACAACTGGGACAGTACTTTACAGGAATTTTTTTCTTATTTACAAACAGTACTTAAGAGTTTTTATATACCAATATAAAACTCTCTTTCAAGAGGCTACGAGTGCTTAAATGTATTTGTATGTTTGAGTTTTTTACTTCAGGATTATATCCCATTATTTTGAATTCAATGTTTTAAAGGTTTGTGTAATTTTCTCCTTTTCTGGGATTGGCTGCATGAGGAAGTACACATGATTTGGTGTTCTGAAAAAGTCTCAAAGTGTTAGGAGATGAAAGCACTAAATAACTAGTTATATTGTGGGACACTTGTGCTCGGTTTTTGTTTTCTGGCTACTAGTGTAATCTTTCTATACCCCCAACATTGTTATTGTGCCCTAGGCTAAACTGGTACTGTTTGCTGCATACTCAGAAGGAATCCCATTTTGTTGAGCTTGCCTCCTACACAGCCAATCAGACACGGATTTCTTCTTTATTTATTTACTTGCTTTATTGATTTTTTTTTGCATAACCCCAGCCAGTGGTTTATAATGGATTAAAAAAATGTCACATACAGTTGTCTTTATATCCTCTGGTCAGAAATGTACTTTTTTTTTATACTCTTTGGACACAGGATCCTGTCTTAGTACTATTACATTATCAATAAATCTTTGCAGATCTCAGCTAGGATGGAAAAATATGATGACGATCTGGAAGGTTTTGTTTAAAAGTACTTTAACAGAAAGGGAACTGCTAACATCCTGGAAGAAAGCTGCGGTGGATATAATTCCTAAAGATGGTAAAGACCCATCAGACCCAGCTTCATGCAGGCCCATTTCAATTTTAGATCATGAGTACAGAGTGTTTATGTCTATGATAGGTAAAATAATGTTAAATGTGTTGCCAGAATTTATAGATATGGATCAATGTGGTTTTGTACAAGGGAGGAAAACATTTGACAAAATTAATAGAACAATGATGATCCAGAAGAGAAGCAGAGTGTAAGAAAATACCGCTGTTGTTGGTGGGTCTTGATGCAGAGAAAGCAATCAACACAGTAAGCTGGGATTTTATGAGTAGGGCAATGGAAGCATGGAATTCCGTGATACAATAATATGGTTATTTAGGAGGATATATGAGGGATCGGAAGCAAAAATTAAAGTGGGGGGGGATTCTCTCTGATAAGTTGTGTCAGAAGAGAGGAATCCGACAGAGGTGACCTCTTTCCCTTTCGTTATTCGCATCATATTCCAAGCCACTGGCAAAGAAAATAAGGGGATCAGCAGTTCAAGGGTATACTTTGTATGGTAATGAAGAAAAGTTTACTTTATTTTTACACCTGATAAAAATAGAAAATGACATCTCAGTGTTGTGGAACATTCTTAAACACGTTCAACTCCTTCTGGGATATAAAAATGAATGAAGACAAACAAAGACTATAGCTGTAAACTATGTATCTACACATGAATTGGTTCAGCGATAGTTATATTTATGGGGACATGATAAAATGAAGTATTTAGGAGTATGGGCTACAAAGGATTCTGTTATGGCAGGTAAAGATAGGTGGGAATGGACCAAAGAAAAGATAATACAACAACTGAGAAACTGGAGGCTCTTGATTATGGATACAGATAGCAAAATACATGCAGAGAAAATGCTTTTAGTCCCTTTAGTTTTATATACAGGTCAGGCATGTTTTTTATCAACCACTGGAGAAATTGTGAAAAGTAATTAATATAGGTTTGTAGGATTTTATCTGAGAGGGCAATGTAAAGTGGGACAAAAAGAACAAGGTGGTTTGGGATTAACTGATTTGATGGTGAAGTGGGACAAAAAAAGAACAAGGTGGTTTGGGATTACCTGATTTGAAGGGGTATTTCAGAGCTACACAGTTAAGGCTGCTATACATAGCACAAGTAGAAAGCTATAATTAAAAGTATAAAGGGGTGATGATAAAGCAGGAGGGGAGATTCAAGCTAGGAGGAGACACTGTGATTTTGGATGCAGATCCTTAAGGAGAATAACAATAACCATGCAGAATTTTCATAAGAATGGTGAAAAGAGATTCTGTTGATAGGGATGTCTGCAACTAGGGATACACTGAATAGGCAAGAGGGTCTGGTATTTGCTGGAGAAAACTTGCAAAGGAACCAATGTATTGGGAGCAAATAACTAGACAGGGAAAGGTAATACATTGGGAAGAGGCCAAGAAGACATTTGGACTGCAGTCCAGAGACTGTCTTCCTTGTCAGAGATTGATAGAGTATAGGCAAAAAGAAAGGGATAGTGGAATCCCAAGTCAAAGCCTGGTCTGGTAGAGTTTTTAGTTAAATCTAGAACAGAAAGTGCTGTTATAAAACTGATAATTAGTAGGACATGTATTGCATGACAACTATGGGAATAAGAGGAGGTAAGAAAAGATTGGGAAGATAGACTGGATAATCAGTTCACAAGGAAACAATGGAAGGACATATGTATGACTCCCAAATTTGTAACAAGTCTGGAAATGTTAAGATTATTGCTTGGAAGTGTTTGCAAAGGTATTTTATACCCAATCAGATTCAAAATAATTTTTCGTAAGGTAGACGGCAAATGTTGGAGGTGTGACAGGGAAGAAAGAGGTAACTGGGAATATATGTTTTGAAACTGTAATGAGCTGGCAGAGCTTAAAAATTCCCTACAGAATGCCCTGTCAGAAATACTGGGTGAGAAAAAGGGAGTAACTAATGAAATTATGAGCTGGGATACAGGACCTGAATTGCCTAGACATAGTAAGGCTTGGTTAAGTTTAATTCTAGTGGTTGTCAAAAAATAAATTATTAGGAAATGGAAATCAAGGTCTAAAACAAATTGTATTTCAAACAGCAAATACTATAAGAGAGAAAAAAGCACTGGAAGTGGGTCTTTAGAAAAAGGTAGGAGCAAATTACATAAAAATGGAAATTGAGGGAATAATATATCTAAAATAATGTTTTGGATGAGGAGTGAGGGTTAAGATAAGGCAGGAACTGATCAATTTATGTAATGTTGGATTGATGATAACTGTATAAAAGAATATATGTGAGGCATAATGTTTGTAATTGTGAACATGTTAACATGATTTTATTTTATTGTTTATTTTATTATTATTGTTTATTGTTTATTTTATATAAATGCATGCTTGCCTCTGTCTTAAGTGATAATTCAATAAAGTTGTTAATAAAAAAGAAAGACAGACATTTTAGCAGATTTCATACGACTCTGGGCACCCTGTGGGCATGGGACATGAGCAAATTTTATGACAATTCCAGCAGACTCGTAAATTTCCCTTTTTCAATCAAAATGGCAGAACAGCCATAGGATCTTAGTTCTGTAAACAAAGACAGAGATCTACAGCAAAGCCATACTAGCTTTTTTCTCATTTGATTCCAAGGACATGTAAAAAACTGAGGGGCTGCCAGCCCAGCCAGATAGAATTTTGCAAATAATTCTATATAATTGTAATTATTAATATAATCCACAGGCACAAATGTAAGAAAACTGTGTTATGTGCTAAGCTTCAAAAATGTAGCCACAGTGCACCCTGCTGGAAGAAAGCTGATAAGTAAAGCATTTTACCACTATGTGTGATCTCAAGCTCAGAGACAGGATGTCTGGGCCAGGAAATTCTTTCTATTGTCTTAAGCACTGTTGGCCAACAGGGTGCTGGCAGAAATTGGGCTACTGTTGGCCGAAGGAGGAGAAGAGGGAGAAGGCATGTCCGAAGACAGGTAAAGGCTAGGACTGTGATAGTGAGGGTCGGAACTTTGAATGTTGGCAGTATGACTGGTATAGGGAGAGAGCTAGCTGATATGATGGACCGAAGGAAGGTTGGTATATTGTGTGTGCAAGAGATCAGATGGGAGGGGAGCAAGGCTAGGTGTATCAGAGGTGGTTTCAAATTGTTTTATCATGGTGTGGATGGGAGGAGAAATGGCGTAGGCATTATCCTGAAGGAACAGTATGCTAAGAATGTTTTGGAGGTGAAAAGAGTGTCGGATAGAGTGATGTTTATGAAGCTGGAAATTGATGGTGTAATGATGAATGTTGTTAGTGCATATGCTCCACAAGTTGGGTGTGCGATGGATGAAAACGAAAAAGTTTGGAGTGAGTTGGATGAAGTGGTGATGACTGTACCCAAGTGTGAGGGACTGGTGATTGGAGCAGATTTCAATGGGCATGTTGGTGAAGGGAACAGAGGAGATGAGGAAGTGATGGGTAGGTATGGTGTTAAGCAAAGGAATGCAGAAGGTCAGATGGCAGTGGATTTTGTGAAAAGGATGGACATGGCTGTGATGAATACATATTTTAACAAGGGGGAGGAGCATAGGGTGACATACAAGAGTGGAGGAAGATGCACACAGGTGGATTATATCTTATGTAGAAGGGCCAGTCTGAAGGAGATTGGAGACTGTAAAGTGGTGGCAGGGGAACGTGTAGTTAGGCAGCATAGGATGGTGGTTTGTAGGATGACACTGGTGATCAAGAAGAGGAGGATGAGTGTGAGGGCAGCACCAAGGATCAAATGGTGGAAATTGAAAAAGGGTAATTGTGAGGTGATATTCAGGGAAGAGTTAAGACAGGCACTGGATGGCAGTGAAGAGTTACCGAACAGCTGGGTAACTACAGCAGAGCTAGTAAGAGAGATGGCTAGAAATGTGCTTGGTGTGACATTTGGAAAGAGGAAGGAGGACAAGGAGACCTGGTGGTGGAATAAAGTAGTACAGGAGAATATACACTGAAAGAGGTTGGCGAAGAAGTGGGATTGTCAAAGAGATGAAGAAAGTAGACAAGAGTATAAGGAGATGTGGTGCATGGCAAAGAGAGAGGTGGATAAGGTGTATGAAGAGTTGTATAAAAGGCTGGACACTAAGGAGGGAGAAAAGGACCTGTACTGATTGGCTAGACAGAGGGACAGAGCTAGTAAAGATGTGCAGCAGGTAAGGGTGATAAAGGATAAAGAGGGAAGCATATTCACAAGCAAGGAGAGTGTGTTGAGCAGATGGAAAGAGTACTTTGAGGGGTTGATGAATGAAGAGAATGAGAGGGAGAGAAGGTTGGATGATGTGCGGATAGTGAATCATGAAGTGCAGTGGATTAGCAAGGAGGAAGTAAGGATAGCTATGAACAAGATGAAGAACTGAAAGGCTGTTGGTCCAGATGACATACCTGTGGAAGCATGGAGGTGTTTAGGTGAAATGGCAGTGGAGTTTTTAACTAGATTGTTTAATGAAATTTTGCAAAGTGAGAGGATGCTTGAGGAATGGAGAAAAAGTGTTTTGGTACCGATTTTTAAGAATAAGGGTGATGTGCAGAGTTGCAGTAACTATAGAGGGATTAAACTGATCAGTCACAGCATGAAGTTATGGGAAAGAGTAGTGGAAGCTAGGCTAAGAAGGGAGGTAATAATTAGTGATCAGCAGTATGGTTTCATGCCAGGAAAGAGCACTACAGATGCGATGTTTGCTCTGAGAGTGTTGATGGAGAAGTACAGAGAAGGTCAGAAGGAGTTGCATTGTGTCTTTGTGGATTTAGAGAAAGCATATGACAGGGTGCCTAGAGAGGAGTTGTGGTATTGTATGAGGAAGTCGGGAGTGTCAGAGAAGTATGTAAGAGTGGTACAGGATATGTACAAGGGTAGTGTGACAGCGGTGAGGTCTGTGGTGGAAGTGACGGATGTGTTTAAGGTGGAGGTGGGATTACATCAAGGATCAGCTCTGAGCCCTTTCTTATTTGCAATGGTGATGGACAGGTTGACAGATGAGATCAGACAGGAGTCCCCGTGGACTATGATGTTTGCAGATGACATTGTGATCTGTAGAGAGAGTAGGGATCATATGAAGGAGACCCTGGAGAGGAGGAGATATGATTGAGAGAGAAGAGGAATGAAGGTCAGCAGGACTAAGACAGAATATATGTGTGTGAATGAGAGGGAGGATAGAGGAATGGTGAGGATGCAGGGAGTAGAGGTGGCAAAGGTGGATGAGTTTAAGTACTTAGGATCAACAGTTCAGAATAATGGTGAGTGTGGAAGAGAGGTGAAGAAGAGAGTACAGGCAGGATGGAGTGGGTGGAGAAGAGTGATTTGTGACAGACGAGTACCAGTAAGTGTGAAAGGGAAGGTCTACAATAGGGTAATGAGACCAGCTATGTTACATGGGTTGGAGACAGTGGCATTGACAAAAAGGCAGGAGTCAGAGCTTGACGTGGCAGAGTTGAAGATGTTAAGATTTGCACTGGGCGTGACGAGGATGGACAGGATTAGGAATAAGTATATTAGAGGGTCAGCCCAGGTTGGAAGGTTTGGAGACAAAGCCAGAGAGGCAAGATTATGTTGGTTTGGACATGTGCTGAGGAGGGGTGCAGAGTATATTGGGGAAAAGATGCTAAGGATGAAGTTGCCAGGTAACAGGAAAAGAGGAAGGCCTAAGATAAGGTTTATGGATGTGGTGAGAAAGGACATGCAGGTGGTTGGTCTGACAGAGCAAGATGCAGAGGACAGGAAGAAATGGAAATGGTTGATCTGCTATGGTGACCCGTAATGGGAGCAGCTGAAAGAAGAAGAAGAAGAAGAAGTCTTAAGACAGAGATAATTACTAGGTTTGACATGTAAATTGTCTTTTATTGCTGTGGCTTCCTGGCAGGTGCAGATTACAAATAAATGTTAAATTTTAAATTCTGTGAGCCTGGGAAATTTAAGCAGAAGTGTCAAGAATGATGTAATCTGAAATGACTCAGCAGTAATGTGCATTATCAATATAAGACGTTCTCAGAGAGAAAGACTTAGCATTTTGTATCTTCTTCTAGACCTGTAAACATTAACTCACCAGCACTGTGCTTTGCTCTGCAAGTAGTTTATTTAGAACAGTGCTTTCTCTTAGAAATTCCAAGTACCTCTGGCTAGGGTTCACTTTGACTGGGAAGGTAGAAAAGGAAGCCAGTAAGTAGGTGTATTTGAGGATATCCCTGCAGATGTCCTGATAGGGAATGATTTTGATAATGCAGTACCATACGCTCATGCAGTTACAAGCACTCAGACTTGGAGAAAAGTATGTGGGTTTGGTAGCCTGGGGTAGACCCAGACAGATTGCATACTTGAAGCCAGTACTGGTGAGGTGGTTACTTCAGGGAGGGAGCTACCCTGTAGCAATGAGACTGAAGGTGAACCACAGCTGCTTCTTGGTACTGATGTTCCCTTGGACAGAGTGACTGCAAGGACAGAGGTGAGTAGTAGTACCCAGGCTGACCGTGAGGCACTGCTGTCAGAGGATACCAGACTTCCTGTGGAAGGGGAGCTGGGGAGGATTACAAAGAGAGAGTTGAGACAGACTCACCTCTTAGGCCCTACATTACAAGGCCAGAGGCAGATAGCTAGTGAGGCACCTGATTATCAAGGGAAGGGAGAATCTGAATACTGGAACAAAGGGTTACTGTATAGAGAGTGGATCCCTGAGGGAGGGCTAGAGGGTGAGAGAATACAGCGGTTGGTAGTGCCTACACCCCACCATCTGGCACTTCTAGCCATGGCCCATGACATTCCCTTTGCAGGTCATATGGGCATAAAACGTACAAAGAGACATATTATGCAGAACCTTTATTAGCCTGGGATTTCCAGAGATGTAACAGGGTACTGCATGACCTGTGAGCAGTACCAAAATTAGGCAAGGCAGGAGACAAGGTGAGAGCTCCTCTGATGCCTTTGCTTGTGATTGAGGAGCCATTTCAGAGGGTAGCTATGGATACTGTGGGGCATCTGAGTACCCCAAGTTCCACAGGAAAAAATATATCCTAGTGGTAGTAGATTATGCTACAAGACACCCTGAGGCAGTGGCTTTGTCCTCCACTGATTCAGAAAAGGTGGCAAATGCTTTGTTAGAGATTTTCAGCAGGGTAGGTTTCTCAAAAGAAATACTGACTGACAGAGGTGCCAATTTCATGTCAGACCTGCTGGCTTGTCTGCGTAGGTACTATGAGGTGAAGCACCTAAAGACCACCCCTACCATCCCCAGACTAATGGTCTTGCTGAGAGGTTAAACTCTACACTCAAGTCTATGCTATGGGCATTTGCAGACCAGTTTAAGAGGGAGTGGGACAAATATTTGCCCCATCTGTTGTTTGCTTACAGAGAGGTTCCCTAGGAATGCACGCATTTTTTAACCCTTTAAGTTGTTGTATGGGCATAGGGTGAGGGGGCCTACCCTTTGAGTTGTAAGGGCATATGCCTGTTGTGGCATATGTCCTAAACATCAGGACAAGGCTCAGGGAACTCATGGGCTTGGCCCAGGAGAAACTGGCAGAAGCCCAACAACAGAAAAGGTCTGGTATGAAAGGAATGCTTGAGCTAGAGAGTATGCTGTAGGGCAGCAGGTAATCGTTCTCATTCCTGTCAGACACAACAAGCTGCAGGCAGTCTGGGAGGGACCCTACAAGGTGGTAAAGAAGGTCAGTGATGTTAACTACATGGCAGAACTGCTAGGCAGGGGCACAAATTGTACCATGTTAACATGATGAAACCTCACCATGATAGGGAGGCCCTTGTGCTGAGTATTTGCATTGGACTGCCGGAGGAGTCTGAGGGAGATCTGGTGTCTGATCTCCTCAGTGAGGCTCGGACTGACACCTCAGTGGAAGGGGGAACAATGTCCCAGCAGCTATCTCCTACCCAGGTTTGAGAAATCCAAGCAGTGTTACATGAGTTTTGGGACATGTTCACTGGGAAACCAGGCTGCACCAACCTGGTACAGCACCAAGTGGATACAGGACCCCAAAGACCTATTAGGCAGACCCCTTCTAGACTGCTTGAGAGAGTCAAACAGACTCTAAGGGAGGAGATACAGGAAATGTTGAAACTAGGGGTAATTCAAGGTTCCAACTGTTCCTGGGCCTATCCAGTAGTGCCGGTGCCAAAGAAGGATGGCAGCACCAGGTTTTGTGTGGACTACAGGAAATTAAATAGTCACATGGAGTCAGATGCTTACCCCATGCCTAGGACAGATGAAGTCCTGGAGCAGCTGGGTTGGGCTAAGTATCTTACAACCATTGATCTTACCAAGGGTTACTAGCAGGTGCCCTTGACTCCCAGTGCTAGAGAGAGGTCAGCTTCTGTGACTCCTTTTGGCTTGTATGAGTTCACAAAGATGCCCTTTGGGATGGAAATTGCCCCAGCAACTTTCCAGAGGTTGGTAGATCATATCCTAGCAGGAGGGTTTGCCCTTGCTTACTTAGATGACATTGCCATCTACAGCCATTCCTAGCAAGAGCACCTTCAGCATGTCATGGAGATGTTGGGCAGACTACAGAGGGCAGGGTTGGCCATTAAGCCCAGCAAGTCAGGCGAGTATGGCAGAGGCCTCCCACCTGGGACATAGAGTGGAAAGTGGTAAAATCAGGCCAGAACATGCCAACATGGAAGCCATTTAGGCATGGCCTGCACCTGTTACCAAAAAGCAGCTGAGGGCATTCTTATGGACAGCAGGGTGCTAGGGAAAGTGTATCCCACGTTACAGTAGCATAGATCCTCCCCTCACAGACCTGACAAGGTAAAGCAGGCCAGATAAGGTAGCGTGGATCCCAGAAGGTCAGCAGGCATTCCAGAAGCTTAAAGAAGCTTTGGGAGAACCTCCTGTGTTAGCCAAGTTGCTAAGATGGAGCCTAGGGTTGCATGCATATGAGATGTCAGTGCAGCACCGCACTGGGGATAGCAATGCCAATGCAGATGGGCTCTCAAAACAGGGACTGGGGTAAGGTATACCAAGATAGACTCAACCTTCTCAAGCAACGTTCCTCAAAGGACACTTGAAAAACTAGCTTGAGTACTCAGGAGGGGAGAAATGTGAAAAACTGTCAGGCTGCCAGCCTAGCCAGATACAATTTTGTAAATAATTCTATGTCATTATAAATATTAATATTATCCACAGGCTGGTTTCACAAATGTAAGAAAACTGTGTTATGTGCTAAGCTTCAAAAACATAACCAAAGTGCACCATGCTGGAAGAAAGCTAATAAGTAAAGCATTTTACGACTGTGTGTGATATCAAGCTTGGAGACAGGATGTCTAGGCTAGGAAATTCTTTCTATTGTCATAAGACAGAGATCATTACTAGGTTTCACATTTAAAGTGTCTTTTATTGCTATGGCTTCCTGGTAAGTGCAGATTACAAAGAAATGTTAAATTTTAAATTCTGTGAGCCTGGGAAACTTAAGCAGAAGAATCAAGAATGATGTAATCTGAAATGACTCAGCAGTAATGTGTATTCTCAATTTAAGACTTTCTCAGAGAGAAATATTTAGCATTTGTATCTTCTTCTAGACCTGTAAACATCAACTCACCAACACTGTGTGCTTTGCTTTGTAAGTAGATTATTTAGAACAGTGATTTATCTTAGAGATATATATGAATATAGCCAGATTAGTCTAGCTGTTTTCTATATTTATGTCAGACTGTCCTACAATGTTGTTTTAAAGTATTTCCTGTGATTTCTGAACTCTCTATTATCACTGTGTTGAACTGATGAGTAGTGTCTTGTGTTTATATTATTTATTATTAAATATTTTAAAACTTTTAACTGTGGCTGGTTTGTGTGTAGAGATATTTGAGCTCATAGAGTACTTGCATGTATTTGGTGATACTGTATAAGCCACTCCAATAGCCTTAGCCCTGGGATACACTTACTATTTGGATAAAAATAACATTGTACAGTAGATCTGGACACCCTTTGGTAAGGGCCTTTATAGTAGCTGGTAAGAGTAGTTGGTGGCAGTGGATTACTATCTTATAGTCTGGGCAGAAGGGGGCATAGCTAGTGAACCTGTGCCAGCCTTCCCCAGGAGTGTCTGTGTGTTTGTATATAAATCAAATCACAAAGTGTGTGTGTGTCAGCTACTTGGGTAGGGACAAGAAGCACTGGTTGGACAGACAGGATATTGGAGGTTTTGGCTTGACTACTCGGCTGAGATCTGAACCCTATAGCTGTGCCAGTGATGAGTCTTATTGGGGATCTGGAGAAAGGGATAAACCAGCCCCAGACTGACTGCGATCTCTGTGTGCTCTTAAGGGAAATTGTACTTTACTGTGTGTGTACTTGTTATCCTCCCAATGTGGATGCTCCTCACTGGTGCTAGTGGTGAGGATTGAGGCTCCTTGATTACTGGAGGTACACAAGCATTTGACCCCTGCTTCAACATAATAAGGTAAGAATTTGGGGTGCTAACTCCATTATGGACCTGCTTCTTATTCCATTTATATGCTATATGTTTTATACAATGCCCTTACATTACCAACTCAGACTGTGGTTGTAGAATACAATCTATAAAGCCAAATACAACTTCACATGCAGTTCCACTAAGGCTGCACATGTTGTGAAATCCCTTGATGGGATTTCTGGAATCCATTTCAAAAAGTGATTCATTAAGGGATATCAATAACTCTTTTGAAAAAAAAAGAGAGGGTTACACCAACAGACTAGGCTGGATGCTGACACCCTCCCTGGCTTAACCACAGGAAACATCCTCATCACAAATGCTTCAATATCAAACTAGAAATCAATGCAGTTTAAACTGTGATAGCAGTGACTGGTCTTAAGAACAGTGTTGTTACAGATATATCACTCTATTTGGCCATTACAGTTTTTTTTCTGTTTGCACCACTTCATAGGCAGGTACTAGGCTAGCTGCTTTGTGGGCCATTTTAAGCATAGCCAATTTCTCTAAAGGTGAGAACCAAACCCTGTACCTTGTGTCTGTAAGGTACACACCTTAACAACTATTTTATTTTATTTTAATTAAACTATGTAATTACTTTTTCAACCTAAAAGGGCATAGACAATCAGTTTTCAAAGCATCATGCATTGACTACAGGGATACTGGTTCTTCCAAAACAGCATCTTGAATGTTATTTCTCCTCCTGTGACTAGTAACTCGCTGTAGGGTTTAAACCTGATGGTCAATACTGATTTACATTTATTGTTAGGAAAGGGCTAATACGCTTTGTATCTGTGATTACCATTTGTGTCTGAATTGGTTATACTTGTTTTACTGTAGTACACTGGTATTTATTTTCCTTCTGCTATATTGCATTTTTTTAGGCTTTATACAAATGCAAAAATGAAGTATGTTTTTTTTTTAACCATGTTAAGATGTTTATTAGGAAGAACCTAGCAGTAAGCAGTAGCCTGTCATTTGTTTTTAGCTTATGGTCCCTGATTTCAATGCAGAGATCACAATTTCCAAATGGAACTGGACAATATCAGGAGTAGGGACCCCTTTTCTTTGCCTAGGCACTACAGAGAAAAAAAAACTTTTTAGGTGACTATGACACCTTTTAACCCCAATTTGATGAAGTCTTTCAGGAAAATAAAAATGTTTTTTCCTACTTCACTTACTATTCTTAAATAACAAAAAGTTAAAGTGGTTGATTTTAATAAACAACTGGCCAAGACCAGACTAGGACGAGTCTGGAGGAAACCCGCATGTTAAGTTCTCTTTTGTCTATGGCCAACAAGGTTTTTATTTAGCTAGGACTAACAGATACTACCTTGTGCTTATCCCCCATCTTACTATCTGGTGTTCATAGTTCATCAGTCTTTGCTGGCTTGCTTGTACTCAGATAATTATCTGAACTGGACTGGAGCCCAGACACACTGACTGCCTTCCCTGCTGCAGTGTCATATGATGGTTTAAAACTCCAGATGACTTTCTTTATCTTTTTTTGACTCAGATTCCCACTTAAAACATACACAGAAGTAAACCTATAGAATTTGTTACAGCAGAAGCTAAAATAATTTTCCCCTTGTATGAGGCGATGCTTGACAGGGAAATCACCCTTCAGGTACACAGATGAGTCTATTTCACACTGAGAATAATTTGGGGGTGTATAAGTCACTCATATATAGGAGGCACTGAGGAGAACCCTGCCCCCATAAAACATTTTTCTAATTCATTGAAGTAACTTCTTGGTGAATTGGTTTGACTGAAATGGCATTTGATAGATGAAGTGCAACTCAGCATGCTGTAATCAGAGGTGTGTGTGTGTGTGTGTGTGTGTGTGTGTGTGTGTGTGTGTGTGTGTGTGTGTGTGTGTGTGTGTGTGTGTGTGTGTGTGTGTGTGTGTGTGTGTGTGTGTGTGTGTGTGTGTGTGTGTGTGTGTGTGTGTGTGTGTGTGTGTCTGTGTGTGTGTGTGTGTCTGTGTGTGTGTGTGTGTGTGTGTGTGTGTGTGTGTGTACTCCTCCACATATCTTCCAAGAGGCAGTGTGAGATGTCATCGCATGGACAGCATTTCAAGGTTCCATGATCAGGAGATGACACCTCACCTTTCTTATGTTTGGTTCCCAGTGGCAGTTATAACCAACAGCAGCCGGGCACCCATTCAATTGCTCTGCCTTCCTTCCTTGTTATTAACCCCCCCCCCCATTGAGGGCTGCTTCAGAGAAGGGGAGGCAGAAAGCAGCTTGCTCCATTATTATCCCCCCAAAGGGGCCACCAGCAGTGTGTGAAGGAGAATGTGACAGCAGCTTCCTTGAGGTGGACTGGGTTCCTGCAGCGCCATCTTGGCACACTTGCTCATGGTCCTACACCCTCACATGCTGATGTTACATTTGTATGACTGGGAGGGCAATGAATTATTACAATAAGTTATTTCCTGTGAAGACATACCCACTCCTGCTTCTGCCAAGGCCTTACAAGCAGTCTGTCCCAACAGCACAATCCCCCCAGCCCAGATGGACATGCCCTTCCTCTGCACCCATGTCATCAATCACACAAGCCACTAATCAAATTTCAGATTTCTGGGCAGTAGTAAGGTACTTACCCTTTAACACAACTGGTACAGGCTCCCATCTTTCTTAAAAACATTTGCAGTGTAGTTGGTAACAGATTTATCTTCACAAAGGAAGTGCCGGCTTAGCCAGCAAGGTTAATCACAGATTAATCTGTTCTAGAAAGGCAACAGCATCGATATACTACGGGTAAGATGATTCCACAGCCTAAATTCTTAGTTTTTGAGAAACACTGCTCTACAATGCAAACAAAACAAGACACAATAGTCTTCCTACCCAGAATGCCCTCATGTCTTCCAACCCCTTCACAAGCTCCTAATTCAGAAGCACTGATGATGTGACAGACTTGTTAGCATAAAAAATAAACTTTACATACATGTATTTAATCTAAACACTACCCTTTCATATCTTAATTTCAGTTTTCCAGTCTGTATATTTTCTAACATTTGCTCGAAACATCAATATCAGTAGACAGCAAATTAGTAAAAAAAAAAAATATCATTAATAAACTGTTCACTTACTGTGGACCTTACTTTCGGGATTATCCTTTTGTTCTGTGATGTTTTTCACCTCCACATCATCCTTTGATTGTTCATCAAAATCTGGATTAAGCAATAGTAATAGTTTCTTTGGGGAGATTTTATAACCTGTGCATAAAAAATGCAAAACCATAACATTAAATGCTATTTTTCTAAACAGCTCCTGCAAAAAGGATAAACACAGTGTGCAGAAGACAGCCTTCTTTAATTTGGTTAGAACATGTGTCACCAAGTAAGGGTCTGAGTATTCAGTCTGGTACATTTATGCTCAAGCATGTTTCTCTGAAACAACTACAATACAATTCATTTTAAAATAATACAAAATATTTAACTTTTTAATGTTACTGTTTTTAACATGGATGTAAAATTCAGAGTTGAGAGTGCAAGTCCAGATACAGAAGAAGTTCTTAAAATTTTATGAGATCTGACCATGTCATTTTCATCTGATTCAACTGATGGGACTCTAATCAGACTCAGTTCCAACCCTGGCACCTCCAAACATGTAGCCTCAGGGCTCTGACTCCTCCCCTATCCATAACCCTGCTATTCCTCCCTCTAAATACATCAGATCTCATTTTCTGCCTGAATGAAAGGTCATGGTTCTGATCTCTACTTCTTCTCCTGGACGATAAATCAAAAACCTTATTTGATTTTCAGATAGTAGGATTAGATTGTTTCATTCAGTACCCTTCATTAGTTTAAAAAATTCTTTACACATATGTATGTATATTACATGTATAATACAGTTTTCTCATCTTTCAGGTAATTAGAGTTAGTTAGTAGTTAGACTGGATTTTTAGGTGCAAGTGTGTTTAAATTGGAACATTGTTACAAGCTTAGATGATTTGGCTGCTGTCCTAGGGAGCCAACCTTTGTTCACATATAAGAAAACGAACACTATTAGGTCTTTGGTTGAGAACAGAGACACTGCCTTTTCTATTGATCAAGTTTGAAATGCTACTGAACCTAAAGGTATGTTCCCATGTGGAAAATGTCTTTTCTGTCAATATATACTTACTGGAGCCAGCTACACTTTCATACATAATGGTTTTGCTGTGTTCTTTCCCTTACACTATGACTGTAACAGTAAGAACATAGTGTACTCAGCTGTATGTGAGACTTGACATTACTTTTATATTGGAAAAACTGGCTGCAAATTGTCTAACCGGATGAAAGAACATTATGCTGCTAAAGACTGCAGAAATCCTTTAGCAGGACATGCTTTATCCTGCACTAATTTTTCTAAATTCAGTTTTATTATCTTGGGGCAGGTTGAATTATTTTTTGGAGACTATGGCACCTTATCAGAAGTGAAAGAACTAAAAAAATGGCAACTACGAATGGGACCTGGACTATTCACCAGGACTTAATGACAATTTGAACTTAAAGTGTGTCTTGTGACGGCAAAACTGTTTCCATTTTCTATTGTTATTTTTCTGTAGAATTGTTGGAATTCATACAGGTCATAAACATATTCTTTGTTTAACTAACATGTAGTTTGTACAGCCTCACCTTGAAACCAGTGGGTTGCCTCTGTGCAACAGACATATTGAATATGCATTAGTCATACTATCTCTTGATTTAGGATTGGTTACTGTAACCTAAGCTGGGTGTTATGTTTCTATTTTATTACATTTATATTACCCTTTGTTCATTATTTAACTCTGCACTGTTGTACATTTGTTTTCTGATGAAGTTCCAGGATATTTAAGGAATGAAAGCGCTAAAAACCACCAGTTTGTGTGTTTTTTGTCCATATGCCTTAGAGGTTTTTTAAGTGTAATATACAGTATTGCTGTTATGGTACTTCTAACTAGTTTTCAGGACAATGTCTGAAAAAAGTTTCAAAAATACTGTAAGTGCGCCCATAAAATTCCCTACAGAATCCTTATATCCTGTGTGTTTATTGTTTGGGAGCGGTCCACTTGGATACTAATTGTGAAGCATATGTTTCTTTTAGGCACAAGGCCTTGCAAAGTAGGAAGGATAAACTAATTTTAAAGGCGTTCTTATCAGCTCAACAGGGGTCATCATCAACCCCTCCTAGGGTTATGGATAAATCTATCCCAAAGGAAAGATTCAGGGAAGCAAGATTCCTGAGAAATCTCTAGATAAACCAAGGAAATTGTCCCCCAACCCCACAGCTACCCAGGGTCTGGCACTGAAAATGACAAAGTAGTCAGATCCAAAGTTGAGTCAGATCCGATCTCCTTCACCTACATTGTGATTTTCTCCAGAACTAGTCAGTCCAAGGTTGCATTCACCTATCCTGCAGAAAAGAATATAATCAAGTGCTTCTTCACTGGCCTTGTCATCTGCCCGTACTTTGAGAAGTCTAACCGAAGGCAATGTCAAAAGGATGATGAGATTTCTTGGACAGCAGACACAGTTAAGGGTCATCTTGGCTTCGTCTTCTGTGATACAAGAACTTGCCCCATGACCACTCCACTTAGGACTCTGACTTTAATCTAACCCACTGATCCAAAACACATGGATCCATATATACCCAGAGCACCTGAGTCAGCACCAATAGACCATAATTTTAGACTCCAGCTAAGGCATGCTCTCTCTCAACTCTGACTTTGTCAGATTAGGAGGAGAATCAGATCTGAGTCCCCAGATGATAGGTCAGTTTCAAAGCTTTCAGATCTGTCTCTTCAGGTATTCACTCTCAACAGTTTGACTCTGATGTTGGTTTCGGACCTCGGACGGGTCTATGTCGGTGGAGTTCTCTTGGCTCCAGTTCCTCGAGAGTCCTCTTTGATCCTGATTTCAGGCTCCACATTTGAAGCTGTAGATATAGCTCTGCTCTAGAGAAGGGGTGTTTCCTCCATGTTTGGATCTATCCCCACCTATGTCTTTTTCTGCTTCAACCTTCTGCACCTCCTCATTGACAGGGGCAGTCGGCTTCAAAAGTGTCAGAGAAGTGCTCATCCTGAGCTCCCAGTCCAACTCAGACACACCATTCTTAGGCTCCCTAACATCAGATCTATAAGAAGCAGACTTGTAAACAGAGACACTTAAATCTAATCACCTGAACTGGTCACAGAAAAGATGGATTTGGGTGAAGGGGAAAGATCTCCCGATCCCCCTTTGGAGATATCATTTTTGTGAAATCTTGCAATTGATGAAACGGGGGGGGGGGGGTTGGTTCACTGACGCATCTTCCCAGGAAGAATCAGTGCTCCTGGAGGCCTTTGGGGCTGACCCTTCTATTGTTTTGGTGGTCCCTCCCCTGATACACTCAGTGATTTGGTGGCTTAGAGGACCTGGAAGGAACCTGATACAGTGGAATCAATACCAAAGAAACCCAACAGAATCTTGGCAGCTCCAAAGGACAGAAAGCACTGGAGTAAAGGTCCCTCAGTGGATGTTATGGTCATAGTAGTGGCCACTAAGAAATTCTCTGAAGAGAGTACATTTTTTTTTTCAACATGACAGTGCCCTGTGTGGCAGTGGCTATTTTGGATCCCATCAGAAAAGTACATTATTTGTCTTGTTTTTCACCAGAAACGTCAGGAAAATCAGTTATAGAGGCAGAAAATGATATATTATGCTACAATGCAGTGAATGTGCTAGAAATTAGATCTACAATCTTACTTTGCTGTCTGTAAAATGAGCTACTAGTAGAGAGGCCTGTAAGGCTGAACATACTTCAGAACTCCTAAAGCTGGGTATTTTGCTAGGATATGGCCAGGAATGTAAACATCTGGCTAATCGTTGGCTTATCGCTCCTGGAAAACACTTAAAAAGGAAAAGGTGCAAGATGAAGATAAAGAGGAACCAGAACAGGAATTACTAACAGATTAAAAGTTAATCCTCACAGACCTGCACTGCCTTCCATACTTCTGGCTGATCTATGTTCACTAGAAAGTCAGATGGATCACTTAAGGCTGGAACTCTCTTCACAAAAGAAGGTGAGAAACAGTTGCTTAGTTGTGTTTACCGAAACATGGCTAAGTCCTAATATCAATGACAGCACAGTAAATGTAGAGGGAATGACATTATTCAGAGCTTTTGGAATTCAATCAGTGTGTGGCAAATCTTGAAGAGGGGGAGTATGCATATATGTAAACAATAGTAGGTGTAGTAACTGTGAAGTTATTACCTCTTTCTGCTCAGAGAATATTGAATTCCTGTCTGTAAAATGCAGGCCATACTACCTGCCTAGAGAGTTTAATGGAGTATGCATTTTGGCAGTCTACATCCCACCCAATGTGAACACCAATGAAGCACAGTCTACTCTGTATCAGTCCACAAGTGATCTCCAAAACAGGAACCCAGAGTTAGGTTTATAGGTTCATAGGTAGGTACTAGGCTATCTGCCAGAAGGCATTTATAAGCCTAGACAGAATGTGTTGGCTTTCGCCGCCCCCTTAGATTAGCTCCCTGTGTCTCTGTCCAGCAAAGCCACTGAAGTGATCCCCAAGGTAAACTTTCTGTTTCCCATCCACTTGTCAAGATTTCTCTTGAAGAGTGTTAGCGAGGAGCTCTGCCTAATGTAGATTGGAATCTTGTTCCAAAGCATGGGAAGTCTCTGGGACAGGAATCTATCCCTCCAGCACGTCCTATTTATTGTTGTGGTGAGGTTTAGATCCCTAGAGAGTGTGGCTCGAGGGGATAAGGTTTTCTTTAAGTGGAGCATGTCCATCAATTCTGGTTGGACATGGCCTTGTATGTCAGGCAGAGATCACCTCTGAGTAGGTGGTATGCAACCGAGTACAGCTGGAGATTCTTCAGTCCAGCTGCATAGGGCATCTGTTTGAGGCCAGTGATCCTCTTGGTGAGGTAGTTCTGTAGTCTTTCCAGCTGTTGCAGGTGTCTTGTAAGGTACATCCCAAATGGGGCGTTGTACTCTAGGATGGGTCTGATGAGTAGAGGGGATCAATGAGCTCTTTTGATCTGGATGTGAACACTTTTGTGATTAGGTGGGCCACGTAGAAGAATTTTCTAACCACTTTGGCAGTGTGGTTATCAAAGGAGAGATTACTATCTACTTGGGCCCCCAGATCCCTTAATACATCTTCCGTATTTAGGGGACTACCACCTATGTGGTAGTTTGTGGGTACTTTGTTTTTTCCATAGGGGATGACTATGCACTTTTTGGCATTTAGCTTGATGCCATGATTTTGACACCAGGTATCCGTCTCAGTGAGACCCTTTTGGAGGACGTCTGTGTCAGCTGGAGAGTCAGTTATAGCCCCTAGTTTGCAGTCATCTGCGAACTTTGTCAGCCATAGTCCTCCTGTGCTTGCCTGTACCTCTGAGAAGTATATGCTGAACAGGAGGGGTCTTAGGACTGAGCCCTGAAGAATGCCACTTGTAACCAGTTTAGAGTCGGAACTAGCTCCCGCAACTCTCACCATGTGGGTTCTGTCTGTGAGCCAGTTGGTAACCCATCTCGTGACGTAGGGGTTTATGTTCAGGCTGGTGAGCTTGTCTATAATACCAGAATGGGGAATGGTGTCAAAGGCCTTTGCGAGATCTAGGTAGGCTGTGTGGACCTCCTTTCCTTTGTCTATAGCCCTGGTAACTGTCTCAAAGAAGTTCACCAGGTTTAGGAGGCATGATCTGCCCTTAAAGCCGAACTGGGTAGGGTCCATTGTTTGGAGGTTCCCAATGTCTCTGTTAATGAGTTCCATGATGATGCGCTCCATAGCCTTGCAGACCAAGCTAGTCAGGCTTATAGGGCAATAGTTCCCAGGGTCTGTTGTGGCTCCACCTTTGTGGAGTGGAATAACTGTTGCTGTGTGCCACTCTGTGGGTACGTAGCCTGTGGAGAGGCTGAGTTTGAACAGTGTGTTTAGGTGAGGGGTTAGTTCGTCTTTGAGCTCATGTAGGATGCAGCCTGGAACACCGTCTAGTCCCATTGATGCTGTGTTTTTGGCTTTGGAGAGGGCTGTTTTAACCTGTGATTTCAGGGGTTCTACATTCTACTGGTATGGTTATGGGCCCTTTTGGGGGTGAAGTTTGCGCTGAACCTGTCTGCCAGGATGTTGGCGATATTGGTTGGTTCAGTGTATTTTGTGCCATTCGGCACTAACTCTGAACAGATCTGAGCATTTCCACTTAGATTCTTGACATAGCTAAAGAATGCCTTGTGGTTATCTTTGGAGTCCTTGGCAATTTTTCTTTTGAAGCTCGCCTTGGATGATTTTATGAGGGATTGTAGTTTCTTGCTGATACTGATCAGGGATGTCTTCCCTTCTTGGGATTTTACTCTTTTCTGTACTAGTTTTCTTCTTCTATTGTATAGCTTGTTTATGGCAGGAGTCCACCAGATTGGTTTCCTTTTCTTGGAGGAGTGAGTCTTGGTTTTGCTTGGGATAGCATGATTTGCACAGGTAACTGCAAGGGACTTTAACCAAACCAACCTAAAGATGGTACTACCCCCACTACCATCAACATGTGAATTTTGCCATGAGGAGTAAATACACTGGATAAGGTATACACCAACATAAAGTAGGTGTATAAAGCAGCACCTTATACTCATCTTGGAAACTCTGTTCATTTTTTAATTATGCTGGTTTCTGCATCTATGCTACTGCTAAACTCTGGCAAGCCAACAAGGAAACAAATAAGGCTATGGCCTCAGGAAGCTGTCTCGGCCCTGCAGGACTGCTTCAAGTGTACAGATACGTCAGTGTTTAAGGATGCAGGCCTGTCAAACAACCAAATTGATCTAGAAGAATATACAGAGTCAGTTATAGCTTACATCTCAAAATGTGTATACGATGCAGCTACCACCAAGTTCATCACTACATGAGCGAACCAAAAGCCATGACTAACCAGTGAGGTGTACGAGCTCTTAAAACCACGAAATGCAGCATTCAGATCCAAGGACATGGAAGCCCTAAAGGTAGCCAGGGGCAAACTGAGTAAAGGTATAAAGGAAGCAAACAGAACCCATGGCAGAAAGATCCAGAGTCCCGCCAATGATCAAAATGATTCCAGATGTCTATGGAGAGGCATACAAACCATAATCAACCACAAACCTGTTCCAGTCTCTTGTGATGACTGTATTCTTGAATGACCTGAATAACATCTTCAGCACATTTGTCAATGATAACAACAGTGTCAAACAAACTCCCTGTCGGGAAGGATGAAGCAGTGTTGCACCTAAACACAACAGATGTCATAAGAACCTTGAGAATTGTCAACTTAAGGAAAGCAGCTGGCCCCGATAGCATCATGGGCAGAGTACTGAAGAACTGTGCATCAGAACTGGCATCAGTGCTCTCAGGCACTTTCAACACTTCGCTGCAACTAGCCAGTGTACCAAGGTGCTTTAAGAAGATGGCCATCATGCCATTACCCAAGAAATCACAGCCAACAAGTCTAAATAACTACAGACCAGTTGCTCTGACTTTGACAGTGATGAAGTGCTTCGAAAGGCTGATTAAAAACCACATAACCTCAAGTATATCAGCAACTCTGGACACACTGCAGTTGGCATATAGGCCAAACCGCTGCACAGCAGATGTCATATCTCACAATGCTATTCATTGACTTCAGTTCTGCCTTCAACACTGCCATCCCTGAGAATCTAGGAAAGAAACTAGTACAGCTGGGCATCAACACCCCATTATGCAAATGGATCCTAGGTTTCCTAATGGACAAGCCTCAAAACGTTTGTGTGGGTGACAACAGTTCTGAAAGCATAACTTTGAATACGGGGTACCACAGGGATGTGTCTTGAGTCCTTTATTATTCATCTTGCTGGCACAGACTGCATGGCCACAGAGGAGTCCAATAAAATCATCAGATTTGCAGATGACACGCGATCATAGGTCTAATCAGAAATAGACAGGAAACAGCCTACAAAAGTGAGGTGGAGCATCTGACAGGCTGGTGACATAGCAACAACTTAGCATTGAATGTCAGCAAAACCATAGAATTGACTGTGAACTTCAGAAGGTGTCAGGAAGAACATAAATCTTTAGAGATAAAAGGGGTGTCAATGGAGAGGGACAAGAGCATGGAATTTCTGGGAATACACATCTCATAGGACTTGTCCTGGTCACAGCATAATAATTACACAGTCAAAAAAGCACAGCAAAGGTTGCACTTCTTAAGGAAACTGAGAAAAGCAAACTTATCACAGTCCATCCTCCGAACATTCTATAGGGGCACTATCGACAGCATTCTAACCAACAACATCATAGTCCAGTATGGGAACTGTAATGCCTCCAGCCACAGAGCTCTCAGGCGAGTTGTAAGGGCAGAGGAGAAAAACATTGGTTATTCACTTACACCCTTGGAAGACTTGCACGAGACTCACTGCTAAGGAAGAGCCAGAAAGATAACAAATGACTGTACCCATCCTGCAAATGGCATGTTCTCCTGCCTAACTCAGGAAGAAGATACAGAAGCATGCACTGCAAGACTTCCAAGCTAAAACACATTCTTCCCCTTCTCCATTAGACTGTTAAACTCTGCAAACAGGCAAACTAGAAGAAAGACAACTTCTTCACACTCCAGTCACCTAGGAATGTATACATCTGCCTGAATAAGACACCCAGTAGTTTAGTTTGGGCTTCTGGGGATATGACAGTGCCATTGTTAGCGGTTATGTTAAAGGATAGCAGGGGGGTCCTGCATGTGGGGGTGAAGATGAGCAGCTCAGTTTTGTTGGGGTTTAGGATTAGATGTTGATTGGAGAGCAATTTCTCCACTGTATTGAAAGCATTTTGGGTTAATGTGAATAAAGTAGCTGGTGAGGTGTCAGAACAAATCAAAGTGAAGTCATTTGCATACTGAATGCAGGTAGCATCTGGGATGACTGAATGAAGGTCATTGATAAAGATGGAGAAAAGAAGGGGTCCTAGTATAGAGCCCTGGGGGACTCATAATGTGATGGGTAGGCGAGATGATAGCTTGTCTTGCCATAGGACTGCTTGTTGCATGCCCTGCAGGTAGGATTGAAACCACTGGAGTGCATAGTTGTTTAAGGAAAAGGCCTTCAAGGTATTTATAAGCATTTTGTGGTCAACCATGTCAAAAGCCTTGGATAGATCTAGAAAGAGTGCTGAGGGTAGTTTGTTATTACTGCGGTTGTGGTTAATGGCATTAGAGAAAGAGAGGAGGGCAGACGTAGTACTGTGATGTGACTTAAAGCCATGTTGAAAGTTGGACAACAGCTTGTTCTGTGTGAGGTAGTACATGAGCTGTATGTGTACATATACGTCTCCATAATTTTAGCTACAGGTGACATAATAGCTATGGGTCTAAAGTTTGACAGTTCAGTGGAACTGCCTCCTTTATGGAGAGGTATGACATGGGAGATTTTCCATATAGTGGGTACAGTAGCTTCAGATGCAGCTCTGTTGATCAAGATTGAGATGGGGTATGCTATGGTGTCAGCAGCCTTTTGCAGATAGTCTGCTGGTAGGAGGTCGGCAGCCAGGGTGGTGGGTCTTAGTTTTTTAAGTTGAGTAGGAGCAGGTTGGAAGGTAAATTATGTTTGGGTACTGGGTGTAGCTGCATTAGAATTAGAGCCATTGGGACAGCATTGGCTGGCTAGAGACTGGATAGTCTTTGTGAAAAAGCCATTGAAGTTATTAGCAATGTCTACTGGGGAATTTTGTTGGGAATCTGGGGGGGGGGGGGGAGTAGCGGTTTGGCCTGGGTGGAGTAGTTTGTTTATTCCTGCCCAGAACTTTTGAGGTTTGTTTTGGTATTTTTGCAGTAGATGGTAGTAGTGGTTCTTTTTGTCTAAGGTTATGGATTTTTTGGTGTCATTCCTTAGCTGTCTGAATCTTAGTTGATCAAGTGGGGCTTTTGTTTTTCGGTAGGTGGCCCATGCTTTGTTTCTGAGTGAAATTTTGGTTTTGGGATCTTTAGAAAGCCATGGTGCAATATTAACTTTGGTTCTAATAGAGCGACTGGGAGCATGGGAGTTGAGAATAGCAAGGAATTTGGTGTTAAAGTATGCTACTGCTTCATCTAGGGGGAGACGTTTTAGTACTTACCAATTGCATGCCTTAAGTTCATTTTGAAACTTGGTGAGAATAAAATTGTTGTTGTTTCTTAATGTTCTATAGGTGGGTTGGTAGGAGCAGTCTACTTTGAGCTTTTATTTATTTATTTATTTTACATTTGTTAACCGGGGGTGTCTGACTGAGCAGAAAAGGCCTTTTTTCAGCAGAGGCCAGGGAGAAAAGTTGCACAAAGAAAAATTACAGATACATTTAGTTACTTAGACATGATCAGTATACACACAAATTAGAAAACACATGTTTTTGCAGTGGTATGCGGCACATCAACAGTTACAGTGGAGAGAACAAACAAAAAAATATTAATTTAAAAATAAAGGTAAATTAATAGATTTGTGGTGTACAGCTGAAATATGGAACATAGGTAGAATACATACATAGTACACAGGTACAGTGCATACATTGTAGATTAGCCAGTGTTTGTGAGTAAGATTGAAAACTATTACCAAGTGCTCTAGATTTAGTATGTATACCTTATCCACTTTCACTAGCCTGGGGAGAAATCATGGCACTGCCAACTTTGCTTGAGATGTTGCCTGATGAGGTCTTTAAAGGAGGCTTTGTATGATGTGTTTTGTATGCTGGTGGGGAGAGAGTTCCATTTTTTAGCCACTGAACTACTATATAGTGCATCTCCAAAGCTATTGTAGCTGTTGGTGACTTCTAGTAGTAGTTTGCTTGATGATCTACGAGGCCTTTTGGCTGAGTGATGTTGTACTAGGTTTTTGAGGGCAGAACACTTATTGGGGAGGTAATAGATCGAATGACAGAGGCAGAGTGGATTGCAGGTTAGGAGGTTGGGCAGTTCAAGACAGTGGACCTGTCTCAAAGCAGTACAGTGATGAGTTCTATACGAGAAATTTGCAGCAAAGCGGGCAATTCTGTTATAGCAGACTTCCATTATTACACAATAGAAATGTGGCTAAAGCCTGCCACCAAGGACCATGAGATTCTGCCATAGGGTACAATAAGTTGAAAGCTTGATTATATAGGTGAGACAGTGGTCACTTAGGTCATCAGGCAAAGTGCCTGATTTATAGGCTTGAAGATGGGCATTGATGAGTAGCCAGTCTAGGGTACTTTTCTTGTTACTGGGTTTTTCTGTTCTGGTGGGGGAGGTTACGATTTGACTAAATCCATAGAAGTTTATGTGGGTTGTGGGGGTTTCACAAGAGCAAGTGTTCCAGTCAATGTTGAAATCCCCAAGAGCAATTGTTTCTTGGGGGTGGTTATTGGATAACCAATATAAGAAGTCTTCTAAGGTTTTTGTGTTCCTTCCTGGGGAATGTAGACACAGACAATGTTTACATTTTTGTTGTTATTAATTTGTAGTTTTGAAATACGAATTTCAGCATTATTGAACTGGGGTTGTTGTTGGGTATCTATGCTGACAGATAGGGTAGACTTGTAAAGTATGGCTACCGCACCAACCTTTCTGGTGGTACAGTCTAATTAAAACATACTATACCCAGGTGGAAGAATCTCATGGTCCTTGGTGGCAGGCTTTAGCCATGTTTCTGTTAGGTGTAATATATCTGGGGAATGAACAGCTAAGAGGGTATGCAGGTGCTGAGTTTTGTTATTTATGCTCCTAATGTTTAGATGGCAGGCCAGCAGTGAGTTAGGAGGTCTATTTTTTGGAGCTATGGTGGTAAGGGATATAATATAGTAGGGTGATTAGGGTCTGCAGGTGGGGATGGACCAGGGTTTGGGTGGATATCCCCTTCCTTTGTGAGGTTGTAGTGTATCCTGAGTATGAGTTTTAAGATTTTGAATAAAGCTTTGTAATGGTGTCTAGTTTTATGACTAATGTAACTAGGTCTAGTAAGATGGTGGTATTTAAGGGTTAAGGGGGTAAGCATGAGGGAGGTGAGTAAGGGTGCATTATTATCTGTTGTAGATGGGATGGATGTTTGGAATTTAGGGTAGTGGAAACCTGGGTGATCCTGACATTCATAGGCGGTTAGGAGATATGGGATGAGTAACAGGGGTAGAAGTAGAGTTAATAAGACTATTTTGGGCGATAGCATACCTACTGAATGAGACTTGAAACTCAGGCAAAAGGAATAGTAGAGTTGGAGGACTGGTGGTATCAGGTGGAGGGTGGTGCTGTTGAGTGACAAGTTGTTACTGACTGGTTTAAAAAAGTGGGGTGTGGTCTAGTACCAATAAATGTAGAAGCACCAGGGACGGTAGGGATTTGAGGGCAGGGTGAGGTGCGAAGCGAGCCCGAGTGAAGCGAGGGCAAGCGGAGCAGGGATAAACGAATGCCTGTACTAAGTTGTAGCAGTTTAAGGAAAGAGGGGGGTGGGGGAAAAGAGAAGGCAGTGGGAGTGGTTACAAGGAATACCCTGATTGACTCAAGACACCACACCAGAGGTAAGCTGAATGTAAGGGCCTAAAATCTGCAATTCAGCACTTTAATTTTACTTATGTTTAGCAAGAAAGACAGAGCAACAGTATACAATTTTGAAGATATTTACAAGGGTTACTTGTTCAAATGTCAGACAAGTAAGTAAAACTTTCAACAGGAATCTATGTCCGAGTGTTAGAAAGCCAGAAAGGTACAAGGTATACCTGTAAAAATTAGGGTCAGACAGACAAATGTAAGAGTCAGTGTACTTTAGTTACAGGGGAAGGAGGCAAACACTTAAGTAGAAAAAAGAGCCCTATGGCTGACCAAAATCGTGACTTGCTTAATTACACAGCACAGCTCTTCGTTATTAGAATTTTTTTCCTGATTTTGCAACTATTAGTTACCCCCTGACTGACCTGACTAAAGGTAAGGCTCCACTGAAGGTAAAATAGACAAATGGAATGACTGAAAAAGTCTTTAGATATCTAAAGAAAATGTTATGCATGGAGCCCTTAATCATAACTTCTGACTTCTTAAAAAACATTTTATCTTCCTTGGAGTTTTGATCAGGTTGTAAAGAAGAACACCACCTCTGCTATTTTAGTATAAAGCTTAGTAATACTGGAAAATGGCACTCTGCTATAGAAAGAGCGTTTAGCCATTTAAGTGGGCCTTCACTGCCAGGAAATATTACCATGAGGGAGAGAGTTTGTCTGACAACATATCATGTCCCCTTCAAATGCTATTCTGACACAAGCACACCAACTCCAAGGTATCAGTGGGCGCCGACTCCCCAAATATTTAGTTGTAAAATAATACCTTATCCAGGCTTCAGCCACCTAAATGCAGACAGACATTATACACCAGCTCTAGCTCCAGTTCTTTATTTTCTCTACTGTTTGTTTTGAGATTTGTTCTTATGTTAAACTGTCAAGGAAGACTGGGCATACAGCAAGGCCCACTGCAGTGCATCACTGACTATTGCCACACTCAGGGTAGTACTTTATCTGTACTAACTCAATCCTGAAAGCAACGATATGGCATTTGATGTTTCTACTGGTACATCAAGTTTCAACATGGGAAGTAACCAGCTCAAAAAGGACAACTGGTTGGCAAGTCAACCCAATGAATAAATTAAATACTGTTTTTTGCATGTCAAAAAGATGCCTGCACAACCCATAGTTCATGTGGGGTGAGGGTCAAGCCCCCACGCACCCGGACTTACACCAATATGAAGAATAGCAAAATGTGTGAAAACAATGACTCATTGCAGCTACAGACTTGGAACTTTCACAGGTGGTGATTTCCTACAGAAACAATGAGTAGAGGGTTCAAAATCTGAGAGTTTAACTGAACCAGATAGAACCTCATCTAGTCTGACCTTGATGAACTGAAAGAAAGCATTTGATGGTTCACATTTCTGTCTTGTCAGGTGACTTCTCGCTATCCTTAAAGAGAAACACTTGAAAAATCATCCATCTTGATTTCAAAACCTACCAGTGCAAAAGTTCACCAAATTCTCATAATCGAGACGTCTCAACTGTCTGTCTGTCTGTGTGCTTGCTATTTCTATTACTCTTCATCTGTATGCTATCCTCTTATGGACAGACAGGTATGAAAATGGCCCAAGGTTAGTGCCATTCAATACTTACTTAAAAACCTAATACATAAACGCAGGTGCACTATGACAAAACATTGACAGAGCTACTAAGTTTCTTTTAGAACTCTTTTCCTCCCCTGCATTAGCCTTCTACCACTGTGTACCCTGAGTAGTAGGCATATAATGGAGGCTTACAGTGTCTCACCCCACCTCAGCCGCAGCTCAGCCATGAACTCACCCTTTTCCCCTCTTTGGACCGTACCCACATATGTCAATGTGTCCATCCTTCACTAGAGATTACTGACAGGAATGCCCATGCAACCATCATTCCCTTCCTTCCTTCCTGTTGTTCCATCAGTCACCTGAGTCAGTAATCGAACTTGGATTTGCTGGGATATAGTCATCACTTTATCGGTCTGTGCCAATGGAATGGCTTTGGTGACACTACTAAGTTAATGGATACAAAGCAGGAGGCACATTTTAGTGGGAGCAGGGTGGGGCTGTAAATATGTCTTATGCAAAACCTTTGCCTGGACAACTTCACACACCTCCAAGACTTCACAGGATAGTGTGGTTTATTACTTTAGTTATCAATATGTATGTATGTATACAGCAACTTACAGAATTGAGTTTCATTCTCAGAATCCCTGCTTTCATAATTTGTGATTCATAGAGACTTGCTTAATAAGGGCAGACCCCCCCTGTCATCCAAGCAAACTTGTATAACAGGTCTTTATTTAGCAAAGATAAATAAAGAGTATTACTCACGAAAATAAACTGATGGATCCTAATGTTAGCACCCTAGCAGACAGGAGGAAGAAAGAAGGTATTTGGTATTTCAAGGGGGTGCATATTGGGCAAAAAGATGCAGTTTCATATCAAAAGCACAGATAATCATAGCTGCAGAGATAAAAAGCAGAATTAGAAAAAGAATTAGAAAAAGTGAACATTTAATTTTAAAAGTGATAATACTTATACCACTCTAATGAAACAAACCAGGATGCTGCGAAAAACAGGAGATTTTAAGTATGTGAGGAATGCTTTTAAATGGGATGAAAGACTGTCACTTACGGCTATACAAGTTTAGTACAGAAAGATATAAGCTGTATCAGAACAATCTGAAAATGAAAAAGGAACATTTAAACACAGAATATGCATGCTTATGAACTGTTCATATGGTTTCTACTTCAAAGTTCTAGGGTGCAGGGTTCAGTCCTGTTACAGTATATGTGGAATTTGTATGTTTTTCCTCTGTGTGTCTGCAGGCTTTCACCAGGTACTTCAGGTTTCTATAACCTCCCAAAGAGATGTTGGTCGAATGGGTTGCAACTGCTATACTCCTGGTTAATCTTCACTTCTACTTCATCTTTATTTCACCCCCCCCCCCTTCTACACCTCAACTGCTTTTACTTCTACTATCTATGTTTTTATTTTGCACAATTATATTACTTAAAATGAAGAGAGACATGCTTATTCTTCTATTTTTTTTCTTGAATACCCATTCACCTCCACCGTTAAACTGATATATATGTTTTGTCCTCAACGTGAACCTATACAATGATACTGTAAAATATCACTGCTATGCTTTTGATGCTTTTGAACTGTTTTTATATGTCTACATTTATGGCTTGTCTTTTATTTTGAAACTATGTGGCGATACTGTAATATATGACTGTAATGCTTTAATTGCCTGTATATGCAGCTTTTCTCCCAGGGCCTCCGCTGAAAACGGGTTCTTGTTGACCTAGTTGGACTATCCTGGGAAACAAATGTCAAGTAAACAAATAAATAGGCTCTTATGGAGGCTACACCATGTCCACAATAGACAAGTTCAGGTATTTAACCAAGAAATAGGTAACGCATCACAGTATGTGGCACTCAGAATTCCAAGAGTAAAGCTCTTATGTCATAACTTGGGACTACACTTACCTACTGAAACCAAGGTTTCATAGTTCTCCAACATCACTTCCCTATAAAGTTCCTTGTCTTGCTTTCTTAATATCTTCCACTCGTCTTCAGAGAAAGTGACAGCAACATCCTCAAAAGTTTCTGGAACCTGTAAAAGACACACAGTCATCTAGTCTTTTACTGCCACGACATAAAGTCTTACATTTTCAGCAAGAAACCTTGGCAATTGCTATGCAGTAATAATAACACTCATTACAGCTTTGCCTTACTTCTCCAATGTACCTTACTATGACAAACGTTTGTCATTTTGAGTCTTAAAAAGTCCAGGTCCCCCCTTTTCAAAAGAAAGGTTCTATCACTCACTCATTGTTAAGAATTTATTTTACCAAATATCAGTTGCATGTAATGTTAAATCCTACCAAGTCATTAAAATAAGTTTTTGTCAGTATAAAATAATTCATCTAACTATGCTGTGAGGTTCTTAGTTGAGGCTGTATGTCCCACATTTTGCCAAGTGATTCCACACCATAAGAAATAGTGTTCTGCCAATTTTGAAGATGGAAGGGTGAGGGCTGTGAATTAGCCAAGAGCGAGTGAGTATCCCCTTTCTCACTAAAGAATACAATGTCTGTCAAACCATCAGATTAGTAGCATAATACGATCAGACAAACAAAACTCTTGAGTGCTTGTAACACAAAAGCAAAAGGGACAGTAGTCTGGCAGCATAGTAGCCTGGAATTGTTTGGATGGTGGAGCTTAACAAATGGCTACAGAAAAGATTAAAATGCCAGCATTTGTAAGAGAATGAGTACACAGAGAAGTAGAGTATATATACCAGATATAAAACAATAAATCCTCTCTCTAAGCAGTGAAAAGTGAAAAGCAACAAAAGTAAGAACACTGACAGTACCACAGCTGGGAAGTTTATTACAAAAATAAAGAAAAAATCAAAACAAAGTAACAAAGAATAAATCCTTACAAAACAGTGGTGAGCGCTTTCAGGGATCTACCCCTTCATCAGACAGCAGTTAAAAATCCCATAATTCATTAAATACTGGAGGTTAGTCACATGATATTTCAAAATTTCAGTTGTACCCAATAAGGACATGACAATTAGTGCATCAGTACATATTAGCATAGTTATGCAAATAAAAAGACCATACACTAAAGGAATTATAGCTAAGATAAATAAGAAATGTGTATAACCTTGTATGGTGTATAATTATATATAATCTTCTTCTTCTTCTTCTTCTTTCGGCTTTTCCCGGTTAGGGGTCGCCACAGCGGATCACCTTGTCCGCACATTGAATGGCAGTGGAGTTTTACGGTGTCGAGTTGCCAGCCGGCCCAACCTTCCACAGAAGGCACACTCACACGCACACCTAGGGCCAATTTAGAGTGTCCAATCCACCTGCAGCATGTCTTTGGGATGTGGGAGGAAACCGGAGCACCCGGAGGAAACCCACGCGACCACAGGGAGGACATGCAGACTCCGCACAGAAGGTACCCCAGCCGAGGATCGAACCGGAGAACCTCTTGCTGTGAGGCGGCAATGCTAACCACTGCACCACCGTGGCCGCCCTGTATAATTATATATAATAAAAACCTGATAATTATAGTGACAACACTATAAATCTATATATATATATATACATATATATATAAAAATACAATACTAGTGCATCCAGCTTATATAGATACATTAAAAATTTATATAAAATGCTAATATATATACAGAAATAAATAATCAGACAATCTAAAATACAATGTAAAAAATATATAGAAAATGTATTGTAACATGTTAAAAATCAAAAAATTCTAAAAATTAGAGTGCAGTTCCAAATACCTGCATCTACTGATAGACTTTTTCCATCCACAAGAGGACGAGCTAGCAAAAGACATTAATATTGTCTATGGCAGCATTATAGATAGCGATTCTACACAAATAGTAGGTACAAAGCTGGATACTTTACATGAAAATATATTGAACTATGAGAAAAGACTTACTGCAGTTAAAACCCATAAATTACAGGGATTTTAATGATTTTCAACACGGGAATGTATTCTCTTGGGTGAGGGAACACCCTCCTAAGAGCCAGTCCAGACAGACAGCTCGGGGGATGCAATCAGAAGCTCCACAGAGGCAATTCCATGATGATGTTAATTTGAATGAAGGAATAGGTGACACACCCACTCCAACTGAGTCTGAGCAAGCGATAAGCAATGAAGCAACTGCCAGCTTTGGTACAACTGAAATTTTGAAATATCATGTGACTAACCTCCAGTATTTAATGAATTATGGGATTTTTAACTGTTGTCTGATGAAGGGGTAGATCCCTGAAAGTGCTCAACACTGTTTTGTAAGGATTTATTCTTTCTTTTGATTTTTTCTTTATTTTTGTAATAAATTTCCCAGCTGTGGTACTGCCAGTGTTCTTACTTTTAATAAATGCAAGCCCCCGTAGAGGCAGAATCAAGTCCCAGTATAAGAACACTGCACTGGCACAAAGCTGTGGTAATTTCTCTCTTTAATTCACAATAAAATCACATTACACACAAAATGTGGTTGAGCGCTTTCATCTACCATCGTAGATTTCATCAGAACCACTACACAATGTATCATGCTCCTTTATATATACATATTAATTCAACAATTAACAACTCATTAAAAAATCATGCGATTAAATTCATTTCCATTTGTTCATCAGCTTCTTAAAGTGCACAGTGCTCGATTCCCTCAATGTATGCCATTCTATATATGTATATGTTATTTTAAAATTTATAATACTTAAAAATACTTTAAAATACTTTAAAAACTGTATTGAATTCATGTTATGTATACTGATTACCATATACTCTATACCTTACATACAATACTTCTATTCTTTAAAAAATTATCACTGTCATGTTAGTATAACTTTCTTTAGTATACTATATTTATAATATACTTTTTATATACCCTTACACTATTGAATAGATGATTATATACCTTCTAAAATTTGGCTTTCCGCCTACATCCATCATAAAATAGTTTTTATTGAAATATATTCATTTAACCCCGGGTGCTCGGAGGCATTCAATTTAATTTGCCACCGTGTTTCTTTTTCTAGTAATTTCTCCTTTAAATTACCTCCCCTAGGGTTAACCTTTACTTGTTCTAATATTCCAAACTTGAATATCCTGCACTCTTTACTGGCCATACAATGTCTCCATAGGGCGTTATTCTCATCCTGCTTTTTTATTCTATAGTAGTGTTCATAGATTCTATTTTTTAAAAATCTAGATGTCATCCCTACATAGTAACATGGACATGTTGAACACAAGGCTAAATATATGACATTCTTAGTTCTACAGTTCCCCTTGATGAACCTAACTGTAGTTTTCTGAATGTTATCCAGTGTAACACTACTAACCTCCATAATAAACTGACACTGGTTGCAACTTCCACACTTGGCGGTACAACTCTCTCTCTTGCAATGATCACCCGTCATATTTTTCAACCTACTTTTCAAATTTTGTCCATTCCTATATACGAACGATGGTCTGGGGCCTAATATTTTATAAATGTCATCATCTGTTTCTATTATGTTCCAGTTTTTTGCTATTATGTCCTTAAATTTGTTAACTGAGGGCGCATATTGCATAACACAAGCTCTTCTATATTCAGTGTTCGCTTTTTTCATACTTCCTATTCCATCCTTATTCCCCAATATGGGTTTGTATTTTGTACCCCACTCATGTTTAACATACTTTACTATATCAAACACCATCCAGTCAGGGTACCCCCTGTCAATAAACATTGCGGCTATGTAATTTAATTCCACTATTACATCCTCAAAGCTAGATGTCATCCTAGCCGCTCTGATGCATTGCCCTTTGATAATACTTTTTTTCTGATACTGGGGGTGGCAACTATTATACTCGAGATAATCGTTACTGAAAGTATCTTTCCTATATAGGTTGGACTTAAACTTCTTACTCTCAATAGTTATTTTAGTGTCCAAATATGCTATGCTTTTTCTATTCATACTTGTTGTAAACCTTAAATATTCATTTCTACTGTTAAGATACTTGGTAAATTCATGTAGTAGTTCCTCACTACCTTCCCATATAAAGAACACGTCGTCCAAAAATCTGAGATAACTTTTTATATATTTGTTCCATTCCGTTCCCAAGATATATTCTTCTTCCCAATTCAGTAAAAATAAATTAGCAAACATGGGGGCACAGGCCGCCCCCATGGCAACCCCCTTGTTTTGCCTATAATATTCACCTTGAAACATAATAAAATTGTTCTTCAAAACTACTTCCATAAACACCATGATGACACTTATTCTATCCCAAGTTAATCTACTATATTTGCACATACTTTCTTCAAATCTTTTGAGTCCCTCATCCTGAGGTATACATGAGAAGAGGTCCACTATATCAATTGTTACTAAAAGGCAATTATCAGTTATTAATTCATCTTTAAGTCTAGTGAGAAAATCCCAGGAATCCTTTACTATATGTGGGATGCATGAATATACCCCTTTTAACCATCCATCGACTACTTTACCCATTTCAAAGGTTTTAGAATTGCTTCCAGATATGATGGGTCGAAACGGTGGTTCCTGGATGTTTTTATGGATCTTGGGTATGCCTACGATGGTTCCTAAAATAGGATACTCTATTTTCACATAATTGTACATGTTCATATCTATTCTACTATCTATTAATAAATCCTCTAAAATTAAATTAATTTTATGATATGCAATATTAACTTCATTTAGTGAGGTGGCTATATAATTCCCAGAATTTAATAATATATTCATAATTTTGTTGTTGTAGTCTTCTGTATAATATAGCACAACCCCACTGCCTTTGTCAGGCTTCATTATTCGAATTTTATTATCCATTTGTAGGTCCTTCAAGATCTTAACTTCATTCATAGTGAGATTTGTGATATGGGGTTTGTTATTCTTAAAACTTGTATACAATTCCTTTAATACCATCCTTTCATAAGTAGCTAATACCTTATTTAATGGAGGTGTATACTTACTTGGTTTCTTAAAAATATTCACGCTTGTCATTTCTTTCCCCTCTGAAATGTACAGCTAGGTTTAGCTTTCTCAAATATTTTTTAAAATCTATCACATAATTAACTAAATTGCCACTGTTGTTCGGTATATATTTCATACCCTTAGAGAGTAAACTGAACATTTCCTTATTTACATTCAAACTAATGTAATTATAGATGCTAAATTCTTTCCATCTATAATGAATGTCACTATGTTTGATTATTTCTTCTTCATTATTTCGTAATGTCCTATATGTTGGCATTAGCATGTTCTGTTGTATTGTGGATACCTTTTGTTCAACCCTATATCTCTTTCCTGTACTGGGTCCCTTAACTGGTCCTCCTCTAAAAAATGATATGCTTCCTTTCCCCTCCTCATGTTGTTGTTATGTACTAGTCCACCTTTACTCTGATACCCTCTATTCACTTTATATAATTCTCCTGTATTATCTGTTCTGTCCTTTTTAGACTCAAAGTTATAAGCCACACCTTTTTCATACTGCATTATGTCACGTTTTAATTTTTTACATTTTCTATCCATTTGTATATTAATCTGTTTTTCCACCCAAGTAAATTGTGCATTAAAACTTGGTAGATTCTCTTCAAATAGTAAATCAGTAGTAATTATGTGGTCCAACTCTTCTATTTCAGTCATTAATACACAAATTCTTTTATCATTACAGGCTATAAGATACTTCATAAAAGTGTAACCAAAATTGTCAAACATTTCACAACATTCTGTTAACTGTTCATGTTCCATATGTACACCCATGGGTCTCTTGAAGAATCTGAGCCCCATTGGAACCACCTTTACATCAATGCATCTTTTTAAATACGCATTATCAAGTTGTAAAGTCTTTAACATTTTTAATTTTTTACCAAACTGATATATATAGTCTTTCAACATCATATCTTCATTGTCCTTGCATTCATTACCCCTGTTAGAATAATGACGCATGTTGCCCTGCTCAAAATTAAATTTGCTGTCCAAAAAATTATCTAAAGTAAATCGCTTGTCATTAGTAAGAAACGCCGGCTGTTTGATATTCACAGTACCTTTATTTACTTTACTTTGCGCAGTCATGGCGTAAGTCCGCTTTGGTACGGTTCTTTTAGGTCTAGCCCCAGAAATGTTATACTGGTCGTCCTCCGATCTAGCCATCTCATTCCGCCCTGTTCTTGCTTCTCCCGAGCTGTTGGTAGATCCATTAGAGGCCCGTCTTCTCCCTACACCATTGACTATTTGCGCATTTGGAATCATGCCCGCTGTATTAGCGGTTTCCTGTTCCCTCTGATGTAGCATCCGGTTCTGCGTTTCTCCACTCACAAGCTTGGAATTAGTTTGAGTGACTAGCTCGATTAAACGGGTTAGCTCTCCCTTCATGATGGCCATTTCGGACTGTGTTCTTACTTTTGTTATATATACCAGATATTTTGATTCATTTTAACTGTCGGTTGCTTTGCATTGTTGTGCAAGAAGAAAGTAAGAATTAACAAATAGGTATAAGCATAGACAGCTAAATTACTTATTGCTGTGTCCAAGTTATTTACTGCTAGTAGGAGATGAGTGAGAGGAGGAGAAGGCCACAGTCTAAGTACACAGCAACACATATTTACTGACACATGATTACCAGGAAAGTCTGACTAGGTAAGACTCCATTCTCAACGAAGGCCTAGGGAGAAAAGCTCTAAAGTGTTACAAAATATTTTAAGAACAATCATTTTACACTCCTTCAAAAAATACAAAAAACAAATACAGTTGAAATAATTATACTAAATTAAACATAATATGAAAACATTGGTTAACAGGTTATATGACAATGACTTAATAGTTAGAGAAATAGAGCAGTTTACAGAGAAACTGAAAGGTAAGTTACCACAATGCAAACAAGAATTGCAACATGAAGTAAGAGAAAACCAGGCTTATGGTATATTTAGACATAAAGTTGGGGGAGAAAAATATATGGAAGTAAACAAGTGAGTGAAGAAGGGAGGGTTAGGTAAAAAAAAAAAAGTATTTGTTCACATTTAGAGATATAGTTTATCCTGGTGTTGAACAAGAACAGAGCCAGCTTTTGGCTAGGAAGTCTTCCAGAATGGCTTTGCAGGACAGGGGGGAGAGGGGCACTGGACTTTAAGAGAACAGATGATGCCAAACAGATACGACTGGTTTGCGGACAGACAGGAGTTTTTAGTCATTGGATCGTAACGGACAGTAGTGAAAGCTATAAGGTTAGTGAGCTAAACTATAGTAGGATTGGCCCATTCTATGCACCTTTGGCTTGGGTTGTTAAAGGAGAACTAAGAAGAGCCTAAGTGTGCCTTTCCCAGTTGTGCAAGTAAGGATTCCTGAATTTTTGTGTGCCGAAAAATAACCATCCCACTCCATCCTACACACAGTAAGTTCTGCAAAGAGGAGGAAATGGAGAGCAAATAAAATACTTAAATTAAGGAAAGGCATTTAGGACTGGATAACCTAAATGAAAGAGCAGGAAACAGGAGGGAAACATAGGAGGATACAGAGAAGCCAAGGAAACACAAGTGAGTAGAACATGAGAGTAAAGATACAATGCAGTGTTTGTGGAGTACTGCATAGCTGAAGAAGCTCCCTGCAAGGCAGGTATGGAGTACACTGGAAAGAAAAAAGCTTAACAGGATTAGATAGGAAGATTATGAAAAGCTGCCCAAAGCAGAAGTCACGGTATAGAAGGAGAAAGCTTTCTGCTCTGGGGGAAGATTACCTTCTCTAGATTAATGAAATGGCTATGGAGGTGTAAAGCAAATTAACTTAGTATTCATGAATGGAGACTAAAGGAGGCATGGAATACAAATGGGGCCAAAAAAGGAACAACATTTTGGGAGAAATAATCCAAAGACAAGAATTTTGTAACTCCAGAAGTTAACTACACTGGTGAATGACTGCAACAATGTGGTTTATTTGGGGTGGGTGGAGGGAGATGACACTGGAACAGGGAGAGACAATTAAGGGTACATTTAAAACCTTGGCTGAGAGGTGATGTGTTGAAAAGAACACTGTTTTCCTCTGATATTTAAGACAACGATATATGTGTGTGTGCGTTGTCTATATAACTGAGCAGGACACAAATTAAAAAAATAAGGAAAAAAGTAAAGAAATTGTAGAGGGAAGAGAACTTTCCTTTACTTAAAGTGACTTTTAACAGAAATACAATAATTTCAATGGTAATATTTATCAAGATGGAAGAGAATGAGACACAACAGCATAATATATAATCAGGATATTGGTTCTTTACCACTACAGTACCTGCATCCGCAGTGGTGGTGCTGCGGTAGTGTTGTCACCTCACAGTAAGACGCTGTCCGGTTCGATTCTCAGCTAGAGCGTCTTCTGCGTGGAGACGTGTGAATGGGTGTACCTTCTTTGAAGATTGTGCGTCAGGGCTGGTAACTCCGCACGTAAAAATCAACTACCAATCATTAGCGGACCGGAGTTCCGCTGTGGCGACCCCTAACCGGGAAAAGCCGAAAGACACAACAACAACCATTACAGCACCTGCATACATGGTCTCTACATGCAAAGAACACCACTACAGCAGGATTCAAAGTGTTTAAAAGCACTTTGAAGCATAACTATTACTTAGAGTATTTAAACACCAAAAGATATAATCTAATTGTGTACCTGTGCATGCATGCATGCATGCACACACTGAAATACTGAAACCATTACTTTGCTAATTAGAATGCCACATTTGAGAGCTATTTAACAGTTTCAAGAAATTAGGTGCATTCTTGACTGGTGGGAAAGGGGACAAATCAGTATTCACTTTATGCTTTAACCTGTTAAGTGAAAAGTACATGCCAGCAAATGTATATGAGTAAATGTGATCTCCTTTCTCTCCATTACTAACAAGGTGCACATTTGTTTTATGCATGTACACTAGCTTGCTGCTACAGCAATGTATATGAGTAAATGTGATCTCCTTTCTCTCCATTACTAACAAGGTGCACATTTGTTTTATGCATGTACACTAGCTTGCTGCTACAGCCTCAAATGTATATGAGTAAATGTTATCTCCTTTCTCTCCATTACTAACAAGGTGCACATTTGTTTTATGCATGTACACTAGCTTGCTGCTACAGCCTCAAGTACAAAGTCATTAGTAAGTTGTGGGTATGCCTTACTTATCCAGTGTACTGGGCCGGATCCCACATACATTCCTCTATCCTCAAGAGGGAAATCCTAACGGCTCCTTGTTTTCATACAAGAAGAGACCTCAGCAATGTTGACAATAACCTATAAATACTATAAATTGATTAATCATACTGTAACCCAGTTCTAATTTTATATATCACATACCCAACCAGAATTTTTCACTGTTTTATTCACTTTAAGCAATGTGCAATAAATGTCAGTGACCGCTAAAGCTTATTAAAGTAAGTAACTGTTCTTAGTTTAAATGGTACCTGCTCAAAAGGCTGGGGGATACCAGATCAGAAAATGCTTCTCCTCATCTTCATCGACACCAGGTGAACTTATGCAGGACTGCAGAGTACTCATAGTGTTTTTCTGTGCCCCTTCTCCCACCACCCTTTAACATACAGAAAGGACATGGCAAGTATACAAAAATTGGACAGGTGAAATTCTGGGTTACAGTCAGGGTGTCCCACAGAACTCTGTCCTAGATCCATACTTGTTTAGATTGTATCTTTCAGAGCTTTCTTTTTCATCTGAGGTGTTCTATAGTCTGTATGCAGATGACATGAAAATGGTTAAACTGATTATATCTGTTACAAAAGTACAGTTTTGTACCTACCATAAATGTAGATGTTCGAGGATTCCATTGCTGCAGTCCTGACTATTGGGTATAGTCCGCGTCCCAGTCGGCCCGAATACCAGAGTATAAGGCTGACGTCGGTCATGGCGCCTTAGACTGACGTCAGTACGTCAGGGTACTAATGCGCATGACCGACGTCATTTCCTCAGTCTTTTCTTGCCCCAGATGTCAGAAGACCCAAAAAGACAAGTCCCAAAAAACCTGCACCAAAAAACATGTACAATATATACAACAATATATACAAAAAATATAAGCATGTAAACTCACCTACACAACCACCCCTAAACATAGAGGGGAAGGAGGGAGGAAATTGGACTGCAGCAATGGAATCCTCGAACATCTACATTTATGGTAGGTACAAAACTGTACTATGTTCTTCGTCTTCCATTGCTGCAGTCCTGACTATTGGGTAGAATCCCAAAGCAGAGGAAAGGGAGGTTGGCAAATTATAAGGAAGTAGGAGCTGATAACATGCCTTGCAAAACAGCAGTGGCAAAGCCAGCCCTAGACTTAGAGTAGATAGGAAGATGATAATGCTTAGAGAAAGTATGTACTGAACTCCAAGTAGCTGCTTCCAAAATATCCTTAGTTGCCACCCCCCTTAGAAATGCTGTTGAAGTGGCAGTAGCCCTAGTGGAATGAGGCCTAATCCCAGCTGGAATCTCCTTGCCATGATGGGAATAACAAAATGCAATGCAAAAGCCAATCCACCGGGAGATAGTTTGTTTTGACACAGGCTTGCCCTGTGAACTCAAGGCAAAAGAAACAAACAACTGCTGAGACTGCCTAAAATCCTTAGTCCTGCTTAAATAATATCTCAATTGCCTGTGTACATCTAAAGTGTGCAAAATCTTTTCCCCTTTATTTTGGGGATCTGCATAAAAAGTAGGCAAATGAATAGTTTGGTTTAAAGCCACACTAGAAACCACCTTAGGCATAAAGGAAGGATTAGTACGTAATGATACCCTATCCTTATGAAAAATCAAAAAAGGCTCAACCGCCATAAGGGCCTGTAACTCAGAAACCCTTCTTGCAGAAGTAATGGCCAACAAAAAAGCAGTCTTCCATGACAAGTATGTCAGTTCAGCAGTAGCTGCAGGCTCAAAAGGTTGTAGAGTAAGTTTTTCCAACACAAAATTGAGATCCCAAGTAGGAGTAGGAGCTCTACGTGGGGGTCTTATATTCTTAGCCCCTCTAAGAAACTGCTTGAACAAAGGATGCGAAAACAAAGGTGGGTCACAATCATAATGAGCTGAAATTGCTGCAGCATGAATCTTAATGGAAGAGAAGGACAAACCTTTGTCCAATAACTCAGTAAGATATTGAAGAGCCACACTCAAATTAGGCTCAGAAATCTCCAAATTCTTTGCTGTACTCCAAAATAAAAATCTCTTCCATTTGTCTGCGTACACCTTCCTTGTACTAGGTCTTCTAGCTTCCATAATCACATTTAAAACTTGTTGAGGAAGTTGAGACCTGCTGTGCTTCAAGAGAGAATATGCCAGGCTGTCAGATGAAGAGAGTGAAGCTTGACATTGAGCAGATGACCATCCTTCTGAGATAACAAATGAGGAATCAGAGGTAAAGGCCATGGAGGCTTCCTTACCAGACTCCGTAGTAGTGGATACCAGTGTTGCCGAGGCCAATCTGGAGCTATCAAAATCATCCTTGGCCTGTCTTGTCTGACCTTTAATAATACCTTTGGAAGAAGAGGCAGAGGTGGAAAGGCATAGACATGAAGGTTTTTCCAACTGAAAGACAGAGCATCCACTTTCCAAGCTGTGTGATGAAACCCCTTTGTGCAATACTTTGGCAGCTGGTGGTTTAGTGGAGAAGCGAACAGATCTATGTCTGGAGTTCCCCATGAAACTGTCAATTTCTGAAATACATGAAGATCCAGTTTCCACTCGTGGGGATCCATGATTTGTCTGCTTAACACATCTGCTAGGGAGTTCTGTGCTCCTGGCAGAAACCTTGCCTGAAGAGTTAGTTGCAGGCTTAACGCAGTCTCCCATAAAATCATTGCTTGCCTGCATAGAGGATAAGAATGTGTTCCCCCTTGCTTGTTGATGTACCACATGACAGTTGTGTTGTCTGTTAGAATCAACACCTGCCCTGGAAGAAGTAACTCCTTGAAAGCCATCAATGCAAACTGGACTTCTAACATCTCCTTCATGTTGATATGTAGATGCTGTAGTCTGGCAGGCCACTTGTCTTGTATCCACTTTCCATTTAGATGAGCTCCCCAAGCAGTGTCCGAGGCATCTGTCGTTAAAATCTGACTCGCCTCTGGCCGGGTCACAGAGAGTCCCTTGTTTAGGTGACATTCCTGAGCCCACCACAAGAATTCCTTTTGAAGGCAAGGTATTATTTGAATGACAGTGTCCAAATCCTGGCAGTGCTGTGTCCATACATTTTGAGATACCATTGCAGCTTCCTCATATGCAGTTTGGCATTGGGAAGCACCAGAATACAAGATGCCATGAACCCTAATGCTTGAAGGACTGTCCTTGCAGTCAGCACGGACTGATGAGATAGTTGATGGAAGTAAAGTGACAGACTCTTTTGTTTGTCCGGGGTTAAAAGGCCATCTGGGCTGCTGTATTCAGTCTCACACCCAGAAAGCACATGTCTTGAGAGGGTACTAGACTGGACTTTATTTCGTTCACAGAATACCCTAGGCATCTTAGCACTGCTATGACATATTCCAGATGCTGTAGAAGGTCTTCCTTTTCTTGAGCCAGAATCAGGCAGTCGTCCAAGTAAGGATAGATTTGAATGCCTTGAAGCCTGAAGTAAGCTATCACTGGAGCCAGAACCTTTGTGAATACTCTGGGCAGTAGATAAGCCAAAGGGCAATGCAGAGAACTGATAATGAAAATCTCCAGTTCAAACCGCAGATACTTTCTGCAACTTAGCCTTATAGGCACATGAAGGTAAGCTTCCTTGAGATCCAAAGTTACCATCCAGTGATCCTTGCCCAGCAGAGGTAACAGTGGTTGTAACGTCAACATCTTGAACTTGGGAATGTCCAGATAAGTGTTGAGGATAGATAAATCCAAAATTGGTCTCCACGTGTTCCCCTTCTTTGGTACTAGGAACAGGCGAGAATAAAATCCAAGCCCCTTTCTGACACAGGGACTGGCTGAATGGCCCCTATCTGGAGTAACTGAGAAACTTGCTTGTGAGCCTCTTTTCTTTGTGGAGGAGGAACATCTGGCATGCCTTTGAAAGGGGGCATTGTGTGGAAATAAAATCTGTAACCGTGATGAATGATATCCAGCACCCATCTATCTTGAGTGATTAAATCCCAATTTTCTTTGAAAAGAGACAGTCTTCCTCCCAAAGGAGCTGCCAGACGAGAATCCACTGGCAGCTGAAAAGGCAGGTCATTGGGTCTGCTTACGAAAGGACTGACCCCTGCCCTCACCAGAAGTCTGAGCAGGTGAACTCTCTGATCTAGGCCTAAATGAACCTTGAGCCCTGCCCCTACCACGTCTAGACCTACCCCTAGACTGGGAACCATAAGCAGGATATGTCCACCCCTTAGCAGGCCAATTTCTACTAAACTGGAGGCTGCACCTGCAAAAATCTTTAACAGTCTGCATAGACTTAGCTTTGTCCTCCATTTTCTTTAAAACTGCTTCCACAGGCGGTCCAAACAACACATCAGACTGTAAAGGAGCATCCAAAATCCTGGTCTTAACATGCTCAGCTAAATTCTGATCCTTCAACCAGGCATGTCTGCGAAGAACAGAACTAGTAGCAGCCACCCTCGAGGAGGCCTGAACAGCATCAAAACCACACTGCAAAGAATGCTTACCCACTTGTTCAGACACATGAACCAAATCCAGCAATTCTTTACACTCAATACCTTCCGCCAAAGCATCCACCTTAGATTTCAATTGTGAAAGGAGATAATTCTGATATTTTAGCATGTGAAACTGACAATTCAACGCCCTCATGGCTAGAGTGGAAGAAGTATACACTTTCTTACCCCACCTATCCAAAGCCCTTGCCTCTGTATCAGAGGGTACAGGATTTTTAACCACAGAAGCTTTAACACCTTTAGGCCCCTGAGAAACAGTTTCTGGGTCCGCCCTAGGACTCTTAAACAAATACTTATGAGCTTGGGCACCCTATAATACCTATCAGGCTTAACAGGAGCAGGAGGCAAGGAGTCAGGGTTCAGGAAGCCTCTGCAAAACATCCTCCACCACATTCAACACAGGAGGAATAGCTAAGGGCCTATGCTGGGGTAAAAACAAGAATTCCCTAAGCCTTTTCCTGGAATCAGAGTAATCCTGGCCTTCCCATTTGAAGTGCTCCCTCATGGAGTGAAGAGTCTCTGAAAATGAAAAATCCTCAGGAGGAGAAGCTGTAGGAGTGGAATCATCCACATCAGAATCAGAATAAGTAGGAAACTCTTGTAAGTCTTCCACAGAAGACTCTGAAGCCTGTGAACACTGTTCAAAACTATCAAACTCCTGTTCCACCCTAGGCCTCTTATCAGGCGGGGGCATAGAACCTCTAATTAGAGTAATCAAATCTTCTGCCATTTTAAGCATATGTTTCTTAGGCACAGAGCGCGAAATGCTAGGAGAAGCCCCCACAGAAGCTGAACTTGGCCTACCTCTAAAAGAAGCTTTGGCAACAGAAGGAGAGGCCCTAACTACCTTGGGAAGAGAGGGAAGAACAGTTACCTCAGAAGCCCCTCAGCCTGGCCTACCTCCTGAGAGGGCACATCCTGTAACAATAAAGTATCTGCCTGAGACTCCATGGAGACTCGGCAAAACCTCTGGCTCCACTGAGCCTACTAAAGAACCGACGTCCGGGACTGCCGGTTCCTCACCCCTAGGCTTCACTGTTTTGTCCTTTCGCTTCTTGGATGAAGCGGGCGCGGAGCATCCGACGGCATATTATAATTGCAACGCTTCCAAACACTAACCTAGCACAATCTAGCCTCCTCTTAATAGTGCGCTTGTTAAATCTAGCACAAGAGCGGCAACCAACAACGTCGTGCTCAGGCCCTAAACAAGGTATACACAATGTATGATAATCCCTATGCGGTATCTGCTTCCCACAAGAAATACAGTTATTCACTTTTTCTGACATCCGGTTAAATACTGAGGCAAGAAAACCAAAATGTTCACAACAGGGTTACTTAGCCAACTCTGTTTCGGTCTGAAACTCCGGTTTCGGAAAATCTCAGAACGCCAACCTGCACTCGCAAAATTGCTTCTGCATCGGACCATGCGGCAAAAAAGACTGAGGAAATGACGTCGGTCATGCGCATTAGTACCCTGACGTACTGACGTCAGTCTAAGGCGCCATGACCGACGTCAGCCTTATACTCTGGTATTCGGGCCGACTGGGACGCGGACTATACCCAATAGTCAGGACTGCAGCAATGGAAGACGAAGAACATCAGGACATGTCTGCAAAATAACTGAACTAAATTGATCATTTGGGCACAGTAGACTAATATGCCAATAATACATCAAAAACTAACCGTATGAGATGTGGGCGATATAGACTGAAGGGTGAATATTTAATACAGTGCACAATGACTGAATCTGTAGATTTACTTAAGGATCTGGGTGTATAGGCAGATATAGTTTTGATCTTTTCTGATCATGTCAACAAATTGACTAATGATAGTTATAAATCTACAGCATGTATAAAAAGATTTATAAAATCTAGGAACTCAGAAATGATGAAATCAGTGTTTGTAAAACACAGTAGATCGAAACAAGACCATGGAATAATGATATAGGTTCATAGGTTCATACTAGGCTATCTGCCCTGGGGCAATTATAAGCCTAGCCCAATTCTGTATGGCTTACGCCACCCCTTGATTTGAGTATACTGTGCCCTTTTTAAGGTTTAGTTTACTGTGCCTCTGTCTAATAGTGACACGGGAGTAATCCCTGGGATAAACCTACGATCCCCCATCCACCTATCGAGATTCTTCTTGAAGAGATTCAGTGAGGTGCTCTGCCTCACATGAACTGGAATTCTATTCCAGAGCAAAGGGAGCCTCTGGGTTATGAACCTGTCCCTCCAGCAAGTTCTATTTATTTCTGTGCTGAGGTTCAAGTCCCTCGAGCATGTGGCTCTAAGGGATTTAGATTTACTGAGGTGGAGCATGTCCATTAATTCTGGATTTGACATAGCTTTGTATGTCAGGCATAGATCGCCTACCTATCTAAACCACAAACACCTCCTTACTATAACCTAAGAAACAAGTAGCCTCAGCAACCTCACAAAACACACAACACATGCAGTACCCACCATGAAACATATGTCTAAGATCACAATGACACAAATAAATAGCCCATAAGACAAACGTCCTCACATTCGAATACTCTAGTCATAGGTGAATCCATAAGTGAGACACACCAACGCTCTACTTCCCAGGATGGGCAAGGAGAGGGTCACAGTCAGTTGTTTATAAGAAGCCAGGATTTGGCACATCATGCAGGCCCTCAGGTTCTTGCACTACAAGTGCTCTAATGACTCACTCACAGTCTACGTGGAAGTAAATGGCCTGAGACGTTATCTCCCTGGACTATATGAAGACAGACACAATGGAGCTCTTTGAATGTGTGCCAGAGGCAGGTATGAACCTTGCCTTGAGCAGCATTCTACCATCGGTGAGAATGATATCGCAATACAAACAAAAGATTACTAACTTAAGCAATTGGCTTAGCTTCTGGTATTACTCTAAGGGGGTAAAATATATATCAGTCTGAGAGGAGATGACACGCAATCCTATCTGATTTGCCAGAGATGGCATGCACCTATCCTCCAAGGGGTTTGTAAACTGGCTAAACCTTTGTCTATCCCCATAGTCGCTTTTTTGGCAACATCAGAATTCTAAATCTTCTAACATAACAAAACAAAATCTGGATAATATAAAGGTGCTGCTGCTGTACACTAGGAGTCTTGACAAAAAAACCCTACACTCTATACAAGCACTCCTTACCCTGAAAAACACTGATATATGCATCATCAAAGAGACCTGCTTCAGGAGCAATGAAAGCAAAACACCAATGCAAAATTTCAATGCCTAACATAGATTTTGGCTCACCGCATTAAGTAAGGGCACTAACAACGGTGGTGTCTCTGTATTCTTAAAAATAATTTCATCTCCAGACTAGTTAGACAAGATAACAACTTGTACCTCCTTCATGTCCAACTCACTCTTTACGAAATCCCTTACTATATCATAGATAGGTTCAGGACCCTCTCTATGGCCACCACAGCTCACACCTCTGACCTAACCAGCATGGAGTCTCTATTCTTTAAGCTAAGTATTATTCTCATAGGAGAAACTACTCCTCCATTAATTGGGAGATGTATGCATCAAAAATGTATTCCCAGAAATTTCTAGACTTCATCAATACAAACTCTCTGGAGCAGTTAATCCACACCCCGACCAGGAGCAATAAAATCCTGAACTTGTTCCCTACCAATACATAGTAGCTTTGCTTTCCACCAGTTACAACTTCCTCCCTAGTCAAACTGAATGATAACTCAGTCTCATTCATCTCAAGACTGAAGCCAGAAGCATCTTCCAATACCTTGGTAGTCAAAGATTATGCTAAAGCTAACCTACTAAAACTGACTGATGACCTGATTAATTCATAAACCTTATCCATCCTGATGACCCAACTGCTTATACAGAATCCTTCACTCCCAAATTCTATGCACATACAAATAGCTGCACAGCTGCAGCTGTCCCCCTTTGAAGTAAGCACAATGCCAAATTTAGAAATAAACCCTTATGGCGGAACCAAATATAAATAGGCTCTATAATTTAACTCGTAAGATGCCAATAACATTCTTGCAAAATTTAACAAGGAGCTCAGGACCCTGATGCATACCTCTCAACTTCTTAGAGCAAGAAATACAAACTCTTGACACAAGCCTGTTTGGATTAATCTAAGGCTGATCTTGCCTAATTAACCTGGATGACTTCTTTGAGAAGGTTACTGAAGCAATGTATGAAGACAGGTAAGTAGACAGACTGCATAGCTACATCTCAAAAGGCATTTGACACCATTCCACATTCTGGTATCTTAGATAAACTCTCCTGGTTAAATGTAAATGCCTATAGCAAATTCGCTCACAAATTACACCCAGGAGATTAGGGTGGTGCTTCTACCACCTCCAAAAGACAGTGGTGTACTGCAGGGTTTGGTCCTTGAGTCGCTCCTCTTCAGCATTTATTTCTCTGAGGTCACAGCAAATACCAAGGGCTTACACCTATGTTTGCAGATTACTATAAACTTGGTGCCCACATAAATCAAAAGAGGACACCAAAATCCATCAAGAGGTCCTTTCCCAAATAAATAGCTGGTGTCAAAACCACGGACTTAAAGTAAATGCCACAACATCTTTAATAATATCCTTTACAAAGTATGCCTTCTTTGTAAATATCACATTGACAACATGGCCCTGAAAGTTGATCACTTAGACGGGGATTTGGGAACCTATGTCAACAACAAACTGTCCTCTGATCACCATGTGTCCACTGTACTCGGCTCTCATCAGGCTGATCATTATATAAAATGAATGTGAATCTCACAAGGTTGTAAAAAGGGGGGGGGGGTGAGTATGAACAAGGTCTCCAGTTTTAATTTTTAGAAAAGTAATGTACCTATTACACTAACTGGTCCCAGGGACAAATTAGATCATACTATGCACAAGGACCAGACACCCAGATGAAACAGAAAGCACTTTAATCTACAAGAAGCACAGTTGTTCAACAACAAAAACAGCAATGAATCATTTTAAATCTCTCGACTGTTGAAAAACCACCATCTTTTCAGTGTAAAATATTTTGCAGACAGAATCGGAATTGTCTAGACATGGTAAGGCCTTGCTGTGTCTAATAATGATGGTCGTCAAAAAAGCAATTACTAGAAAATGGAAATCAAAATTTAAACCAACTATACTGGTAGTAATAAATACAGTAACAGAGATAAAACAACTGGAAGTGAGATCTTTACAAAAAAGGTAGGAGCAAACTACAGTGCAAAAATGGGAATTGTGGGAACAATACATACAAGGGAGGAATGAAGTTTAAAAGGTGGCAGGACTTAATTTAGCTATGTAATGTTTGAGTGAGAAAGATTGGGTAAATTATAAGTGATGAACAATGTTTACAACTGGGAGTGTGTCAGTATGGTTTGTGATATAAAATGCTTGCTACTACGATTGTGTTGGTGTGGTTTGTTTTCATTTATATAACTATATGATTGCCTATGTAATAAGTGATGGTTTAATAAAGATGTTTCTTGTTTAAAAAAGGCAGGAATTAAATATTTTATGCAATACTGCTTAGGTTATATGATATATAGCAATACATGCAAAGTATAATGTTTGTTATGTTAATATAGTTTGATTACTTTTATATGAATGTAAATTTGCCTATGTCACAAGTGATAATTCAATAAAGGTGTTTGGGGGTAAAAAAAGGCCTACAGAGCCAGAAAAGTGTTCCAGGTGACTCCCGTAGCAGAGTTACAGTTCAAGCAGCTGTTACCCTAAACAGGGTCATAATTTCAAGATTGACTCACTATGAATCAGTATTTAAGATATGTACCACACACTGATCAAGACCACAGACTGAGCACGAACTCAGAATGATATACAAACTGTACATAGTAGGTACAGACTTTCTTTGTAACATTTTGAAAAGATATTTTTCATAAACTGTTCCATTGTTGCTATAAATATATAGCAAATAAAGCAAATATAGGTATAGCAGAGTTGTAGATGGGAACCGGGCAGAAATTCAATACACAATTGTTTGTCACTCATATGTGTGAGTGCTACAGTGCAATTTCATTCCATAAACCGATTCTATGACTGTACCGTCTCATAAAATTCTCCTTAATTTGAGCTACAATATCTCAGATTTAATAGCTGTGTATCTACACACAGGCACCAGTAGCAGTGTGGGGTGCACAAGTGTGCAGCTTATTAAGGCTTTGAACTGTTCATTAACTGCTTCCAGTATTCAAGGGTTCAGTGTACAACTCTGAACAAGTCACTTAACCAGAGTGTTTGCTGGCCAGAAATTTCTAGATTACCCAGTTAACAAATACATTAAAAGTAAAAGACAAGTTACCATAAATTTAAATATTCACTTCTTTTATAAATTGCACTTAACCATTTGCACATCTGAATATCAAATACTTTTTTATTTGTGTACCCATAGTAAAATATAAATATCACACACACACACACACACACACACACACACACACACACACACACACACACACACACACACACACACACACACACTGTTTTATATTAAGGTCATTTCATCGATGACCTTTTTTATATTTGAAGAGGTGACCAAGATGAGTTATTGTGTTTTTTAATAAATGTTAACAATGCTTGTGAATATTTGAGTTTCACTTTTAACTACAATCTAAAAGGTATTCATTTTTTAGACGTTGAAGTTTTCAAAGAAGGAAAGAAGCTTCTTAGAAAGATTTATAAAAAGAAAATTCAGAACAACACTTATTTAGAGTATGGTAGTATGCACCCCATGAATATGAAGTACAATATTGTCAAAGGGCAATTAAGAAGAATAAGTGATTTAACTGACTGTGAGGATTTATTCCTTGAAGAAGGTAAGGCCCTGTGTGACAAATTTGTAGTGAGAGGCTATCCTGAGGATGTTGTTAAAGAGAAATCTACTGAAATCAAGGAAAACAGGGGGACACTGAGCAAACAGAATGAGACCACTGGACAAGATCCGAAATTATGAGATTGGGATGATTGTTCCATGTTGTTTAGATGGTAAACAGATTAAGAATCTGCTGAATTTATAAACTCTAATGCAATGGAACAACTGGTCACCACTCCCACAAGAGGGAACAACATATTGGACCTGGTCGTCACCAACATGGGGACTCTATGTTCCACACCAGAGGTAAACCCCTCATTGGTAAGATCAGACCATAAACAAATTTCCCTAGAGATCCATATCCTGTCCCCACCCCCAGCCAAGGAAATCACTGTAAAGAATTTCTCCAAAGCCAACTTTGCACTTCTCAAGACTGAGGTGGAATCCTTCAAAGCCCCTGAGCCAGAGGATAATACAGCCCAATCCGCAGAATCCTTTACAAATGCATTCTATGAGCACCTGCAGAAATGCATGGATCGTGCTATCCCAAATAAAACCAAGACTCACTCCTCCAAAAACAGGAGACCGGTCTGGTGGACCCCTGCCATAAATAAGCTATACAACAGAAGGAGGAAGCTACTACATGGCAGAGCAAAATCCCAAAAAGGGAAGGCATCTCTGATCAGTATTAACAAGAAACTTCGATCCCTCATAAAATCATCAAAGGCCAGTTTCGAAAGAAAAATTGCCCTAGACACTAAAGATAATCACAATGCCTTCTTTAGTTATGTCAGAAACATGGTTGGAAACTCCCAGATATGCTCTGAATTGTTGCATAACGATACAAAATATACCGAACCTACAGACATAGCCAACATCCTGGCAGACAGATTCAGCGCAAACTTCTCCCCCCCTTCCCCCCCAAAGGAGCAAACGCCTATCCCAACTGAATGTAACCTCCCTGGCATCACAGATGCGCAGGTGAAAGCTGCCCTCTCCAAAGCAAAAAACACAGCATCTATGGGACCGGACGGTGTCCCAGGCTGTGTCTTACATGAGCTCCAAGAAGAACTGAACCCTCACATTAAGTCACTGTTCAAACTTAGCCTTACTACAGGATATGTACCCAAAGAATGGCGTACAGCTACAGTGGTCCCACTCCACAAAGGTGGTGCCACAACGGACCCCAAAAACTATCGCCCCACAGGCCTCTGGTCTGTAAAGCTATGGAGCGTATTATCATGGAACTCATAAACAAAGACATTGGAAGCCTCCAGACACTGGACCCTACCCAATTCGGCTTTGTTAAGGGCAGAACTTGCCTCTTAAACCTAGTTGATTTCTTTGAAACAGTTACCAAAGCCATAGATGAGGGCAAGGTAGTCCACACAGCCTACCTGGATCTCGCAAAGCCTTCAACACAATACCTCACTCGGGCATCATAAATAAGCTTACCAGCTTAAATATCAACCCCTATATCACAAGATGGGTTGCAAACTGGCTCAGAGATAGAACCCACATGGTCAGATCGCAAGTGCCATGTCCGAATCCAAACCAGTTACAAGTGGCGTCCCATAGGGCTCAGTTCTGGGACCTCTCTTGTTCGGTATATACTTTTCTGAGGTTCAGGCTAACACGGGGGGGATTATGGCTGACAAAGTTCGCAGATGACTGCAAACTGGAGGCCATAATTGAATCTCCAGCTGACACAAGCATCCTCCAAATGGGTCTCACAGAGACGGATGCTTGGTGCCAGAACCACGGCCTCAAGCTAAATGCTAAAAAGTGCATAGTCATCCCCTTTGGGAAAAACAAGGTGCCCACAAATTACCACATAGGTGGTAATCCATTAAGTACGGAAGAAGTAATTAGAGATTTGGGGACCAATGTAGATAGTAATCTCTCCTTTGATAATCACGTTGCCAAAGTGGTTAGAAAGACCTTCTATATAGCCCACCTTATCACGAAAGGGTTCGCATCTAGATCAAGAGAGGTCCTTGTGCCCCTCTACTCGTCACTCATCAGGCCCATAATTGAATACAATGCCCTTTTTG
>NC_056744.1:1713119754-1713122254 GCF_019279795.1 Protopterus annectens
TACAGTATTTAAATTGATTTAAACTGTGTATGAAGGAGTGTTGAAGGAATTTTTAACTGGTTATTCTGCTCTTCAGTTATTCCCACCCACCCGCCCTGTTTTTGTGTTAATCTTAGTGGCATTGAAACTGCCCGCCCCTCAGCCTGCCTCTGGGCCCATCTCATTTGCTCACTCAACTGAGTGCAGTGAGATAATATTCTGATTTCAGGCACTCCTACTGTGTACAAAGAGAGCATCTGGGAAATAGAAAAAAAAAAATTAAGCTTATTTCCTGCCTTTCTTGTTAAGTGGTACAGACTATTTGTAGGCTTCTGAGCCCCCAAGCCCTTCTGTGTTTGAGGGAAGCCTTCTAGCTTGTTTTTTTTTTCTTCTTGTAACTAGCCAGTTTTCTAGTTTCAGCACTCAAATCTGTTTCTTTGATCTCAGCACTTGTTCAGAAAAAAAAAAAAAAAAAAAAAAAAAATTTCATCTGCTTTTACTGTACTTGTGTTTTTACCTACTTCTTTTACTTTTGCATCATCTTAAAATACTCAATTGTATTTATTACTGCTTGGTGTAACTCATTCTAAGCCTTTTGGTTTAAACACTTGGGCTTCAGACCAGTTAGTTGTTTTGCACTGAGAGGTTTGTGGTCTGCACTGTTGTGGCAGAACAGGTAGCTTACATCCTTCTAGGTTGAGAACTGCTGATTGAGGGCTCAGTGTCTGTTATTCTAAAAGTGTATTAATTCTGGTTTAAGCACTTGGGCTTTCAAGCCAGTTATTTTACATTAAGAGGGTTCGTGGTCTGCACTCTTGTGGGAGGAGAGGCTGGACTCTGCCCTTCTGAGCTGGGAATTTCTGGTTAAAGGCTTATAGTGCATGCATATCTGAACTGTTTCTTACTGAAGTTGGTGCGCCTTGTTTGCTGTGGCATAGACTGGATTCGGGCCTGCTGGATCTAGCTTTGTTTGTGTAACTTGAGCACTAATCCAGACATTCTCTAAAGTATTCAATGGTATTTATTACTGCTTGGTTGTAACTTGATTAAAGTGTAGCTATCATTCAAGTCTTTTGGATTAAGCACTTGGGCTTCAGACCAGTTGTTTTACATTAGGAAGGTTTGTGGCAAGCACTGTGGTGGCAGGACAGGTAGCTTTCATCCTTCTAAGTTGGGAACTGCTGATTGAGAGCCCAGTGTCCAAGTGTATTAGTTCTGGTTTAGGCACTTGGGCTTCAGGCCAGTTATTTTACATTAAGAAGGTTCGTGGACTGCACTCTTGTGGGAGAAGAGGCTGGACTCTGCCCTTCTGAGCTGGGAATTTTCTGGTTAAAGGTTTATAGTGCCTGAATATTTGAACTGTATCTTACTGAAATTGGTTCACCTTGTTTGCTCTAGCATAGACTAGATCCAGGCCTACTGAATCTAGCTTTGTTTATATACTTGTTGTTTGTTTGCTTGTTATTTCCTGGAAGCTAATTCACCTAATACGCAACTTCTCAGCGCTTCTGTGGATCACTAGTGATATCTGCATTGCTTACTGTACTTATTTCCTTGTTTCACTTGAAAGAAAGTTACTGTTTGTCGTTTTGCATTTAGTTACTTGTATCACATTGCACTCAAGTTACCTGGCACTTGCTCACTAAAGCAATTATATAAGTCAGCACTAAAAATTAAAAGCACTACACCCTCACTCCCCACTGGCCCTTGTTTTCAATTAAGGATTTCCCAATATTATTCTAGCATGTCCAAAGGTCAGTTGTCAATCTCCTCTCCGGTCCAGCTGGTGAATCTGGGAATCTTGAGGCAATGTTATAACTGCCTCATGTACACAGACAACCCTCTCCTCCTCCCACATAACACAAATACTTGAGAGATGCAGCTATTTAGCCAAACTGGAGGCTGAGCTCTCTCAACTCAGGACTGGCAAGACCAGACAGGAGGAGAAGGCAACTACACACACCACAAAACCAGCCTCACATAATGCTACCACTCCACTGAATCAAACACATAAACACACAAAGACATACTCGGAGGCTCTGAGTAAAATTTACCTAAACAGCAGAGGCCTCCAAAGCAGACACCCAAACAACTGCTACCTCAAGACACCCCACAAGCAACACATAAACCACAAAAGCAGTGTGCAAAGCAGTCACAGCCCTTAAGGCCAAATACAACACCAAACATACTTGTCATAGGTGACTCCATAGTCAGACACACTGACGCCCCACTCACCAGGCTGAACAAGGAGAGGGTCACAGTAAGCTGCCTATCGGGCGCTAGAATCCGCCACATAACACAAGCACTGGTCACTCCACAGCAAGTACAAATATGACACAGTCATTGTCCATGCTGGTGTGAACGACCTGAGACGCACCTCCCTGGACTGCATGAAAAGAGACATAGAGGAGCTCTCTGATTATGTAGCCCAGGCAGGTATGACCCTAACCCTGAGCAGTATCCTTCCTTCACCAAGAATGATGCCACAATATAGAGACAAGATGATCAGCTTTAACAATTG